>NC_135533.1:12134093-12437124 GCF_045843805.1 Urocitellus parryii | reverse complement strand
ACCTTAAACAACTTAAAACACATGTTTATTTTATTTTTTTTAATTTGAATTCAGATCTCTTATTATTGTATAATTAAATATTCTATTATATTGTTTTTATATCATATAGAAAGGAAAAATATATTTTCTCTGATTTCTAGGTCTGAAACAAAAGTTTTTATTAGATTTTATATTTTTTGTTTCCTCATACTGTCATTTTCTTGTCAAACCAACTTCTCCAACTTTACTAAGAGGTCATAAAGGACTTTGCCTAATTCTGTTGTGAGCCAACTCATGGACTGACATGCAGGATAAGACCTACACACAGTAAGGTCCTCTGGAAGGTATTTGCCTAGAAAAAAGCAGGAGTATTAGACTCTTACTAGGCAATCATCAGAGTGGAGGGAATAGGAGAAGAAAAAATAAAAGGAGGACTTCAAGGCAAAAGCTACATCTCAGAACAGTGGAAAAGCGGGCATTCTCTCCAACTTGTCTATGTAGTCATTTCTCATCAGTGGTTCTGTATCACATTATCCCTATCACTGAACCATCTTTGCACTCTAGGAAATTAGAAAAAACCTCTCTCACCTGAAAATGTTAGGACAATTGGCAGCTAGGCCATGAATTATGAAAATATTAGGGGTTTATGGGAACCATTGTCCTGCACCTGATATGTTTGTGTGTAGAAAATTTCAAACAAATGCCCAATACTTTTTCTTTGTTTCCCAATAGGTGTTAAAAATTGATGTGACCAGCAAAAGCATCAGCCTACATGATTTCCTTTCATTGACATGGAAGAGCTCTCCATAAATTTTTAGAGCAAGATCCTAACTTTGAGCAACTCTGAAGATACTTATACTTCATGACCATAAAATTATTGTGCATTGTTATTGATTCTTGCCCAGTATGGATAAGATATTTTATTGATTTGATCATGTTTTGTCTGTGAATCCTAAACATTAAATTTTAGCTCTGTAGGATAGACAGTAGAGAGGTGTGGAAAATCTATGGATTGTCTTAATGTGTGTGGTTAGTATGGTACAGATGATTCATCATATGAGGATGAACTAGTCCCATGCAGTGTGTGTATGTGTGTGTGTCTGTGTATGTAATTATGGAATGGGCCCTACTTTCTTGCTACGGATGTAGAAAAAACTTGTCATGACATTTCCTGGTCATGAAGCTAAGCAGTACCTCAAGAAAGCATTCATAAAGAGCATCTGCTAGTTGCTTATAGGGAGAGGGGAAAAATATGCTAAGAGCATGATATAAGAGAGGAAACCACATCCACTCAGGAAGACCACAAAGACAAAAGCATTTATTTACCTTACACTTTTGACATCTTCTGTTAACAATAGGGAAATAAAATATAGGTGCAAGATAAGCAGGGAAGATTTGAGGCCACAAAAGATGATGACAAAAGTGATCAAAAATTGTCAGGAATAGTGGCCTCATGGGGAAGGGAAAAGAAGAGTCAACTCATTTGAAAGAGAGCAGTGAAGGAGTTTGGGTATGAAAGGTAATTTATTTTCACACTAGTGTGCTTTGAAATGTATAAATCATGTGTGTCCACCTTGCCTAATATGTGTAACCACAATTCACACAAACACATGCAATCTATGTGTCACAGAAAAATAAAAGAAGCGCATTTGCAAAAGATTTTGAATGTTGTGATGTTTTGTCCAGGGGTACTCTCACTTCTGGGTTAAGACTTCTTCCTGTTTACTAAACTCTTGTGAATTGGTCTTTCTGGTTCTCTTTGGTGTCAGAGCTCCTGCATGGAATCCACTGATTAATTACAAAGAGCCTTTCATAAGCCTGAGGTTTGTGAAGGTGTACTTGGATTGTTTGAATTGTCATAGCAGATGCTATATTTGATTAAATATCAACTGACAAAAAATGGGAGTTGAAACATCAGATGGTTAAAATTTAGGATAAAGAATTTACATAATGTTATTCAACAGGAGTATTTACTTGTGACATTATTTGAAAATGACTTGAAACAAGTATATCTGAAATGAGCATGTCCACTTCCCCATGTGGTTTTCTTCTCGTATGGACCAGGAAACTCTTGGGCTTGCATACTCAGGTTTCAGCACCTGCATATTGTTACGTTGGTTTAATGTTCTAATTATGAAAATAAGGAGCCTTTTCATGAGGGCCTGAGCAAACTAGGAAAGTAGTGAAATATGGAAAAACAATCATGGGAGTCATTTGATTAAAAGGGTAGGAAACTTGTCAACCTCCTCTAATCATCCACTTGGGAAGACCAGAGACAAAAGCATTTATTTACCTTACACTTTTGACATCTTCTATTAATAATAGGGAAATAAAATATAGGTGCAAGTTGGCTCTGGCTACCCAAAAGTGTTCCAGAAGTTTCCTGGCTAACAATCCACAGGGCCAAGGCTCTGAGTGAAGCATGTGGGGTTGAGAACATTTGTAGTGTTAGCGTGAGGAACTCCACTGTGGGCCTGGTAACACCTCTGGAATTCACTTAAAAGGATTAACTTGATAGTAATTCTAGGCACATAGGATGTGGCTGGAGGAGGTAGGTCATTGAGACTGTGTCTGTGGGTTTTATAGTTTTTCCTTTTTGGGTGGAACACTCTCTCTGCTTCCTGGTGGCCATGTCTTGAATAATTTTCTTCCTCTACTACACTCTTCTGACATGATGTTCTCTCTCCCTTTGAGTCCATAGCAATGGAGCTGGCTCTCTATGAACTAGACCTCTGAAACCATGAGCACCAAATAAACTTTTCCTCCTCTAAAATTGTTCTTGTCTGATCTCTTGGTCTGACAAAAAAAAATGACTAAAACAGATGTTTAGATATATGTATGCATAATGGAATGTTAAAGCTAATCACCACATCCATTATGACACCTTTATCATTTTTTCAATAACAACACTTAGAAGCTATTCTCAAACATTTTTAAGTATACAGTATAATATGCTTTTGGTTTCTATGAAGACAGTTCCACAAGAACCTGTATACCTTGTGTTTAGAATTGGAAATTTTCTTCTTAAACCATCTGGAAGTTTAGGAGAGGAGTTGGGTTTGTTAGTTTCTTTGTTTCTCTACCTGGTATCCATTTCTTGAGTGTAAGGTTGAATCCTGTCCCTCCTCATGGCAGATATTAGATACACTGGTCAGGATATTTTATGCTTTTTTTCATTTTATTTGTGCATTGTATCTATACAAAACAGAATGATTCACTGTGAAATATTCATATATGCATATAACATAATTTGGTCAATTTGTGAAGCATCCTCTGGGTTCAGAAACTCCATTAAACAACTTTGTCTCTTTAGGATTGGATTTCTTCATTTGCAAAATGTTGATGTCAGAATAAAGCTATGATTTCCAAGCTGTGGAGTTATGCAGTGCCCCAGGGCTCTTTGTTACCTAGGGTTGGAGAAAAGGTAGATTCTCAGGATTCTGAGCTCCCTGCCCTGTCTTCAATCATTCAGTAATTTATATACTGGAATCTCATTTGAAGAAATAATTTTAAATATATATATATATATATTTATCAGTTCTTATATATTGTGAAACCAGTAATTGTTTTTCAGCTGACAACCTATTTATTAGCCTGTCATAGACACATTTTTAACTGTACAGAGTAGGCTCCATGTTGTATCACCTAAGACTATCTACTAAGAGGTTTTACTTCAATAAAAGGATAAGATTTACCTCTGCTTCTAAGGAGGTGATTACTTTTTAAAAAATGTTTTATTGGTGCATAGTAATTATTCACAATAGTGAGATTCATTGTGACTGATTTGTACATGCACACAACATAATTTGATCAATTTAATTCTCCTGTACCTTCTCTTCCCTTCCTCTCCTTCCTCACCCTGATTTCTTTCCTCTACCCGATTGGTCCCCCTTCTATTTTAATAGGTCACCTTTTTTTTTCCTCTCTAGCTTCCACATAAAGAGAAAACTTACACCCCTTGACAAAGTATGGCTTATTTCACTTAACATTATGCTCTCCAAATTCATCTATTTTCGTGAAAATGACATATTTTTTTCTTCTTTATTGTTGACTTAACTCTACTGTATATACATAGAAAATTTTTATTATTCATTCATCTGTTGAGGAGCACATAGGTAGGGCCCATAACTTGGCTACTGTGAATTGCACTGCTATAAGCATGGTATGCTGACTTTAATTCTTTTGGATAAGTATTGAGGAGTGGGATAGCTAGATCATATAGTAGTTCTATTTCTAGTCTTTTGAAGAACCTCCATACTGATTTCCATACTGCTTGTACTAATTTACAATTCTATCAACAGTATATCGAAGTTCCTTTTGATCATATCCTATCCAGTGTTTAGTGTTATTTGTATACTTGAAGAGTTTTATTTTAACTATAGTGAGATGACATCTCAGTATGGTTTTGATTTGCATTTCACTGATTGATTGCTAAAGATGTTGAACATTTTTTTATATATTTGTTGGTCATTTGTACGATTTTTTTGTTTGATAAATGTCTTTTTTTTCATTTTCGCAGTTATTGATGAGGTTGCTTTTGGTGTTAAGTATTTTGAGTTCTTTATATATTCTGGATATTTATCCTCAGTCAGAAGAGTAGCTGGAAAAAATGTTTCTTCCATTTCCTAGGCTCTCACTTCATACTCTTGTTTCCTTTACTGTGCAGAAGCTTTTTAATGGGATGGCATCCCATTTACCATTTCTTGGTATTGTTTCCTGAGCTTTAAGAATCCTATTGAGGAAGTCATTGCCTGCTCTTCTATGTTGGAGTGTTTGCCCTGTGTTTTCTAGCAGTTGCAAATTTCTTGTCTTGTACATATGTCTTTGATCCATTTTGAGTTGACTTTTGTGTTGCATGAGAGATGGGGATCTAGTATTGTTTTCTACATATGAATATTCCATTTCCCCAACAGCATTTGTCAAAAAGGCTGTCCTTTTCCCAGTGTATATCTTGAGAGACTTTGTCAGATGACTGTATCTGTATGAGTTTTTCTCTGTGTCTTCTATTCCACTGGTCTATGTGTCTGTTGTCATTGATATAGCACTGTAGTGTATGTTGAAGTTGAGTATTGTAATGCCGCCAGCGTTGCTGTTTTTACTTAGAGTTTCTTTGACTATTCTGGGTCTTTTGTTCTTCCGTATGAATTTTAGGACTGTTTATCATAGTTCTGTGAAGTATGTCATCATATTCTGATAGGGATTGCATTGAATCTGTTGATTACTTTTGGCAATATAGCCATTTTCATGATATTAATTCTGTCTTTTCATGAACAAAGGAGCTATTTTTATTGTTTTGTGTATTTTTCATTATTATTATTATTATTATTATTATTATTCTAATTAGTAACACATGAGAGCAGTGTTTAGTGTCTTTTTCTATTTCATTTTTTAGTGTTCAATAATTTTTGTTTTAGAGGTCTTCTACCTCTTTGGTTAGATTTTTACCTACATATTTTTAAAGCTGTTGTGACAGACTTGCTTTCCTGAATTCCTTCTCAGTGGATTTAGTATAGGTGCATAGAAAAGCTATTGATTTTTTTGTATAATGAATTTATATCCTGCTACTTTGCTGGATTTGTTATCAGCTCTAGAATTCTTATCGTGAAACTTTTGAGATCTTGTAGGATTTTATCTGCAAACATGATGATTTCACTTTATCACTTTTATTTCCTTCTCTTGCTTAATAGCTCTGCCTAAAAATTCAGATATGATATTGAACAGGAGTGAAAATGATCATCCTTGTCTTACTTTTAGAGGAAATACTTTGTTTTACCCCATTACGTATGATATTAGATTTGGGTTGGTCACATATCCAGCCTTTATGATTTTGAGGCATCTTCTAGCACTAGTTTCTTTGAAATTTTTGTCACGAATAGGAGCTGAATTTTGTCAAAGTTTTTTTTCTGTATCTATTGAAATAATTATGTGATTTTTGTTGTTGGTTCTACTTTTGTGGTGTATTGTTTATTGATTTGCGTATGTTAGACCATCCTTGCAAACTTGGAATTAAACCAACTTGATCATGGTGTATAATTTTTTAATATATTGTTGAGTTTGATTTGCTAATGTTTTATTAAAGATTTTTATATCTGTGTTCACCAAGAATATTGGTCTGTAGTTTTCTTCTCTTGATGTGTCTTATCTGGTTTTTGTATCAGGCTAATACTGGCTTCATAGAATGAGTTTGGAAGTGTTTCCTCCTTTTCTGTTTCATGGCATAATATATGGAGCATTGACTTTAGTTCTTTAAAATTCTTGTAGAATTAATCTGTGAATCCATATGGTTCTAGGCTTTTTATTGTTGGAAGTCTTTTTTACTTCTGCTTCAATTTCATTATTATTGGTCTGTTTAGCTTTTCTATATCTTCTTGGTTCAATTTTGGTAGGTACTGTTTCTAGACATTTATCTATTTCTTTTTACAATTTCTAATTTATTGGGACACAGATTTTAAAATATTCCCTAATAATCCTCTGGATTTCAAGTGATATCTCTTGTGATATCTTCTTTTTCATCTTTATATCCTTTGTATTTTTTATTCTATCTTTCATTAATTTTGGCTTTGATCTTCATTATTTCTTTCCTCCTACTTATTTTGAAATTGATTTATTCTTTTTTTCTAAGATCTTGAGATGTATCTTTAGGTTATTTATTTGGGATTGTTGTGATTTTTTTTATGTAGGCACTCACAGGTGCAAACTTTCCTCTTAGAACTGTATATGGTGTTTCCCAGGGATCCTGGTTTGTGGTATTTCTATTCTTATTTGATCCTAAGAATATCTAAATTTCTCCCCTGATTTCTTTGATGACCCACTCATTATTCAAAAGTGTATTTGTTTAATCTCCATGTATTTATATGGTTTCTGTAAGTTTTCTTGCATTGGTTTCTGATTTCATTGCATTATGATCTGATGAGATGTATGGGATTATATTGACTTTTTTGTATTTGCTAAGACTTGCTTTGTAACCTAAAATATGGTCTATTTTGAAGAAAGTTCCATGAGTAGGTGAGAAGAAAGTATATTAGATGAAATATTCTCTAGATGCCTGTTAAGTTCATTTGATCTAAAATAGTTTTTAGTTTTGAAGTATCTTTCCTAACTTTATAGCTGAATAAACCTATCTACTCATGAGAATGGTATATTGAAAATATCTGGTATTATTCTATTGGGATCTATGGGAGACTTTAAGTCACATATTGTTTGTTTACGTAATTAGGTACACCAGTATTTGGGGCCTAAATATTTTCTGTACTTACATCTTCTTGTTTTATTATAGAAATAGGACTGTTTTATACTCTTAAAAATTATTGAAGCTTCCAATAGGTCTTATATATGAGATTATATTTTTGATATTTTGTCATAGTAAAATTTTACTACATTTTGTAATACCAAAATTAGAAGATTAGACTTATTTTACACTTTTTCAAATCTCTGTAAAGTCTGACTTAATACAAGGAAGCAGGATTCTTATATCTGGTTTTACATTCAACATTTCCCCTCTGGGGAAACTCCACCTTGGGCTCATGAGAGAAAGTTAGTAAAAAGAGAAAATATTTTCTTAGTGTTTTGATGAAAATAATTGTACAAGCACCCCACCACCACTACCACCAAAAAGGTCTCTTGGCCCATAGATGCTGGTCCTCGGACCATGATTTGAGAACCATTTCACATGGAGTCATATACATCTGTGGTTACCTGAAGCAGACCCTGAAATTTGGATCTTAACTTATAATTCCTGCTGGCCAGCTACTAAGGGAAAGGTGAATTCTTACTGTTTGACATATTTTCTCTACTCTAGATCACATAATGTCACTTTATCTCTTTATACGCATGCCAAAATTTTTAAAAATACTAATTCTTAATCTTTTCATTTAAATAGGGAAATTCATTTATTTTATTATCAATACTATAATATTAATTGTCATATGTGTCTACAAAAGTAAGTTTGTACTGGCCTTGAGATATTGTCAGAGTCTCACTGATAGTCCCTTGTTCTTGTCATTACAATTGAATCATCAAGAATTTTACATCTGTCCTGGGAGGATGGTACTCTCAAAGCCAAGGATCATACATATTGTTAGTTTCTGAGTTGGTGATTCCAACCATCTGCTTGCTTTGATAACTGTTTGAGATCTGCCAATGGCTAACTTTACCATCCCTTCTTACTAACTAGCAACTAGAAGGAACTGGGCCACATGCTTGATTCTTTTTTTTTTTTTTTTTCCAAATGATCCAGTTACTTTTTTTTTGTCAAGTCAACTATATGACCTAATATTTTCCATCTGTTAGTGAGTGATATGGGATTGTGAAGTTAGCTATTTTCTGCACTTAGGGAAATGGGTTATATATTAGTTGTAATTGTCTGTGTCCATTGTAACATGAATGATGTCACAAATAAACACAGAATGTGAGGAGTTAAGAGTAAAGTATCATGCAAAGGATAGAGGGATCTTGTGTAATGATAAATATCCTTTCTTGATTTTTTGCCAAAATATCTTCGTAATGTGAAATGAGATCCAGGTACATTCTCCCTGTAACAAAGGCTACTTGTACTGGGCCAAAAGATAATATGAACCTGTCATTCTAGAAACTCAGAAATACAGAAACTTAGACTGTTTGTGGTGTGTGTGTGTGTGTGTGTGTGTGTGTGTGTTTACCTATATACTGAACAGTTGAATCAAACATAAGATTACGATGGGCATCAATCACTTATGGTTCACAGATGCCATCAAAAGAATCATTATATCCTCACAGAATGATATAATGGTTATAATGTGAGTGTAAAATGGTACTGCTACTTTGGAAATTTTTCTACCATCCCTCAAAAAGTTAAATATAGAGTTACCATAAAACCCAGCAATTCCATTCCTAGGAACCCAGCAATTCCTACCCTAAAGAATAGAAAATATATGCTACACCAAAATGTGCACATGCTTATAGAAGCATCGTTCATAGAAGCCAAAGAGTAGAAGCAACCCAGATGAATATCAAATGTTGAATGGGTAAAAATAATGTCGCATATTCATACAGTGTCTATTATCCAGACACCAAAAGGAGTAAAGTACTGATATCTGCAATAGCAAACTAAGTGAAAAAGCCATATACAAATGACCATATATTGTATGGTTCTACTTATATGAAATACTCAGAATTAGCAAGCTCATAAAGACAAAACATTGACCTGTGGTTCCAGAATTAGGGGAAAAGGGAATGGGAATGAATGCTAACTAGCATATAGCTTCTTTGAGGTAATGAAAATGTTTTGGAATTAGATTATAGTGATGATCGCACAACTTTGTAAATGCAGTAAAAGTCACTGAATTGTAACCTGAAAAGGATGAGTTTTATGCTTTGTGAATTATATCAATAAAAACAAAACCCACCTGAACAGAAAAATTATAAAGATATTAGTAATTTAAACTCCAGGAGGGCCAAAGAGTGAAGCTTGTGGGCTATCGTACAGAGACAATGCCACGTACACTGTGGGAGATTGGACTGCCACAGCCTGCAGCTTCCAATACTCATCATAGAGAGGATGTCCCTAAGTCCCTGGCCCTTACTTCCCCTAAAACATGACATCTCCCCTCCATCCTGACATTTCCCTTTCATATGGTACTACCTTTAACACTTTCTTCTGGACGAGACCACTTAAAGGCAGCGACTTCTGGTTTTCTGAGCCCAGGTCACTTGCCTATACAAGGGCTGAAAGGGAGACTGTGAAAGGTAGTTCCTAATCTTCTTGGGCAGGCAAAATTGTTAAAGTGAGAAATTCCTTAATTTTTTTAAGGTTCTGAGCTGTCAAAGGTCACAACAAATATCTTCTAGAGTTGCCTTTCTACTTAACGGTTGCATAATTTCTACTTTAATGATGCTTTGCGTATTTGGAATAACTTGGGGGAAAATGTATATAATTAATGACAAGATAAGTGGATATAAGCATAAAGGAGGATGAAATGGAGAAATAAACAATGACAAACCAAGAGCTATTCATTTTTTCCCTCCCTTATTCAACAAATAGGTATACATTTAAGAACTATGTATGGGTATGGGGCAGAGTGAAACATGAACAAGACCCTAGCTCTGGAGCTCTTTAGGCCACATGAGCAGAGAAGGAAACACAGCTTATGACAGGTAAAGTAATCAGATATGGACAGGAATGCTGAGGGAAATCTATTAGAGTAAAACCCAAACCCCAAACAGCCTTCCCCTTCCATTAACAAAGCATTCTCCCTTGTCCCAGGGAGAGCAAGGACTGTTTTATGGTCTGTTATTAAAGCACTCCCCTCCTCCCACTTGGCCAACTTTATGAGGCAGTAAATCTATCCTGGCAGAAGCTCTCTCCATCAACCCAGTCACCTTTGCTCAGTGCTCCTCATGAATCACCAGGCCTCAGTGAGAGCTACAGTAAGGAAAGAGACAAGGCTATGAGGTGAGTACTTTTGCCCAAGCAGGTGGTGCTTTGGGAAAGGAATTTCTTTCTCATAGGATCCCAAGGGGGAAAAAGAGGTCCCTTTCTTTTTGTAGATTTTCCTCTGCCCTGGCTTGTTAAGTGATCTATACGCCTTCACTTTTCTTCTGGACCTGGTGTTTTCCTCATTTTCCATAGTAGGTGAGGTATGAAGATGAGATCTTACATAGAGAGGTAAAGGGAGGGGGGAGAGAGAGAGAAAAAAAAAGAATACAGATGGGGAGGGTCAAGAGTAGGATGTCTCTCTCTCACTGGGAGAACCATGCAAGAACAGATGTGATCCTCTGGAATCTATAGGTGGCATGGATTCATGGGAAGCTAAATGTGCCCCAGCTTTGAGCAGAAAGGATTTCTAAGTAGGAAGAATTCTACCTTTAGTAATCCCCACTCTGACCCTCTGCCTGGGTGACAGTAGCTCCTATGGCAAGAAAATGACTGTGATTGTCCCCAGAGTGTTTCTGAATTTGCTGAACTACTGTGTTGAGCCTGCTCCCTCAAAAAGACTAAGAAGCAGTAAGAAGAAGTACCTGCTTCTGGTCTATAGAAGCTGGGAAAAACCATCTCCCTATAGAGGGAAACAATGCTGGAAAAAAGATGATAATTGATGACCAACTGTTTGCTGTGATATGGAATTATGGTCTCTGTGTGTATTTAGAGTGGGTCTCTCCAACTTCTTTCAGTGCCTGGAATGCCACCATTGGAGATTTACCCTCTGGGTCTTTAGGCTCTGAGGTCTGAAAGATACTTTGGAGAGATTATGCAAATACTTTTTGAAAGCTCTGATTCTTAATTTGCCTTAGTTCCACCACTAATCATGGTGGGACAAAATTCTTTAATATCCATTTATAAAATGGGAATGGTGATACCTGCCTTATGAACTTTGATGTAGGTGTTTTATGGGGCTATAACAATAAGAATGTAGCATGCTCTGTATTTTATGGGCAAATCTTTTGAATAATTTACACTCAAAGAGAGACACCTGACAGATTTAGGTTATTAGAATAAAATAGTTTAAAAGCCTCAATTCCCAGGCCCAGTTTCTCCAAGAGCTGAGGAATCTCTGCAAATACCTCTTGGCCAATTATCTGTTGAATCTTGCTCTTCACCCCCATTTCAGTTTAAAGAACCTTTTTTCTTGGATAACTATACATTATCATAAAGACTGCTCAATGACAAATTGAATTTAAATGAAAATAGTTGTAGAATGGTCTTGGCATTGGGCTGGAGAGGAGCATAGTTTCAGGGAAATGTAACGTGAGAAGAGAAGTAAAGACAAAAGCAAAAGACAGAAAATTCTTTGTACACACAGAAAAAAGAGCCTGGATAGAGGAGGTGTCATGAGGACTTTGGTCCCAAGGTTAGAGGTTTATATCTTATCTAGAGAACAATTAATACTTGAATATAGAAGATACTAATGACCTTGCTTGTGTTGGGTCATTGGGGAAATGAACCAAAGATGTTGGAAAAAGTATTCTGCCTGAACTGGTAACTGGTAAGAGAGGAGCCAAAAAGATCCCCAGATTGTTACTTTTTTAAAAAAAAAGAAATTTTGATTCTGTTACACAAGCTATTAATTATTTGAAGTGTAACCCACTTGAAAAAAGTTGGGACTAAGGTTGAGGATGGATGCTTTTGTGTCCGAAGAGGTTCATTTTGGTTGATTCTTTTGGATGCTCACATGAGACACCAACAGGGCATATGAATATGTGAATCTAAATCTTTGGTCTGCAAATATAGGCTGGGTTGTTGCCAGATATATAAAGTCACATGAGTTGTGGGGATTGCTCAAGGACAACAGGCAGTTTTGAAAGGGGACTTCTGTGAAAATACAAAGAATATCCACATGTAACAGAAGAATCAAAGAAAATTGGAAAGAAATCCGAACTAGAGGTAGAAAACCAGGACTGAATGATATCAGGGATATGGACAGGTAGAGAGTTTCGAGGAGGAGGGAGTGGTTGATAGTGCTAGATGATTAAGACAGAGCCTGTTGTATTTAGGGGTTAAGTCCCTGGTGGCCTTGGCAAGAGCAGTTTCAGTGGAATGCAGGAAATACACTCATTCCAGTAATGCATGAGGAAGCTAGTCAAGACAGTGTATAATTATCTTTTTAGAAGCTTAGCTACAAAAGTAAAAGAAAGTTAAAATGGTACTTAGAGAATAACAGAATAACGCAGAATCATCAACAGTTAAGGATAACTAAGAAGACATCTATGAGGGGTAAAATCAAGTTTGGAGGCAGAGGTTGACCATGGAAGAAAGAGGAGGGATAATTGGTGAAACAAAATTTTGGAGAAATTCAGCGGCTAGGAAAGCTGGAGGATGGGTACAAGGATTATGCTCAGGCAAGAACAGGAAAAACTCTGCTATGGAGAACAGAAGGGAAAACATACAAATTTTGCCTATAGTTATGCATAATTTTTTTTGTACCAAAGCTTGAGCTGAGAAACATGGAGATAAGATAGCGTCTGTAAAACAGGTACTTTCTCTTCCAAATTAGAGATGATATTGGATAAGAATAAGAGTGTAGTTGAATGAAATCGGACTTGGAGAAAAGGATCAATTTTTAAAATTGTTCCTGTGAAAATGAGAGGAGCTGGTAAGATTGTCAGTGGGTCTGCAGGCCCAGTTATTTGGGGGGAGATTAAAAGCCCTACTGGTATCTATGTTGAGCCAGTGCATCAGCACAGAGGCAGAGCTTTTGGCTGGATGGTTTCGTGATGTAGATTCAGTTAGCAAATGAGGGGATAAGAAAGATGAGAGCAAATGGCCAGTTGAAGAGTGATATTGAGGCCTAGCTCCGGTGGTCAGAAAGGGCTCAGAGAACAGAGGGAAGTGGAAAAAGAACAGAGGCCTCTATGGGATCAAAGAGTAGAGAAAACTGAAGAAAGTCAGTGGGAGAGCAAAGTACATAAGCTTGCGACCAGTAAATGGAAAGTGGTGAAGGATTTCAAAAGTGGAACAATACTGAGGGGTGGAAATTCTAGGGTAGAGTCTAGATGTCTGGTTGATGGAAGCCAAGCAAGCATGAAGGTCGTTGAAGCTAGAGACTGTCCTGAAATGTGAGGCACATGACAGGGATTCACGTGGGAGTGCATGCACAATCTGATCTCACCTCTGTAGCGGAAGAAACAGGCCCCAACAGGCGAGCAGCCCACCTTATTAAAAGAACAGAGCAAGCATGCATGCCCTCTGATTCCCAGTTCTCCATCTTCACCCTGGGATCATGCATGGGCTTCAGGATATCTGAGATCAATAAATTTGTATGAGTTTGTGTGCCATGCGCATGCAAGTGAGCATTCTGTTGGAGATTGGGATCAGGTTTATTTTTGTCACCAGATTCTTAAAAGGACCAGTAACCTCTAAGTAGTTAAACATCTCAGCATTATGCCATAGGGATCGGAAGAAGATGTGGATTTGGCTTTTGCTATTTTCTTTCTCCCTCAGTGTACCCTCTATTGTACTGTACAGAGTGAGCACGAAGGTCAAAGTGACATCTGAAAGGGCTTTGTGAGCCATCACAACCCCTCATCCCTCTATCTTCAGGATGTGGCTCCTCTCTTTCTCTCTCTCTAGTTCTTTATGACTGATATATACTTTTCCCTGAACCATCTCAATATCTACACAGACAAAAAGGTAAGAGCCTGAAAAGTGCACAGAGTAGAGTTAGGTGGAGACACCATGAAGAGCAGAAACAAACCTTCTCCGAGTACGTAGAGTTGAATGCTGGTAATCAAGGTTGTCTCGCAGACAAGTTCACATTCTAATCACAAGCACCCATCTGTTCTTTCAGGGATCTGCGTTTTGCTTTAATCCAGTTATCTGTGTCCATCTAGATGGCAAGGAAGCTCAGTACATTGGAAGTCCTTCTGTTCGTCTTCTTCCTAATTGTACTGGCTGTAGATATCCTCTTGCTGCTGCTTGTGTTGGAGAAACCTTCAGGTAAAGGAAATCTGGTGGTTCCTGAGTTGGAAAGAGGGGTAAAGGAGGTCACCCTTGGGTACCAAAGAGATCCTTCTATTCCTTCTCCACATTGCAGCATTCAAAACACTTATGCACAATTAATTGAAGTCAATCTCCAAGATAAGTCATTTTTTTTTGCTACTAAATCTTAAATGTTAATGGTTTTCAGTGTCTTCCAAGCCCCATTTGCTATAATTAAAGGATGAAAAATGCAATCTACATTCTTAGCAAATTTTTTAAGCCTACAGAAGAGTATATTGTATCTGATCTCTAAAACTTACCCTGTACAACTGAAATGTTACACATATTTATTAATGATTTCCTTTCCCCTAATGTGTGTCAAACACCATTCTATTTTTTGCTTCTATGAGTCTGACTATTTTAAATATTTCACATAGGATAATGCAGTGTTTGTCCTTCTGTGATTGGCTTATTTCCTTAGATAAAGTCCTCAAGTTTCATCCATGTTGTTGCATATTACAGGATTTCCTTTTAAGGCTCAATAATATTCTGCCACATTTTCTTTACCCATTTGTACTTCAGTGGACACTTAGGTTGTTTACAAATGATGGCTATTGTGAATAATGTTGCAATAACATGGAAGTGCTGATATATCTCCAAATTCCTGACTCAAGTCTTTTGGATAAAGACTCAGGAGTGGGAATAAAGATTCCTATGGTAGCTTTAGTTTTTAATTTTCTAGGAATCTCCATCCTGTTTTTCATAGCAACTGTACCTCCTTGCATTCCCAGCAAGGGTGGACCAGGGTTTCCATATCTTCACATGCTAACCAAAAGTTGTTGTCCTCTGTTCTGTTTTGATAATCACCATCTTAACAAGTGTGAGGTGATATCTCCTTACAGTTTAATTTGCATTTCCCAGGTGATTAGGAATGTTGAGCATCTTTTCACATGCCTGTTGGCCATTTATTTGTATGTATTCTTTGGATAAATATCTGTTCAAGTTTCTAAGCCATTCGTGCCATTGAGTTTTTTGAATTTCTTTTGTCATTTGGAAATTGACTTCACGTTGGATATATGGCTTATTAATACGTTCTCCCATTGCCTAGGTGACCTCTTCACTGTGCTGATTAGTGCTTTAGTTTGGCTCAGTCCCAGATGACTATTTTTGCTTTTGTTGCTTATATTCTTGGTCATACCAGTGTTAAGCAACTTTCCACATGTTTTATTCAAGGAATTTTATGGTTCTAGGCCTTATGTTAAGTCTTTAATCTATTTTTAAAACAGACATGCACACACTAGTGCATGAGTCAATAGGGATAGTGGAAAGGTAGTTGACATCCATAGTAACTTCAGTGGCCTGAAGGTTCAGGGGAGATCCAGTGCTCTGACTGTTCATGGAGCCCATAGACCCAGTCCTACTTAGCTTGTTGTTGTGTAGGAGAAGGGTAAACAAAGTGGATAAAGCCTAGAATATGAGTAAATTTGAGCAGTTGTATATATTTCTTAAGGGGCCAATAATATCTTCCCTGTCTACATCAAAGTTTATTAGAAGTGAGTTGAACAAAACCAAATGTAATCCAACAAACAAATGATAAAAACAAAGGTGTAACACATTTGTATATTCATATGTTAAAATAGGAGGTTGGATTTCTACCTCATAGTATACATGAAAGTTGACTAAATATGGATCAAAGACATAAATGTAAGACCCAAAACTACAAATCTTTAAACAGAAAACATGGGTCTGAATGTTTGTGTCCTTGGATTAGGCAACAGTTTGATAGATGATATATAAAGCACAGTAACAAAACAAAAAATAGGCAAACTGGACTTCATGATACATGAAAACTTTTATGCTTCAAATGACAGTATAAAGAAAATGAAAAAATAACCTATAGAATCAGATGCATTTGCAAATGAAATATCTGATAAAGGCCTAACATCAGGGATACATAAAAAAATGCTACAATTCAAAGCTAAAAGAAAAAAATGTTAAATGAACAAAAGATTTAATATATATATATATATTTTTTTCTTTTTTTTACAAAAGATCTACAAATGACCATAAAGACTATTTGACACCATCAGTTATTTGGAAAACATAAGTTAAAACATGATATTTCATTTCACATATACCAGGATGACTATAATAAAAAAATTAATAACAATTACTTTTAAGGTCACAGAGAAGTAGTAATCCTCATACATCACTCTTAGGAGCCACTTTGAATAGAAGTTTGGAAGTTTCTCAAAAAGTTAAGGAGAGAGTTAAACATAAGATTTACAAATTTCACTTTTAGGTATGTAACCAAGAGAATTGGAAATATGTTCACATACTTTTGCATGAACATTTATAGCAGAAATAAATATATGTATATGTAGTAAAAAAGTAGAAACAACAGCATCATATCAATTGATGTGTAGAGAAACAAAATGAAATGTGTTATATCTACTTAGTGGAATATGATTTATCTGTGAAAATAAATAAAACTCTGCTATTTGCTATAACATGGAAGAACTCTGAACATCACACCAAATGAAAGAAGCCAGGAACAAAAGGCCCTTGCTTTATGATTTCCTTTGTGTAAAATTCTCAGAATAGGCAAATCCACAGAGAGAGAATTGGCAAGTGTTTCCAGGGACTGGGAGAAAAGGGGCATGGAAAGCCATCCCTCATGGGGTGACTCCTCCAGGACAATGATCATGTTCTATAATTAGATAGAGCTTGCTGGTGGCAGGACTTTGTAAAATATTAAAAGACTATTGAATTGTATGCTTTAAAACAGATAATTTCATGGTACATGATTATATATCTAACAATCAAACCAACAACAACAAAAGAGAAAAAAGAAGACAAGTATTTTTGGCACTTGGAGAATTGTTAAACATTGTATGTAAATAAAGATACCAGCTACCAATGACGTTATTGACGGAAGAATTGACTGAAAGTTTGTAATTATGCCACCTTTCTTGGAGCTGTGAACAGACTACAAATATTCAACTTTGTCCTTTAATTTCTGTGCAGATTCTTCATTTATTCCAGTGTGCCCAGAGATCTCTCAGTCGGAAAGGATAGACTGCGCACCTGGACAGGCGGTGACAGAGGTCAGAGAAATGAGGTCCCTGCTGGGATCATTGGGTTTTATTTAAAAGAGATGTTAAGTGTGGAGAGAGTGGTGTGAAGTGGCTTATGGGTCTGCAATTTGCTTGGAGTTCTTTCTTTCTTTCTTTCTTTTTTTTTTTTTTGCCTTAATGATATCTACGGGAACACTGAGGAAGTGAGGAAAGCAGAATAGAGAAAAGAGAAGTATTGGAGGAGATAAAATCCAAAACCCAAAGTGGAGGGAATTTACCAATGTTAAATGCTTTGTAAGTGTGGTTCCAATGTGTACTCTTATGTAAAGGTTAAATGTAGGAAAGGTAGCAGAATACAACAGTTACTATTACAGCATTATGTAAAAATGTGGATGTGTAACCAATGTGATTCTGCAATCTTTGCAATGTTTTGAATAATCAATAAAAAAATAAAAATAAAAATAAATAAATAAATAAATGTTGGTAGACTAGCCTACATACTCCTTGAGAATGAGACTATCAACCACATATGGACCACGGAGCCACTTCTAGAACTAGGTGAACTGTTTTAACAAGAGCCTTCTGGCACTGTGACACTGGCAACAGAGGTGCCAGTGAACGTGTGTGGCTTCCATGACAATATCAACTCTGAACCCTGCTTAGTTGAAACGTGACTTTGTCAAGAAGGCCTTATATATTTAAATTTTATTTCTTTACCCTGTTTTCTACTTTTTATATCCCAGAACATCCTATAACATTATTAATTAAAACCACACTAAATTGGGGGGTTAAATTAAATAATATTGACAGCTTAATGGTTTTGATTCTTCTTATTCTAACAACAGAACATCTCTCCATTTCAATTATATATCTAATATATCTCTATATATTAATAAATATATGAATATGGACATATACATATGTATGCCTTAATTGAATTTTATGTTTCTCTAAATTTTCTTTGATATGAATAATGAACTTTTCCTTATGTATTTCATATTTTTAGCTTCTAGTGTAAATATAATTTATTATATTTTCTAACCAATGCTTCTTTTATTATGATACTTCCTTTCTTACTAATAGTTATTTTATATGTATTACTTTAAATTTAAATATTTTTAAATCATTTTTACATATTTGTATTATATTTATTATATAATTGACCAACTGAATATTTTCATTGTTTCTAGAAAAAAATTGTAGTTCTTTATTAGTTTTACAATTATATCCCTGACAAGTAATGATTTTGCTTTGTATTAATGCTTATGTCTGTCTCATCATTCATATGTCCAGCTGCACATTCCAGTTCTTCCAGAGTAACATAAATTAAGTGCTGATGGTTAGCAACCTTTATTTATGCTTGAATTCAATGGAATTTTTTTACATGTAAAATATAGAGCATGATGTTGACTGCTTTATTTTTATTAGGAGTCCTATTTTTAATAGTTCCTTTAGGAAGTGAAAATTGGATTTTCTTTCCAATAATCTAATATTTAAATTTTCAAACATACAGAAAAAATGGAAAGAATTTCCCACTTACATGCCACCCTTAATATTTTGCTTTGTTTTTACATCTATATTAGTATGTCTTATACTTTATCCATCAATCATCTTATTTTTAATGCATTTGAAAGTAAATTCCAGAAGCCATTTCACGTTTCTATAAACTTCTTATCACGCATAGCTTTAGCAAGAGCTGAATGTTTGATTATAATTTTTGTCTTTAGATATTAAACTTATATACAATGCAAATATGAAAAGTTTTACAGTTCACACACTTTTAGGTCAACTTGTTGAGACATTGACTACACCTGTAACCCAAATATCTGTCGAGATGTGGGATGTTACCATCACCACAGAAAGTTCTCTCGTGATATTCCTCAGTAGTTACTTCCCCTTGTATTCCCTCCATTTCCACTATAGCTTTCTTTGTTTTGCTTGTTGCATAACTTTGTATAAATGAAATCATACTTTGTAAAATCTCACCCAGCATGGTTTTCAGATTTGTCAATAGTGTTACGTATACAGTATTAAATGATTTGTGTTGTTGAGGGATGTTCCATTGAAAGAGTATACCACAGTCTTTTAACCATTCTCCTACTGGCATATACTAGAATGTTTATAGTAGCACTACTAATATTTTTATGGAAAACTATATACTTCATCTGTTTTCAAATTTATACATTTTGAGTTGAACTAAATAAATCTTAAGCTCAACATTATTTTTATGAGATTCATCCTGTTGTTGGGAGAAGTTTTCTTTCATGCCTTTTGCTATATGGTATTCCATTGTGTGAATACACCCCAATATTTTTATACTGTCTACTTTTGATAGGCATTTGTGAGTTTGCATATGAGAAACATTTTAATAGTGCTGCAATGAACAGTATATTATGTGTCTTTTGGTGAATATGTAGAAGGATTTCATTGGTTCTATACCAAGAAATGGAATTTTCCATTCATAGGGATATGTACATGTTTAGGTTTTTTTATTTTGCTATATTGCAAAATAGCTTTTCAAAATATCTATGACAATTTACATTTCCTGTAACAGTATGTAAGAGTTCAGTTGCTATGTGTCCTAACAACTCTTGATGTTTTTCTCCTTCATCAATGTAACAATTCTGTAGTTATAATTTTCACATCCTTCATGATTAATGAAATTAATCATCTTTTCTTAGGCTTATTGAATAGTTGGATGATCATATTGTAATGTTTCAATTTTTTGTCCAGGTTTTTTTTTTATTGGGGTATTCCTCTTTTGCTTATGCTCTGTAGTTATTTACGTACTCTGGACACAAATCTTTTGTTTTTAAAGACATATACCTTATTTTATTCTGTGGGTTGTGTTTTAACTCTCTTAATGGTCAATATTTGATGAAAAAATGGTTTCTAATTTTAATGTAGTCCATTTTGTCAATTTTTCAGTGGCCAGTACATTTCATATTCTATTTAAAAATTCCTTCCTGCTTCAAAGAGAGTCAGGAAAACATCTGTCTGTTTTTCCTCTAAGAACATTATTATTGTATTTTTTTTCAAATTTAGCTCTTTAATCAATCTAGCATTTGTGTATGTGTTTGTGTGTGTGTTTGTGTATGTGTGTGTGTATGTGTATGTAAGATGAGTTCAGAAAAAATGTCTTCTTGAATTCTTTTTAAATATATATTTTTATTTATTAGTTATAGATGGATACAATATCTTTATTTTATTTACCTATTTTTTATGTGGTACTGAAGATGGAATCCAGTTCCTCACATATGCGAGGCAAGCACTCTGCCCCTGAGCCACAACCCCAGCCCTCTTCTTGAATTTTTAACAGATCCATCACCAATTACTAAAATGACTGCCATACCTTCTCTTTTTCATTGCAGTAACATCTTTCTGTAAATTATATGTTTATATATGTAGACTTGCTTCTGGAATTCACTTTGCTAATTTGTTGATTGTGCTTTGGCCAATACAACACTGCCTTAGTTATTAAAACTTTGTAATAGCTCTTGATGTGTGGTCTTGTAAGTCCTCCAAATCATTTCTATTTTTCTTCAATAGTGCCTGTCCCATTCTCTGGCCTTTAAACTTCTGAATACATTTTAGGATCAGCTTGTCAATTTTATCACAAAATAATTTGATTGTGATTCCATATAAGGTAGAATTGCAATTTTTACCAAAGTGAATAGTAAAATCCAAAAATTTGATATAGCTTTCAATTTATTCAGAGTGTTAATTTTGAAATTTTTGGGTTAGACATCTTTCACTTTGCTTTCATATTTTTTAACAATTTAATATTTAATTCTATTAAATGCTATTTTTAAATTAAAATTTCTGTTTATCTGTAGTTTATGTTTAGATTTTAAATTGATTTTTTGAATATTCATCTTGAAACCTGACATCTTAAATTTGCTTATGAATTATCTTTATTGGTATGTCATATCTTTTTAATGATTTTTGAAATAGTACTGTTACGTGTGAATTATAACAATTTCAGTGTTTTTGCCAATGTATATTTCCTTTTCTTCCTTATCTCATACCACCAAATTTTGTTTTTTCTTTTTCAAACTCTAATATGATTTGAGATAGTATCTAAAAGTCACCATTGTGGGTTTTAAAAAATGAAACTTCCACTAAAAAAAAGAAAGAAACTTCCAGAGGCTGTTATCTAAACATAAGAAATATCATTGTAGTAAAATACTAAATACAAAAGTGAGCTTTCCTGATTCCAGAAGTTGGCAATCCATCATTCATATAGCTTCAGGATCTATCAGAGACTCTCCCGAAGAAATGCTTGCATCAGAAAGAAGTTGGACTCTATAATTCCAAGTCAATTTCCAATTGTTAAATTCTATTAGTCAATGATGTCTGATTGAAATATAACATGACCTCTACTTGGAAGACAGCTGGAGAATATTCTTTAGGAATATTTGGTGTTAAGGCAATAATAGAGAGACAAGGAGACTTTTGAGCTAACACACTAGGGCAGGCTGAATTTATGACAGTCTCTTGATGCTGTGTCCATGGAAATTAAAGAGAGTGATATTGCTTCCATCTCTCTCCCCAAATAAATGGGGACGAAATATGGAGTTTGAAGGATTGGAAAATAATTGTCCCCATGGTTTGACCTTTGGTGTCTGGGACTGACAGAAGGATATTAGAGCAGATTGCACACAAAACATTATCTGAGTATTCATTGCTTTTATGAGGTTTATAGACCTTGAAACAATTTATGGCAATGAAACTAACCTTTTGTACTTTACAGACTTCAGTTTCTGGGTGGCTAAGGTGTTCCATCTGTCTCAGTCTTAGGGGAATCAGTTATCCAACCCTAAATTTTGTCTCCATTGATATCCTCAGCCATTTTTTAACTGAAAAAAAATGAGGCAAAAATACCAATGTTATGTATGGAGAATTAATAAGTACTTAAAATGATTGTATGGTTATAACATGATTGCTTTTTCATAATAGTGTGAAGTGTTGATTTAAATTATATTTGTATCATGGCCTTTCAGAGCAATTCAGATGTTGGCATTTAAAATATGTGTAGGTTTACCTTTTTCAAATGAATAGTGTTGTGACATACTCTTTTTTTTTAAATAAAACAATCTAAACTGAATACATTCCTTTACTGAGAAAGATTCAGACATTATATTTATGGGCAGAATATAGCAGGGAAGTTCTTTTTTTTCAACTTTTTTTTCACTATTTTTTTATTATTAGTTGTTCAAAACATTACAAAGTTCTTGACATATCATATTTCATACATTTGATACAAGCGGATTATGAACTCCCATTTTTACCCTATATACATATTGCAGATTCACATCGGTTACACAAATGTTTTCTGTCTCCAAGTCCTCTTCCTGGAGTAGGCTGATAGTTTAGTGTGCTAGCTTCCCTTGATCTTCCTGTACTCACTGTTCTTACTCAATGTTCTTGGTACAATATATTTGTGGGTTTTCCATCTATCATGCGTTTCTGCTTTCTCTGCTTGGAGTACCACTCTGCTCTTCACCTGTCTAACTCCTTCTGGTGTTGTAGGACTGGATTTACCTTTGTACTATCCATAAGCCATTCCCACTCTACTCTCAGCCTACTGCTCAGCTCCTAAGCAAACCCTATTGGAACACTCAACTCATTGCTATTTTTAATTGTCTTGAGTTACCACTAGACTGTAAGTTTTCTGGAGGCACAAACTTTTAATCTTATTTATCTGGTAAGAGTTTCTTGTCTAGGAGAAATCAACATTGGATAACTGTATAAATGAATAAAGAATAAATAAGTGAATGAATGTAATTATGATGTATCTTACATTCTCTTTAGAATAAGAGATTTTATAAATGAATAGGCAAATATTACTCTCATTCTTTCATTTTTTATAATGCCAACTCTTTGTTATTTTTACAGGAAACTTGCAGATGGCAATATAAATGCTGCTGGAATTCTGCAGCAGAGACCAATGTCCCTAGGTGCTTCTTCCCCAGAAACTGGGGCTATGAAGTCATCAGGGCCCAAACAAATACAAGCACAGGTAAGCACTGTCCTGATGTGGCCCCAGGGAACAACTCTTTATGGCCCAGATAACTGCAAAACATAGAAGCTAAAAGCCTCTTTCTTGCTCTTCATTTCCAACCCTAGGGTTTACTGCCCAGCTGAGAAAGTTGCCATCCCCTTCTCTGTTTGGAGATGATGTCACCAATGCCCTCCTCACAGCTGAATTTCAGACAGCCAATCGTTTTCGTTTTAAGGTTGGTTTGGGAGTTAACACTGAACACATTCCTGAAGAAAGCAGTGCTCCACCCTGGGTCCACTCCCTTCCTCATCACACACCATGCAAGGTGCAGAGACAGAAGGCACCTCCGTTCCTCTCTGTAGGAATCTTTGCATGGGGTGTGAAGGCTAAATTTTATTTGACAGGGCATGTGTGATTGGGTGATTTCTTCTTACAAACCAGGAACCATAGAGTCAGGAGTTAGAGGCTATTCTCATGGAGAGCTGTTTGAGAGGCAATATCTTCTGTAGTTCTACAAGGAAGTAGTCTGACCTTGAACTGTCCTTTCTGTTTTTCTTCTGACAGATAACTGATTTCAATGCGATCCGCTATGAAGTCCCTTCTGAAAACATCAATTTACTTAATGACACTGCTGATATCTCCAGTTTGAGCTACCATGTAGAAGTCACTGATAATCCCTTTAGCATCAGAATAATGAGGAAGAGCAACAAAAGAGTCCTGTGAGCTTTTTGGATACTCTTTGTACATCTTTGAATATAGTGACCCAATATCAATTATTTTGACATAGTAAAATGACTATGGCCTAGAAATATGCTTGAACTTCAAAAGTCTGCAGAATTACTTACTATAACTAATTAAGAATGGAAATCTATCATGACCATAGAGCAAAGAATACTAAAATACAATGTATTAGTTTGCTGAGTTACATGATATATATATATATTCATACTGGAACTTGAACTTCATTATTTATCATTCCAAAGTATTATTTCCTGTGAATTTCATTATCAAGCAAATACCAACATTTTGAAGATACATCACAGCTAAACTGGAGAATATTTAAGAACCAATGTCAATAAAACTTGTATTCAAATCCTTGCACTGGAGAACCAGTCAGCCATCTGATAGAAGGCCGCAAATCTCGTCAGCATCAGTTTCCTTGTCCATAAAGAGGATCAAAATATCCACTTTTGCTAGGGGCAATGAGATAATATTTATAAAGTATCCAGAGTAGCGTCTGTCATGCAGCAGGTGCACAGAAATGTAAGGTCACATTTCTTCTGTTTGCCCAATCGTCCAACCTGAGCCCCTGGTGTCCCATCACTATGTTCCATTAGATTCAAAGAAATAGAAATGCCCTAGAAAGGTCTTCAAGGTAGCATGGGAGTTGATAACGCCTAAAGCAACTGATCTCTGAGTGTATGTGGAAAGGAACAAATAGCTTCTTGGCAGAGAGAAGCGGGAGCTTCAGCGAGTCTCACTTTCCCTGTATGGCCTAGGTTGGACACAAGCATTGGGCCCCTCCAATTTGCCCAGCAGTTCCTGCAGCTGTCTTTCCGACTTCCCAGCACCAACGTGTATGGGCTGGGGGAGCACGTGCATCAACAGTACCGCCACGACATGGCCTGGAAGACCTGGCCCATCTTCACCCGGGATGCCGCCCCCACCGCGGTGAGGTCCCCTTCTGCCTGGTCATTGCTCACAGTCAGGGATGTTCTCCTTCCTCCCCTAAAAATGGTCTACAGAGACAGCTGTATCTTGTCTTGTTCAGTTCAGACGTGTTTTTGTTGAGGAATACCTGTTTATGAGGTTATAAAGACACGATTAGAAATTAGTGCAATTAAAAATTTTACTTTTAATGGAAAATGCAATTTAATGATTGTATTAGAGCTCACCCTATATGGAAAAATACCTTTGCAACTGCCTAGCTTTAAAAATTTAATATCTAAAGAAGAACTTCAGTAGGGGCCATTCTTAGTAAGAACTTGTGAATAAAAAAAAAGTCTCTCTTGACAGCTTCTGTGTTGCTAGTGAAGGTGTGTTCCAGAGACAGCAGTGTTGGCATCACCTTGCGGGTTGTTGGAAATGTAGAGCTTCAGGCCATAAAGACCAGGAGACCTGTTGAATCTGAATCGGCATGTGAATAAGATCCCTGGAGAATCACACCCATAGTGAAGTGGGAGAAGGGTCATTCTAGAATAGTGTTTCTCAAGTTACCTGGAGTGAAGGTTTACATTCTTTTTCTTTTGTTTTTATTAAACCAACAAGGGAAACACATTTGTAAAAACACAATTTAAAGCATTTTTGGAAAATGGAATAAAAATTCCCAAAGATATAAAAATTATAAGCCTGAATTTTAAATTGAACAGACATAAAATTATTCTTTTTAGGGGGCAGGGGGGCCAGGGATTAACTTAGGGGCACTCAACCACTGAGCCACACCCCCAGCCCTATTTTGTGTTGTATTTAGAGACAAGGTTTCAATGAGTTGCTTAGTGCCTTGCTTTGGCTTTGAATTCAAGATCCTCCTGTCTTAGCCTCCTGAGGTGCTGCGATTACAGGCATGTGATACTGGGCCTGGCCATAAAATTACTCTTAAATCTCTGTAAAAGACTTTCTAAACACTCATTTTTATTTTTGTATTTATCTTGGTAAGGTGCCAGAGCTTGGACAATACTGAGAAGCAGTAGTGTATGGAGGTTGTGTTGAAGCCTCCCTTGTGCTGATTGATGGTGGTTCTAAGGTCTGGGCAAGAGCTGCATGCAGGTGAAAGTTTGGCATAGGGTGATTGGGCTGATGTTTTGCAGTTTATATTTGCAAGAGATGAACACATCAAGTAGCTCATTAACTTGCAGACCATCTGCCCATATGTGATGCAATGGAAGCAGTACTCTTACTGAACTGAACAGAGAGGAAAAATCAGTGGTTGACACTTGACACATTGACTCAAATGTTTGGTCACATACACGGATACCCTGAGCATTGTGGCAAATTTGACTTTATAGCTGCAATTTTTTTTTTTTTTTTTTTTTTTTGTACACGGGATTGAACCCAGGGGTGCTTAGCCACTGAGCCACATTCCCAGGACTTTTTATTTTGAGACAGGTTTGTGAAATTGCTTAGGGCCTTGCTGAATTGCTGAGCCTCAAGCTTGTGATCCTCCTGCTTTATCTTCCCGAGTCACTGAGATTACAGACATGCACCTCCGTGCCCGGATGAAATTCTTAAATTATTTAGTTACAGATTAAATGAAATGTGTGCTTTCCTACACACGTTTCCCCTCCTTCCCTCCCTCGTGGCCGCCCTCTCTTCCTATTTCTCTCTCCTTTTCTTCCCTCCTCTGGCTTTCCCCCCTCCTTCCAGCCTTCCCTATCTCTCTTTTTCCTTTTCTTTTTTCTTCTGTTTTTCCCCTTTTCTTTCTTCTCATCACTTTTTACTTGCTTCAAAATTTAAAAAAAAAATGTAATCTGTATTCTCTCCATGTGTTGATGCTATCAGCCTTCATAGTCCTATTGATCCTCTCTATTTAGCAAATCATACTGGTTTTCTTTCTTTTTCTTTTTACCATTATTAGTACTATTGCCTCATACTAGGGGCTAAGATTTGTGACATTATCACACAAAGAATGTCTGTAAAACTTTATGCATATTATAACCTCAACATTATTCCTTTTATAGCACAGTTATACATTATTATCTGTTTTTATATCAGCTCTCATCACCACCCTTTCTGTCAAGATTCAGTACCTCAGTCTCTTTTATTTTTTTTAATTGTTACTACCTCAGAATTACATATTATTTTAGAAATATTAAAAAACAGTTGGGCATTAATAAGAAATGCATAATGGCTCATAACACCATTTCATCCTGTTAAAATTTGGTATAGATCATAGCAGATTTTATATAAAAGAATCTTGATTGAGGTTTAATTTGTATTCCATAAAGTTTGCCTATTCAAAGGACAAGTTAGTAATTTTTGTCACATTTACTGAATTGTACAATCATCATGATCCAGTTTTAGAACATTTCCATGACCCCTACAGGACCCTTCATGTCCTTTTAGAGTCAAGCCCTGTTCCTATCCTGGCATCCACACTAGTCCCAGGCCATCCCTAACCTGCTGTGTACAGATTTGATTTTTTAAATTTTTCTAGACATTTCATATCAACAAAATCGTGCAATATGGTCCTTTGTGTCTATTTTACTAAGCATAGCATTTTTGAGGAGTATTATTTTGCAGCATGTGTCAGTGTTTCATCCTACCACTGTGAATGGTACAAATGGTACAGGTATACTATATTTTGTTTCTCCATTTGTTAGTTAATGATGCCATTCCAACAGCTTTTTCGTACAATACCACTCTGCATTAATAATTGACCAAGCACATGTCCACATGGCTTCTGGTTTTAATGTAGGGCGAGTACTCATTTTGAACATATAATACTATTACTTCTCTCTCCCTTTCCTGCTGACAGGGCATGATTAACCTGTATGGAGCACATACATTCTTCTTGTGCCTTGAAGACACCAGTGGTTCCTCTTTTGGAGTTTTTCTGATGAACAGTAATGCCATGGGTAGGAGGCATCTTTCTCTCTTCTATGGGTAGGAGTAAGTCTTGGGATGCTGCTTTTTAAAAAATGACTATATGTTGAGATCACTGTTTGACAGAGACATGTTGATCTTAATGATACTTCTATTGAAACTGAGACTTGAAAGTATATTAATCTGCCTACAAATCCAGCTCATCCTTAAAAGCCATTCTCATTGAAAACTGCTTCAGGGATTTTCTTTATGGAATGTTTCCTTTTAATAGTCTGTAGATAACAACAACCATTGATAGACACATTCCGAGAAAGCTTGCAGATTTCAACATGTGCCATGCTGTCTGTCTGCAGGTGACAGGTTGCATTTTAAGGGCGGTTTCTCATAGCTTGCCCCTAACTTACCCATAATCTTCCCCTCTGGCTTCTGGATTAGTGGTGCATTAATAGGCATTTTGGTTAGTTTTACATTTTTAATTACAGTCAAACTTACCCAATAAGATTTTCGAAACATTTTTTTCAAGCAGAGCCACTCACAAAACCCAGAAGTTTGTATTTTTATATGGCCAAATTAAAATAGAGTTTGTTTTTCCTTCTCTTAAACAAAACTTAATTCTTCCTTGCTATTTTATTAACTTGATAGATTAACAAATTTCAACAATCCTCTAGTAAAATGAACATATGTGATTTCTATTGAGATTATTTTGGATGGCTCAGCTATTCATACCCCCAAGAAAAGTATATACTCAATTCTAATAACTCTCACTTTAATTATCTCAGAGGTCGCCCTTCAGCCTGCTCCTGCAGTCACTTACCGCACCATTGGGGGTATTCTTGACTTCTACGTGTTCCTGGGAAACACTCCAGAGCAAGTGGTTCAGGAATACCTGGAGGTACGACTTGGCATTCAGAGTTGTTGTTTATTGCTATTGCCTCATATGCTGGTTCAGATCATCAAGAGGAAAATAAGGGTTATTAGTAGATGGGATGGATTGTAAACACTGGGGTTGCGGTCTTTTATTGCTTATTTTCTTATTTTGATGACACTTATTGGATGTTTTCTGCATGTTAAAAAGGCACTATGCTAGGCTTGAAAAATGCAAAAATAAGTCAGCATCCTGCACTCAAGGCACTCATCATCTATCCAGGTTGAGCCATCAATCACTCCAGAGACCAAAGGATACAAGTCAGTGAAGTGCATGCATTCCACAGATAAAAATTCAGTGGAAAGTCATATGTAAAAGAAACTTTGCTTGCTATTCATATTTGATTCACATTATAGGATAGGAAGGAACTGTAGATACTTTCCATATGGAAAAACTCAGACATGGAAAGATAAAGTGATTTGCTCAGGATGGCTCGTAAAGGTACGAAAATATGGTTCCCAGATGTCACTGAAATTATAATTAAATAAGAGAATATGATACATACAGCCTGAAATAATTTTAATAAGGAGCACCTTATAATATATTCTGTGAATGAGGTGCAAATAAATCGTGCAGGAATTCAAAGGTATGAGAGAAAGCCCACCTATGTTATAAGGCAGGGACTTTCAGGTAATAGTGTGAGGCAGGTCAATAATTTTCAGGTTCCACATTCAATAGAAGTATTGTTGACTTCAGCATGCTTCTGCTAGACAGTGATCTCAACATAGAAGTCTTTTCTATAACAGCAACTTCCTAAGACCTACTCTTTCCCACGGAAGAGAGAAAGATGCTTCCTATCCATGGCATTACTAATCTCAGTGATAGGATTTTCAGAAAATCCTATCATTTTTGAATTTGCCATAATTGGGAATACATTTAGATGCTTAAGTGAAAAAAGATATGAGCTGTGGAATTTTGCAGATTAGCCTTAGGAGATTACTCTTTGCTCTGACATTTTAGGATCTGAGGACTTTAGAGAAAATGAAATGGAGCTAATGCATCCGTTGTTGAACTTGGCACTACCAAATGTTTATTGTGAGGCTTAGACACTGCTTTACTTCTCTTTCCAGCTTGTTGGACGACCATTCTTGCCTTCCTACTGGAATCTCGGGTTCCAGTTAAGTCGCAGGGATTATGGTGGCATCAATGGGTTGAAAGAGGTTGTAGACCGAACTCGTGAAGCTGGGATCCCGTATGTAAGTTGGCACATCTCTTATCATGTATTTGACCCCATCTTTAATTTTTTGCATGAAATTCAGCCTATTAGGAAATGATATAAAAATGGTTGATAGAGAGGCAGACCCACTGTCAGAAATTTGCATGCTGCATCATCCATCATCACGGTTATAACATTCCTAATATATTCATTAACAAACATTTCAAGAGCACCTGTGACATGTCAAGTATTCAAGCTCATGGGTTACAGAGCTGAACAAAATGCAGTTCCTACTTTCAACTCCTTCCAATGCCTTATGGCATGCCTTTATCAGGATGAGAAAATAAAGCTGGAACCTAAAATCAGCTGCCTCTTTCTGGAAGGACATATTCACTTCTAGGAGTTAGCCAAACCCTGGAAGATCCAGGATTATTAAGAAATATGGCTTTGTTACATCTAGGGGTACTGGGTTCATTGTCTCTGTTCAGCAGGGAACTGAAGAACAGAACACAGAGGTAGTAAGAAAGAAGTAGGTTTATTGCAAAAGTGACAGGAATCAGGTGGGGGAATTTTGGACTGTTCTTTTATGGTCTCTGGAATTTCCTCCTTCCCTATCTCCTTTCCTGTCCATGCTCTCCTCACTATTATTGACTAGTGCCCCCTCTGTCTACACATCTGTTTTAGTTTTTCCATTGGATCCTCTGCTTAAGAGCATGAGTGCAGAAGTGTCTGAATGGGTCCCCCAACTTGGGTCCATGAGTACTTTTGTCAAGTTAGGAAGCTGATGTCATCAGATGACCCTCTCATGCTCCTTTGTTCTGGCCTCTGCACTCCCTATCTTTGCCTGGCTGCCAAAGCCCTTCTGTGTCTCCCTCAGCTTTGGTTCCCATGATTGGAAACTAGAGCTGATTTCCTTCCCACCAGCTTGGTGACATTTCCTAAGTTCTAATTGGCCAGTGTTACCTTTCAGGATGTCCAGTACTCTGATATAGACTACATGGATGGAAAGAAGGATTTCACTATTGATGAAACGGCTTACCCTGATCTCTCAGGTTTTGCCAAGAGGTTACATGACAATGGCCAAAAATATATAATTATTATGGTATGTCAAACACTTACCCTATTGCCTTGTATTTTCTTTCAAAATGCAAAGGAAATTTATAAAAAATAATATTTGTATCTTATTTCTTTATTAGAATCCTGGTATCCTGAAAGATCCTAACTACAATACATATAAAGATGGAAGACTAAAGAGAGTATGGATCTTGGAGAACAATGACTTTGCTGTTGGGGAGGTAAATTCTAATGAAAGAGTAAATTATAGTTAGTTTTGGGGAACTGGTATTTTTGGTAATGGGTAAAAGTCCAGCTACACTATTGCTTATTTTTTAATGGCTTTAAAGGTTTCCTTCATCACTATTTTTAAACTAATACATGTACTAATAAAATGATTAAAATTCTGAAAGACATAAAATGCTAGCTGATGCATGAATATCACTGATAATTAAGAAGCAATGTATCATTAGAAAAAACAATTCAGTTACTTGAAGTCTTCCTGCCTCCAATTTCTACCTCTTTCCCAAAATAATAAATTCAACTACAACAATAGATCATTGTGCTTACAGGTTAATGTGGAACCTATCTCAGGTAGTATATTAATTTATACCAAGCTTCTAGATAAAGCCCAGGCTTTATTCTAAGGTAGTAGTTGCAGGAATTGAAATAGAATGACTCCTCAGGAGCCTATTTTAAAGACAGCTGACTTTCTGAGAGAATGTACTTGAAGTCAAATCATGATGTGACTTTTATCCAGTTATGTGGTTGTCAACCCCAGGTGATTGGATTATCTGAGAGTTAGAACTCTGGAAAGTTCATGTGAAGGCAGTTCCTGCTTTTTCTGAGTAGTTGACTTTGCAAAACTGTCTTCTCAAGAGTTATTGATGGCCCCTTCTTCACTCTGCTCACTAGATTCTTTTCATTGACTGGTAAATTACATGAGTTGGCTGAGGCAGTGGAGGTAGAAGTGGGTAGAGGTGGCTACCCATGCTCTTGTTTAGAATGGAGCTCACTTGGCTGATCTCCACTCAAGGCTTCTGTTGGTTGTTGCTCTGCCAAACCACTTGCTTCCTGGAGTCCAAAATTATCTGAAATTATTACTTGTTTTCCATCCCCTGCAACAAAAGTCCAAGAGCTCAATCCACTGAAAGCGGGGATTTCCATTGCCTACCTTGTGTTTGAAGAATTCTTTACACTTTTATACATATATTCATTATGCTGCGTGAGTTTAAATTGTTCCTAATTGCCAACAAATAAATGTAGTGGAAAAATCAGCAAGAATGTTGCAAAAACGTTTGGAACCTATTAAATCAGAATGTTCAGTAATTTGGCTATGGTTATATTTTTGTGCCTTCCATGGAAGACACTTAAAGCTGCTGTCAAATAGATGTAGCTAAAACAGAGATAGGATTAGGAATATTTGGCAGGAATAAGAGGCATAAACTTTACTCAACTGTTTATAAAATATTGTTTCTATGCAAAATTAGAATATTATTTATAACCAAATTATACAAAGGGTTTAATATAACCTTTAATTAATAATACATTAAATATATTCAATTATCCTCTTTAAAAATATCCTACAGTACTTTTATTGGTTTATCTCCCAGTTGGCCTGACATAATGAAATTTTACTTTGTTTTTTTTTTAAAGTCATATGATGGATTTTCATTTTATTGGTCATTTTTCCTTTCCTTTTTTCTTCCTCTGGCAACTTGTATGCATTTTTCGGTTTAATGGGCATTGGGAGAAATAACAAATTTTAATTCTAAAAGTAAGGCAATGTGGGTTTTCTAGTAAAATACATAGTAGCCAATAAGCAATGAATCACTGAACAGCACATAAATTGACCATTCTCCCTCTTTGATCTCTAGGGATACCCTGGTCCAACTGTCTTTCCTGACTTCAGCAATCCAGTGTGTACCCAGTGGTGGACACAACAGGTCACTGAATTTCACAACAAAAGTCTAAACTTTGATGGAGTGTGGATTGTAAGTTATTGTTTTAGACCCAAATTTCCTTTGGAAAGTGACATACCAAATTTTCATATGAATTTCTATCCTGATCTATAATAAAATAGTTTGCTTGACATACTGGGGTTCATGATTCTTTTACTTGATGATGACCACATACGTATTGAATCAGACTCTTCAGAACTCTGTTCTTATTCTGAATTAGCCACTATCTGGTTACTTCATTGGGGTAAAAACAGTGTTTTCTCATGGCTTTGTTGTTTTCCTCCATTTACTGTCTTTTCAGCTTAAAAAAGACTGTTTTATTAAAGGTTGTGATTTCTAAGAATTGTAGCACTGGCCCATAAAAATTTAATCGCTAGAAAAAAAATATAATGAGGTCCTGTGTTTTTTATTAAAGGACAGTGGGGACATTTATTTGAAACTTGAAAACATCTGTTATGATAGTGATATTAGACATTGCTTATTTTTAATTCATTTTAAAGAAATATATTTGAGCTCAATTATATTCTCTCATTATTCCTTGCACAGTGGAATAAAAAAAAAACAGGGAAAATTATAGCACAGAAGTGTTAGCCTATTTTTATTCTTTAAGCATAGTAAAACATAACATCAATAGTGAAATCTTCACAATTTATAAGGCTAGGGACAGCCTTTGAAATGACATTTCTTAATCAATAGTTTGAAATAAACTAATACAAAGCTAAATCCAGCCAATGTCATTAGAACTGGACTGTCCTGAGAGAGGACCTAATCCAATGACTTAATTTTACGAAAGATAAAACAGAGGCCAAGAAAAGTTGGGGGAGATTATTCAAAATCCAAGAACCAGATCATAGAGAACCCCAGATATCCTGGTTTCTCATTCTGCATCTCCTCATAGCTAATTATAAATCAATAACATTGCCCATTTTGTGTGTTTTGTGTCTTTGAAGGAAATGGATGAAGTAACTAGCTTTCTCCAAGATTCTGGTCATACGTGTGAATCAAACAGCTTAAACTTCCCACCTTTCACTCCTGGTGAGTGTGTGTCTGTTTGCTAAAGCTGCAGACATGAGATGTGTTTAAAATAGCCTCATTAACACTCTGTGTGGTCATAGAAATTCCCTCTGGTCCAGTGGATCCCCAGACTTCCCAACCACTCTTCCACTTGTGTCTTGGTGGCATTGCTTTGTCTCCAGTTACCTTTTCACTGCCACAAGCCAAGGGTAATAGGTGGTGAAAAGCGTTGTCTGAGCCTGGTCCCTCCCCTAGCCATCCTTCCACCCCAGAGTTCCAGATTCTTTCATCCGTTAGCTGGTACTATTTCAGGCTTTGTGAGAGGTTTAGAACTCTCCAAGCACAAACTGTCTTACACTGAAGTAAAGCTGTAATTTTGTTAACATCCCCCCTTTCTTTTTTTCCTTACCTCCTCCCTTCCTCTCTTTATCTCTTTCTCCCTTCCTTTTTCCACCCTCCCCACACCATTAGCAATAGCTTAAGACATCAGTGGTTCCCTAAAGGTTCTATTTATAGGACTCATTTCCTTCAACACACTCTTCGGTCATGATATTCTTTCGAAAGAATGTGTGTGTGCGTGCACATACCTGGGTTTTAGGTGGGGGTGAGCAGTATACAGAATGCTGTGAAAACAAAGAAATCCCATTATCTCCATGCATTAATCAATAAATTTTGTTCTTCACTGACATCGTACTCTAGTGAGGATCCAAGTGGTGATTCAGAGATCTAGTTTCCTCCATTGTCTGTTTTTCTTATCTCAGAGGCTTTTGTTTCCAGGTTCAAGGGCAAAGAGGAGAAAGGGTGGAGGGAATATTATAGGTGGGCCTGGAAATGGGGTCTACCCTATTTACCCAAATTCCTTTTCTAGAATCTGCTCTCAGCCTCAGCTTAACTTCAAGGGGAGGTATAATCTTCAAGTACAATCTCCTCACATTCCTGGAAGAAAACATTGGCTGGGTGGACATCTGGACAGCCTCTGCCAATTGATCTTTCTTTGACTGCCCTACGTACATGCCTGCTGTTATGGTTTGGATCTAAAATGACCCCAAAGATCACAGGTTGAGTGCAGAGTCCTCAGTGCAACAGGTTTCAGAGGTGGAGCTTCATAATTGGGTCATGTGGGCTCTGGCATCAGTGTATTAACCCATTTAATCCACCAAATGGACCAATCCATCCAGCCATAACTTCGTGAACTAGTGGGAAGTGGGACCTAGTTGGAAGAAGTAGGTCCCTGAGGACATGCCTGGAGGGGCTTATCTTTTCCCCAGCCCCCTTGCCCTCTCCACTTCCTGGCTGCCATGAGCTGACAAGCTTTCCCTCACCATACTCTACTTCCGTGATATTATGCCTCACCTCAGGCCCAAAGGAGTGGGACCATCTGACCATGGATGTAACCTATGACACCATGGGCCAGGGAAAGTCTTTCCTCCTCTGAGTTGTTCTCATCAGGTTTGGTCACAGTGGTGGACCCCCTGAGCTACTAACAAAAGTGAGCTCAAGGCTGATAGGCTGATCTCCTTCTTGGTTCCCTTTGATCACTGAAGGAGTAAAGAATTTTGAGGTGAGGAGAGTCTTGATGTCAAACCATTTAACCTACTGTGAAATCTATTCTTTGCTTCCCTAAATTATTCTTTACTCTTTTCTGCTTGGTCTGTATTGCCCACCCCCACCCCCACCCCACACACACACTCCTTTTTTTCCCACTCTGGATCAGCTTCTTAATTTTTTCCCCCAACCTCTTAATCTTCTTGGCCATAGATATTGTTTTTCCCTTACTTAAAACCTCAAAGTATCACCTTCTGTTTGTCCTGGCAAGCACCCTACTCCCTACCCCTTGGCATTTTGTCTACTCACAATATGATCCGTCATGTTCCTTTTCATGGTTATGCAGCACATATTGGCATGATAAAGATACAGATGCAACAAGGTTTCAGCCTGGAAAAATTCTAGTCTCCTTTTTTTTTATTACTATAGTGGTTGTTTATCTCATTTTACAATCCAAGCTGGGCAAGAAATATAAATTTTTAAAATATTTTATAACCCAATTTAATATCTGACTCAAAATCTTGTGTCAGGTTGGTGGGAAAATCTTAACCTCAGTCATTCCTTGTTCCATCACTTTCTGAAGTTGTACCTTATACTAAGGCCCTATATGTGATGAAGACTTCATGAAGGAAGATAAACATAGTCCTAGGTATGGGTCCATAAGGAGAAGAAAGGGAAGATAGAGATTGCAGGCCATGACACAGTAAAGGCTGACCATTTTAGGCTTGGGAAAGGGAAAATACAGTAACAATGGAGATTCTCAGAGCCAGGATTTGGCTTTTAGTCATGAAACCACCCAAGTGCCATATCTAGGTTTTTGTTTTTAAAATGTGACTGGGGCACTCATACCAGTATATTTACACTCAACTCTCCTTGACTAAGTCTCTGCAGATAAACAGTGTGTGCTGTATGTTTCATCTCAGATCAGCTGCATATTGCTCTGAGCAGGGTTTCCAGCTACCTCCACTCAACACCATCCTTTATGAGCTCAAGGGAACGCAAATTATTTTTAATGACCTCTGGATGGCCAGTGTAGGCTCCCATTAGAAAGTGGTATTTAGGATAGAATTTAAGATCTGCACAGGACTTTGTCAGGTGGAAATTGGTGGGGAAGTTACAGCAATCAGGAAGAAAAACAACGTCGGTGACTATTTTGTTAAAGTCGATTGATGGAGACTTGCCTTACTAATGGGTGTTTCCCCCCAGGCATTCTAGACCACTTACTGTTTGCAAGAACTCTCTGCATGGACACAGAGTTTTACTGGGGCCTTCACTATGACGTCCACAGCTTGTATGGCCACTCCATGGCAAGAGCCACCCATTCGTAAGTACTAGATTTTTTTCCCTCATTCCAGATTTGGGGAAGTGGGAGGTGGAGGATTTCTCTTGTGTTCCATAAGTATATTGTTCAAATATTGTTCTGAATATAAGCATATAGAAACTGGTCTAGCTGGGTATTTAAGAAGTTCTCTCCTACAAACCTTTGGTTTCTGTATCGGATTAATCTGGATTGCCTTATGGATCGGGGATTGATTTTAGCTAATAAAAATACAGGGTAACAAGATTTTACAGAGCATACTAAAATATTGTTTATGTGAAGTTCAGCCTTATCTGAACTTATCTGAACAGACACACACACATAATGTCTACACCACCACAACCACTACCATCAGCACCACGACATCAGCACCATCAGCACCACCCATTATGAAAGTCTGTTAGGGAGACAGGTGTGTTCTGTAAAGCATTCCATCCCTCACCCACTTTGCCACATGAATTTTATTAAGGATAACTTTGCAAACTGATAAATAGCCACTTTTACTCCACCCAATTTCTCCTTTGAAGATGATGAAATATAATCATTATACCCAGACAGCAAGAAATTTGGGGTTCAACTTAAAAAAAACTTTAATTTTAGATTTTCAGCAGAGATGGGGAAACCAAAATGCTGAAAGGGCTGTTGGAGATCTTCCAGTGGCTCAGGGAAGAGCTAAAGTCTCAGTCTTCCTCTTGTTGTCTCCTGGTCTGGTATTTCTACAACGCTATTGTGGGGAGAAAGGGGAGGGGACTTTGATGTGCTCATGGGGCATGTCTCAGCCTTTATTTACTCACTCAACTTTTTTGTGTCTGTGACACTTGAAGTCACAACTTCTCCTTTGAACCTGTTGTGTTAGTTCTTGAGACACAACTCTAGCTGGCATCTCTCTCTTTCCTGCTATTCCTTCTCACATCCGTGTCTGCATTTATCTGGATATTTTCTGTCTACTCTTTCAAGAATGAGTCTTAGAGATCAATCCTCAGACTTCTCTTTCCATTCTCTGCTAGCACAGGGAATTTATACCTTTCAATGGTTTTTGCTTTACTTTATAATCTATAGTTCTTTATGAGTTTCCTCCTTGATTTTCAGACACAAATATCCAAAACTACCTTCTGACCTTCTCTACTCGTATGTCTTATAGTACTTCTCACACCCTTCACCTGGCTTTCTTCCACACTCTGGCTAATCATTTTTGAAACTCTTGAATTCCCTATCTTGATTGGTAGCAACACCATCCTTATCTCCAGACTCTCAAGTGAGAAACTTGGCATCATCCTTTTTCTAATGCCCTCATAAGAAATCAAGTCAGCTCTTGATCTTTCTATTCTACTTTTGAAACACTACCATAACCATGTCCCGTTTTATCCCACAGCCACTTCTTAACTGAGGTCATCATCCTCTGCCGTGTAGATAATTCCACTTGACCTATGACCACTCTCCGTGACTTAATCCTTATCTCTAGTAAATTATTCTCTGCCCTCTCTAGAGTGTGATCCAAGGACCAGCAATGTCAGCATCAACCGGGATGTACTGAAAGAGCCACATCTCAGACCTCGATCTAGAACTTGGGAATCAAAATCTTCATTTTTTTTCTTTTTTCTTTTCTTTCTTTCTTTTTTTTTTTTTTAGAGAGAGAGAGAGAGAGAGAGAGAGAGAGAGAGAGAGAGAGAGAGAATTTTAATCTTTTATTTTTTAGTTTTCTGCGGGCACAACATCTTTGTTGGTATGTGGTGCTGAGGATCGAACCCTGGCCGCACGCATGCCAGGCGGGCGCGCTACTGCTTGAGCCACATCCCCAGTCCCCCAAATCTTCATTTTTACAAGAACTCTGGGTGTATCGAATATGTGTTGAAGTTTTGAAAGTATTATTCTACACTGCTGTCAGAGTCATCTTTCTGAGAGGCTGAGTTTTCTCGTTTCTTTATCAATATAAAATTGCTGACATTTGTTTGATAAAATCCAATCCCTAGTACAACCTGTACGGTCCATCCTAGTCTAATTTTTTTTTTTTGCATTCTTTGCACTCATACTTTATGCTATGGAATATATTGCTGCTTGTTTTTCCCAACTCTGAATGCTATTCATTTTTCCATGTGGTGCTTGCACAGCACAAGACGGCCTTCCTTGTCCTGTCCGTTTTGTGAACACATACGTATCTATAATATCTCACCTCAGATGTACAACATTTCTATGAAAATGCTGTTTCTCCTCTTTTGTACTACATTGTCACATATTGCAATATGGTTAATATGCAACAATATTATATCATAATTTTTAGATGTCATTTCTTTTTTCCTGCTGGATAAATTCCTCGAGGGCAACCAACTTCTGTATCTTTAGTTTAGTGAATAGTGTGAGCTTTGAGGATATGTTGGTGGAACAGATATGAGAAAAGGAAGAGCAGGGTGCGCACACAGGCAACCTGATGAATTAGAGGTGAGACTGGGTCTGCCGTTTCCTAACACCATGCTGTCTTCAGAATTTTGCAGTACCCTGGATTGTCCAGGTGAGAGAGTCCTTGACCAGTAAATGCACAAATTTGATTCTCAGTGAAAGCAAAGTTCCAAAAAGAAGGATACCTATTTCTGATTTTGTTATGTTCTCTTTCTTACTTTTCTCTTTCTCATACCACCTCCCTTGGAACATAAACTAGTGAGTAAGACTCAATTTTCTCATCTCTAAAATGAAAGATTTGAATCGATATTCCCAATAGTCCCTCCCTGTTCTGATATATTCCAACTCTTAGATGCTTCTGTTTAAGAACACGGGAGGTGGGAAGGCAAGTGACTAAATGGTCAGAAAGAGTCAGGAAAGCTTCAAATTGCTTTATTGCCTGTGTCTTCATGTGATAAAGGTGCTATAAAATCTTGAATGTGTGGATTAATAAATTGAATAATTATGACTAATAGTTAAAATGTAACTGTGACTGATAAAGTAGAGGGGACTTTTCTAATTTCCCTGGGTTGGGCAGGATCACCTATATTCCCTGAGAACAGTGCAGATACATATAGGACTTGGCCTTTGGACATGAGGCAGAGTTACATTTAAAAAGAGGCAAGATTTTTATTCAATGGGATCTGTACATCATGAGAAGTCATAGGTCTGATGTAGATTTCATGCAAACTTAACTGGGAGGATAGTTTGGGGACAGTGGTTACTGGGCTACCAGGGAGTGAAAATCACATTCCTCTAGGCTAAAACATCAGATCTTCCCAGAGATATGACCTGATTGTAAAAGGCCATACCTGGAGGAGGGGAAAGAGAAACTTAAGGATCCCGAAGAGGCTTTTTCTTGGCCGGGAAGAACCTGACTGCTATCTAATCTGGGTTACCATAATGGCCTGCCTCTAACCATAACCTGAGCCACGTCCATCTCTGTTTCAGTTTCAATCTGAGTGGGTTGAATGTGTTTCTTCCATGATCAATAATTGCAGAGTGCAATAAACCTCCAGCCAGGGGTAAAAAGGGTGAAGTGTCTGCAAGTCTATGCCAAGAGGAAGTGAAGACAGAGTTCCAACCTGAACTGTCATTGTGCTACACAAGATTGTGCGTGGGCAGCAAGGCATGGAATCCAGGGATGTTAGAAAAACTGTCTGGAGACACAGGATGGGTCCAACAACCCAACACACAGTTACAATATATTGTCAATCAAAGGGTTTGGATCAAAGCCCGATCCAACAAGATGGAGAAAGCATAGTCAGGAGGACAGGAGCCTGGAGAAATTCTTTTGGGGTTACAAGACAGAGGTTTTCACAGTCTTATATGAGATGTAAAATCTTTCTCAGAAGTGGGAAAGGAGCTGGGTCCAGTGGTACACACCTGTAATCCCAGTGGCTTGGGAGCCTAAGGCAGGAGGATCATGAGTTCAAAGTTCACCTCGGCAAGAGCAAGGTGCTAAGCAACTCAGTGAGATCCTGTCTCTAAATAAGAAATAGGGTTGGGGGTGCAGCTCAGTGGTCGAGTGCTCTGAGTTCAATCGCCAGTACAAAAAAAGAAGTGGGAAAGGAGCCCTTTAAAAGGCTGGTCTGCTTACACGCCTAGTTTTTGATATCCTGGGGTTTTATTTCAGTTTGGTTGGAAAGCCTGTTGCTTCCCACGAGGCAAGGTGGGTTCTAAATGCCCACAACTCACCTCACACTCAACTGAATGCATTCTTTTTCAGGGCCATGGAGACTATCTTCTCCAATAAGAGGAGCTTCATCTTATCCCGTTCTACTTTCGCGGGATCTGGTAAATTTGCTGCTCATTGGCTGGGGGACAATGCGGCTACATGGGATGATCTCCGATGGTCCATCCCTGGTGTCCTTGAGTTCAACCTGTTTGGCATCCCCATGGTGAGCCTCATTCCTAGCCAAGGAACTTCAACCCTTTGTCCTTGGACACTCCTTCCATTATCAGTCTTTGAGGGTCTTCGAAAAACTAAGGAGCACATGTCTCTTGAGATATGTATTGGAAAAAATAAATTTCTATGGGTGGTGTAAGCTGTCTTCTGAAGATAGGACGTTAAAATTGATCATTGTGTTGTCACCCATGGAATCTCTGGAGATGGGAAAGAGATACCATGAGTGAACTGCATTAGTATCACAGAAAAACCAGGAGAGCATCAGTGAATAGGGAAGTATGAAACTGGGAACTGAATGTTGAGGAAGAGTCCTCTATATAGGGACCATGATCAATGTCACCAGCCAGTCTGCTCAGTCTATCCTGTAATACACACTTTGTTTCTCTCATTTGCCTGTGGTCTTGCCCTGGGACTATGGGATCTCTAATGCCAATGTGATATTTCCTTTTTCCTTTATCATAGAAGTACAAAGTCAATGCTTTTACCTCTCTCAGTGACTAACATTTTGGTCTGTGTGCTGATTTTCCAGGTAGGTGCCAACATCTGTGGTTATAAAGAAAATGTCACAGAGGAGCTCTGCAGAAGGTGGATGCAACTTGGAGCATTTTATCCACTATCAAGGAACCACAATGGGCCTGGGTTCAGGGTAAGGTCTCCGGGAGAAGTGGACGAGAAGTTATTGTCTCATTTGTTTGTTTTCAAAGAGGGGTTGAGGGAGAGCCTATAGTTAACCTATAGCCTATAGTTTCTCACTACAGAAAAAGGATAGGTAAATCTTACAAGATACACCTGAAACACAGGGTATCAGGGTAAGAGTGGGTGGGAAAGGGCATGCATATATATTAAATGATTTTATTGTTGGAAATTCACCCACAAAGGTGAGAAAATTGGTTAAAGCTTCTACAGTGCTTCTGTCACCTTTGTTGTCCCCTTATAGGAGCGGAGACAATTGGAGTTCATTAGAATCTGACTTTGTTTAATAAAATGGAAACCACTCATAGATATGATAGAGCAAAGGAGAAGGATTTAGGGACAGGCAGACCAGTGATCTGAAATACTTTTTCACTTTGTATGTTTTTATGAATAATTTGGAAGACCACCTCTCTACTACTTCCCATGATTCATGCAACCTCTATCCTTTTCCATCTTTTAAGTGTGGGTGATTCTTGGATTGAACCCAGGGATGCTTTACCACTGAGCTGTCTCCCCAGCCCTTTTTAGTTTTATTCTTTTCTTTTTAGTTTTTTTTAGTTGTAGATGGACACAATACCTTTATTTTATCTATTTATTTTATGTGGTGCCGAGGATCGAACCCAGTGCCTCATACTTGTGAGATAAGTGATCTGCCACTGAGCCCCAACCCCAGCCCTAGTTTTTATTCTTGAGACAGGGTCTTGATAAGTTGCCAAGGCTAGAAATGGACTTGCCATCTTCCTTCAGCCTCATGAGTGGGATTACAAAATGATATTATTGATGGGCAAGTATATAGAAGTGGCTTCAGAGTCCCTCTTAAGGAGATGTTTATAATCACAGCAGAAATAAGCAAGGTGGGTTGTCCTTTGTTGTAAGGAGATAATCTGCAACTGAAATATTTCAAGTTGAGTGGGTTCACATTTAGTAGTCTCATTACAGTCATGTCCTCGCAATCATTTTATCTCCATCTCCTGACTTTGTACAGTGACAGTCTCTAACCTGGAGGAACTAACCATTGTTTCAGTCAACTTTTTCATCACTGTGACCAAAAGACCTGACAAGAACAATTAGAGGAGGAAAAACTCATTTGGGCTCATAGTTTCAGAGGTTTCAGTCCATAAATAGCCGACTCCATTGCTCTAGGCCTAAGGTGAGGCTTCATGGAGGAAAGGTGTGGAAGAGCAGAGCAGCTCAGGACGTGGCAACAAGGAAACGGGGAGCACTCCCCTCAAAAAGACCAATATATTCCCCAGCATGCCCCCAACGACCTGCTCCTCTGGCCACACCTAACCGCCTACTACTGTTGGCCCTCAGTTAATCCACTTAGCTGGATTAATGCACTGATTAGGTTAAGGCTCTCATAACCCAATCATTTTACTTGTCACTTCCTTGCAGTGTCTGACATGTGAGCTTTCAGGGGGAACCTCATATCTAAACTCTAACAACTGTCAACCCTTCCACACATTTTATCCCTGGCTTTCCTAGCTGCTTGTGGTCTTCAGAGAGATGAATCATTTCTGAATGTTCAAGAAGGTGGCTGGGGGCACAGAAGGCAGATGCTCTTCACAAAGAGATGGACTGAAATGACTTAGATAAGAACACTCAGCTCACCAAGGTGGCTAGATTAGAATGTTAGCTTGCTTTCTCATATGCTACCTCTTTTCAATAGGATTATAATAAGAGCTGAGTGCCAGTCTAACATTAAATATAGAAAGTAAAAAGAAACAGGGAATATCTTAAATGTATTTTTATGTAATGTAATATACAAAACATTATCAACCTGTTTTACATAAGCTATTATTCTTAATTTTAATTTGTTATATATGACAGCAGATTATTGCAGTTCGTATTACACATATAGAGCATATTTTTTTTATATCTCTGGTTGACCACAAAGTAGAGTCACACCATTTGTGTCTTCATACATGTATTTATGGTAATGATGTCTAGCTCATTTCACCGTCTTTCCTACCCCCTTTGCTTGCTCTCTTCCCCTCCCTCTCTTTTACCCTATCTAGAATTTATCTAATCCTCTCATGACCCCCCAACCACATTATGAATTAGCATCCTGAAATCAGAGAAAGCATTCAGCATTTGTTTTTTGGGGACTGGCTAATTCACTTAGCATTATATTCTCCAGCTCCATCCATTCACCTGCAAATGCCATGGTTTTATTCTTTTTTAATACTGAATAATATTCCATTGTGTATATATACCACATTTTCTTTATCCATTCATCTACTGAAGGGTACCTAGGTTGGTTCCTTGGTTCCACAGTGTAGCTATTGTTAATTGTGCTGCTATAAACATTGATGTGGCTGTGTCCCTGTAGTATGTTGTTTTTAAGTCCTTTGGATATGGACCGAGGAGTGGGATACCTGGGTCAAATGGTGGTTCCACTCCCAGTTTTCCAAGAATTTTCCATACTGCTTTCCATATTGGCTGTACCAATCTGTAGTCCCACCAGCAATGAATGAGTATTCCTCCCTTCCACATCCTCGCCACACTTATTATTGTTTTTATTCTGCCATTCTGACTGGAGTGACATGAAATCTTAGGGTAGTTTTCATTTGCATTTCTCTAATTGCTAAAGATTTGAACATTTTTTCATATAATTGTTGATTGATTATATATCATATTCTGAGAAGTGTCTGTTCAGTTCCTTGGCCCATTTATTGATTGGGTTATTTGTTGTTTGGAGTTAAGGTTTTTGAGTGCTTTATATATCCTAGAGATTAGTGCGGTAAAAATTAGTGTGGTAAAAATTTGTTCCCAAATTGTAGGCTCTCTATTCACCTCACTTACTGTTTCTTTTGATGAGAAGAAGCTTTTTAATTTGAATTTATCTCATTTATTGATTTTTGATATTAATTCTTGCACTATAGGAGTCTTATTAAGGAAGTTGGGGCCTAATCTGACATGATGGAGGCTTGGGACTACTTTTTCTTCTAATAGACGCAGGGTCTCTGATTCAATTCCTAGGTCTTTGATCCACTTTGATTTTTTTTTTTGTGCATGGTGAGAGATAGGGTTTGAAAAGATAGTCTCTTCAACAAATGGGGCTGGGAAAACTGGAAATCCATATACATAAGCTATTATTAATGAGCTATTTTATATCCCTTTTTATCAAGCCTTCAAAATTCAGTGTATATTTTTACAATTATATACATCTTAATTTGCATTAGTTAAATTTTTAGCAGTTGAAGTAAAACAATTCTATCAAAAAAATGAAGCTTTGTTTAATGGAAAACTATGTTACATTGATTCAGTGTTTACATTTATATTTAAATCGGCCATAACAAATAAAATTAAAAGTTCAGTTTCTCAGTCTTATTGACTACATTTCAAGTGTCCAGTAGACATGTGGTTCATGGCTACCACAGTGAACAGCACAGTTCTAGATTTTCTCAGTTGGAAACCAAGGAGATGGAGGCTGTGGAGTACTGGTTTTTTGTTTGTGTTTGGCCTCAGGGTTCTTATGAGCCCCATACTGAATACATAGAATAGTTCTATTTGCAGAGCATGAACAAAGGAAAGCAGTAAATTCAGGTAATTTCCTCCAAAATTTACTCCCAGTGATACCACTGGTTACTGGTGAGGAGTCCTGCTTCCCCACATGTGTAAGTATAACATTAGAGAAGCACGCCGAGGCAAGCATATAAAGCAGGGTGTTTATTTATAAAGGGGTAACATAGACTTCTCCCAGGAGGGAGGAGGGGGCCATAGCTCATACCCTGGTATCCTGAGAAGTGAAAGTGTTTTGCCTTTTTATATGTCCTAGGCTTCCTTTGTTCTCCTGCTCTCTTTCCTTTATCTTTCTCCTTTCTGTGTATGTGACTAGGCCCAGGAAATGCTCAGTGGGATGGCCAAAAGGGGAGAAACTGGGAGGAGTGATCCAGGCAGGAGGGGTGTCCAGGGCAAATTAATTTAGCAATTTTTATAACTCCCTGTAGAGAGGGACAATTCCTGGGACTGGTTACCTTAGCAACAGGCTGGAGCAGGGGCACCTTTCTTGACAAGGATGGAGGAAGAGCTAGGAAGGAATTAACATTTCCATCCCTCCATTCCCTTGGCTATCTGCCTTCTAATTCTGGCTTTACCAGTCGTATGTTACCAGATGACAGGTCTAAATATGACATGCAAAACTTTTACATCTTCCAAATTTTAAAGAAATTATTACAAATTGAGTGCCAACCATTGATGGAAAATTTCTGTCTCTGGATGGTAAGAAGAGAAGATTTCTCTTCTAATGGGTTCCTTTCTTGCTCTTGGAAAAAATCTGCTAAAACCTGGCCTTGTGGTTTCTTCACACCTTATACATCTAAGAACAAATAGAGGTCATTATCTTCAGGCTAGAGAAAATAAAATAAGTGGTGATGGCGAAAATATGACAGATGAAACGATACCATATTTTAAATTGGAAAATTTGTTAAAATACATGAAAAGAAAAAATGAATTATAGATCATGGTGGTAAGCAATATGGCTAGGGAAATGGATTTAAAATTATTTTAGTAGTGCAACTCAGTTCAGTCCAATTTTTTATTATTATCTTCCAAATAAATATTATAAAATCCCTCAATAAATAAGAGCAGTTTGGGGGGGAGCAGGGCCCACTGTGGCCCCTTTATGTCCATTGCAACTCTGTGGGTTCTTGGCCACCTGGGCTGCTCTCATCTGCCCTCAGAAGACAAGTGCCAAATGAAAGTTCTGCCACCTGCTTGCAATTCCACATTGAGGAAGTCGTGTGACCTTTGATGGTGCTTCCTTAGCTGCACAACGAACGAGTGGGGTCAAGAATCTTTCAGTTATGGAAGTTCTTTGATGTCCTCCAAGTTGGGGAACATTGCTCCTGTCACCTGGGAAAACCTGTCACGAGGGGACTTTTAAATGGTGATGGAAAAAACAACTCAGTCATTGCTTCCATTTTCTTCTAGGACCAGGATCCTGCTGCCTTTGGTTCTGAGTCCCTGCTGCTGAATTCCTCCAGACATTATCTGAACATCCGATACACTCTGCTGCCCTATCTCTACACCCTCTTCTACCGTGCTCACACCCAGGGGCAGACAGTAGCAAGGCCCCTGTTACACGAGTGAGTTTCCTAACCCTCAGAGAACCTCCTTCAGATAGCCGTTTCATTTGTCTTGCTAATGGGAACAAGGTGATTTAGGACACATCATGTGCTCTTGTCTTGTGCTGGGAATTGCACATGCTTCACCGAGTCTCTCTTTTCTAGATTCTACCAGGACCCAGCCACGTGGGAAGTGCATGAGCAGTTTTTGTGGGGGCCTGGACTCCTCATCACACCTGTCCTGTATGAAGTATGTTTGTAACCTGAACGACAGGGTGGGATATTACACTTGTCCTTGTTGCATTCCAGCTGAATGAACCAGGTCCTGAGCATCTATGATTGTATTTAAATCTGACTATGTATATAAATAAGACAGTCCATAAAGGTTTAGAAATAGGAAAAGAGTATTCTTGGTTCATTGACCCACCTAGGAAAACAATTTTCATCTTGAAAAATTGCCTCACAACCTATGTCATTAGGCATTCAGGATGGCATTGACGTGGGTTTTAAATACCTTGGTGTGTGTGTGTGCTGACATGTGTGTTTCCCGATAACCAGAAGGGTGTGCTTTGGGGTTGGGCTGAGAAGAAAGTTTGGACATGTTGAAGAGCAGGGAGGGAAAACAGAGGGATGGTCAAAGGTGGGAGTGTTACTCTGAGGTCCCTGCATGGAGGACCACATGCATTTTCCTGAAGTGAGACTTGGGGCAGGGCTGAGTGGGGAAGGTGGGGGAAGGATCAGAATTGAGTACACCTGCTTATAAACACAGGAGCTGGGTTTTTGTCTTGGGGGTCTGGCTGGCTCATCTCCACCCAGCATGACTCAGTGTATGAACTTTGTATGCTTTTCCTAGAAAATGCACAAGCATCACAGACTTAATTTCTAGATACAACTCTGCTTTGAACAAACTGCCAACCTCTCGGGATTTCTGTAGTTTTTATTAGTGGAATGGATGATCCCCGCTGTCTCCCAGGGTTGTTCAAATGATGACATGCAGTGATGTGGAGGTGTTGGGTAAACTGTAAAGTGGGATGCTACCCTTGCTTTTCCTTTTCATTTCCCTAGGGTGCAGACCAAGTAAGAGCATACATTCCAGATGCCACCTGGTATGACTATGAGACAGTAAGTGCAGTGATTCCAATTGTCTCAGAAATATGCCTCTGGCAGAGAGCAATTGTATGCCAGCAGTCTTGAGGGCTCGGGGTAGGATAATCATATGAGGTTTTACATTTAATTGATTGTGGGTACATTCAGGATGGTATAACAAAATACCTTACACTGGGGAATTTGTAAACAACCAAAATCTATCACCCAAGTTCTAGAGGCTGGAAAGTCCAAGAGGGAGGCAATAAGAGAGGCAGTGTCTGGTGAGGGCTCACTCTTCTTCACTGATGGCACTTCTCACTGAGCCCTCTTGACTGAAGCACTCACCCAAATGTTCCACCTTTTAATATCACCACAATAGGGTATTAGGTTACAAAATATGAGTTTTAGGAGGACATTGGGACACTAAGATTATAGTAGAAGACTTTTAAAAATGTACAGTGAAATAATTTGAATAGCTGGAGTAGGTTTTTTGGAAATTTACTCTTTCATTCTTGGACCTGTGCAGTTATTGGCCTTTATCTGTGATAATATAAAGAACTCAAGCTCAGTTGGGGGAATCACGGTGTGTTAGTCAGTTTTCTGTTACTATAACAAGTACACCAAATGATCACCTTATAAAGAGAAAAGGTTTATTTCAGCTGTAGTTTCAGAGGTTCTAGTCTATGATTAATTGGCCTTATGCTTTGGGCCTGTGATGGCACATCACAGCAAGAACTTATGGTGAAGCAAAACCTCTCAACTCTTGGCCATAAAGTGAAAGAGAGAAAAAGAAGAGGTAGAGACCTTTAAGTATACACCAGCAATGCCCTAAAACCTCTCACAAGGCAGCCCCCACCTACTAAAAGTTTCTACCACCTACTAATAGCTCCACGCTGGAACCAAACCTTTAACAAGTGGACCTTTGGGAACATCCTGATTCCAACTGCGTTGTACAGTATGGTACGCCGTAAAGGAAGGGTGTGGATTGGAGTCTCAACTCTGCTCTCTACCCGCTATATACCTCAAGAAAGTCGCTTCATTTTGGAAGTCTCCATTTTTGTCTTCTTTAAAATGAGGCAATGAACTGGATGATCTCCAAGGTTCTTCATAGTCCTCACGTTCTGTTTCCTTTTGTGGATTAGGGAGATGCCATCCAGTGGAGAAAGCAATTTGTGGATATGCTACTTCCAGGGGACAGGATCGGGCTTCACCTTCAAGGAGGCTACATATTTCCCATCCAGCAGCCGAACACAACCACAGAAACCAGGTAAGTAAGCTCTTGTGTCTTCTAGGACGTGACTACTTTGGTGCCCTAGTGGAACATGGCATTATGAGGGAGACAGTAGAGGCCGAGAGCAGGTGGCCAAGGACATAGTGCCAGGAAGCAGTCTTCCTCTCCTCCTTTCAAAGTTGGCTCCAAATTGTCCTCTGAGTCCTCATTGGGCAGGAGCAAATGTAGCCTCAGTTCCTTTACATTTCTATAGTTCTTTACACTTGTATTAAATTAAATTATAGGGATAAGCAAAATAATAACCCATGAGGATTTCCCTGTGGCCAGAAATTATCCTCAGGTAAATCCCCTATTGTGTGGGAGAACACAAATTCAGAAGGAGATAAAGGGTGATCGTGCGACTTCAACATAGCTTCGAGTTCAGGAGCTCAGATTCTGGAGACAGACAGTTTGAGTTCAAGTCCTGGCTCTGCAATATATATACCCCGGGCACCTCACTTTTCTGAATTTATGCTTTTCCTTGGTAAACTGGGGATGATGATAGTCTGACTTTTTAGCATGGCTGTGATTGTTAAATGGATTGATACAGATGACAATGCGTGTAGGATATTTACAATAGTGCCTGTCACATGGTAAGCACCCAATACATATTCACTGTTAGGGTGATTGCAAACCAACTTCCAGCAGGCACTGCGTCCCCCCACCAGTCAATCTTAAGATCACTCTATTAACTTCTGCTGTCTGCTTACACTCAATTTCCATGTTTGCACACAATGTTAGGATCTACTAAGTTTCTGGGATGGACTCTGGGAGGATCTGTCCTTGGGACATCAAGGGGTCTGGTTTCACATGGATCCCTCTCTTCTTCATTCTCTGAAACTGGGAACTACTCTTCTCAGCCGGAAGAATTCCCTGGGACTCATCGTCGCCTTGGACTATAAGAGAGAAGCCAAGGGAGAGCTGTACTGGGATGACGGTGTGACTAAAGGTAGACTTCCTCCTGGGGCCATCTCTGTGGCCCTCAGTGGGAGCGAATCACTGAAGGCTGCCCAGTAAGGCACTCTTAGCATGCTGTTTATTTCTGTAGCTTATAATTATTGAGTGAGAACTCAACTGATAATTTCCGTTAGCCACCCACAGTGCATAAATGACTTCAAAATGTCCAGCTTCTGTGTTATGGACCCTTCCAAAGCCACAGACATCAATTTGTTTAGTTTATTTGTTCTCTTCTCTGGATATCATTATTTATACAAAGCAATACATTTTGCTTACATCTTTGTAAAGTACAGGTTCAGTTACTCTTGAGGCAGATGAATCTCGTTTGTATAGTGTGCTTTTACATTTTAAGCTTTTCATATGAATGCCTCACAAGTTTTTAGCCTGGGATTATATAAAAATTCCACCCTGAATGAAGTCAGAACTGTTAATATTTATTTGCTATTTATTAATACATAATAAACAAGACCTATGCACAAGAATGTGATATAAAATGTACCTTGGGAAAGCCGTAGTCTAGCAGGATAGGTACTAAGCAAGTGGATAACTACAATGCAATTCAAACAGTATTAATTCCAGCAAAACAGTACCACAAAGAGTAATAAGAATTCATAGAAAGTGCTCCAAGAAACTTCTGTGACGGTTGACAAAAATGTGCAGATTAGATGCAAAGGTATTTCAGGTAAAGAGAAAAGCTAGACTCCTCTGCTTCCCATGGTGATGGACCTGCATCTGTCTTTCTCTTTCAGATGCTGTAACTAATAAGACGTATATTCTGTATGATTTCTCTGTTACTTCTGTAAGTACTATTTTCATGAAACACACACTTGATGCTCCTTGCTGAGGTTGCTGTTTGAGTTTTTGGTGTTCTATAGATGCTTGGTCACATAAAATAGGGACAGCAACATTTGACTGTATGTCCTGGAAAGGATTTGAGATAACACTGAAGTGTTTAATCTGTGTCAGATGTATAATAAGCTCTGAAAAAAATTCTGAGTTGTGTGCAGAAATTATATATATATATATATATATATATATATATATATATATATATATATATATATGGAAAATATCATTGCATTTGATTTAGGTGATGAGTCAGGACTTCTAAGATGTGTCCTTCAGGGGGGTGCAAGTGTGTGTGGGGTACAGTGTGGTTGATGAGTGAAGTGCTTTGTTGAGGTTCTCTTTTCCTTCTGAGCCCCTAAAACTTGCCTTTGAGCACAGGTGGCTTGGAAAGTTTGGAAAGTACAGAACATCACTTGCCTCCCTCCATTTCCCAAGGGACTGAGGAGGGGGGGGGGAAGCTGCAAGGCTGACAGAAAGTGGGAGAATTCTAATTTGGTTTTCTTGGAAGTCCAATTATGTGTGTGCAGATATTTCTCTCGTAAGGATCTCTATCCTTTTTGTTTTCCTTTTCTTATAAATCTTCTCTTTTCTTATAAATTCACATTTTTTTAAAATTAAACTTTCATTTTGAGATAAAGATCCCTATGCAGTTATAATACATAACACTGTGCTACCATGCACCTTGTACACAGTTCCCTTAATCTTATAGAATCGTTGAATAATTTTACAGCCAGGTTATTGGCATTGATTCTTTCAAAATATAGAGCATCTCCATCACTACAAAGATCCCTCTTCTTTCCCTTTTATAGCCATACCCACCTGCCTCCTTCTGTAGTCCCTGGCAGCCAATAATCTGTTCCCATTTCTGTAATTTTGTTCTTCTAAGAATTTTATGTAAATGGAATTACGTAGTATATGTAAGTTTGGAAATTTGCTTTTCATTTATCATCATCTTCTCAAAATTCTTCCATGTTGTCGTATTTTTTATATATGAGTAGTTTCCAGGTATTATTCATTTGATAAAGGGAATCTTGAATATACCCATGTACAGGTTGGCACTGGGACCTGAGCATCTCATGTCATGGGCTATTCTAAATAAAACTGCTATGGAAATTCATGTACAGATTTTATATAAAACAGAGCTTTTCATTTCTTTGAGACAAATGCCCAAGAGTCCGGTTGCTGGGTCTTTTATTTTTCCATGTTTAGTTTTTGTTGTTGGTGGTGGTGGTGGTGGTAATGTTTTATTTGTTTTTGGTACCAAGAATTAAACTCAGGGATATTCAACCACTGAGACACATCCCTAGCCCTTTTATATTTTATTTAGAGACAGGGCTCGCTGAGTTGCTTAGAGCCTTGCTAAGTTGCTGAGGCTGGCTTTGAACTCATGATCCTCCTGTCTCAGCCTTCCAAGCCACTGGGATTACAGGTGTGCCCCACGGTGCCTGGCCCATGTTCAGTTTTATAAGAAACCTCCAAACTGTTTTCCAAAGTGGAAGGGCTGCTTTGCATTTCTACCAGCAAGATATGAATGACCTAGTGTCTGCATAATCACCTGCACTTGATGTTGTTGCTATTTTTCATTTTAGCTGTTCTGAAAAGTGTGTGATGATATCTCATTGCAGCTTTGATTTGTACTTCTCTGATGTCTAATGATGTTGGTCTGTTTGCCATTTTGTAAATTCTTTTCAATGAAATGTTTGTTTGATTCTTTGCCCAAATTCTAATTGAATTGTTTTGTCATTTAAAAAGAATATTTTTACTTGTAGATGGATCCAATACCTTTATTTTCTTTCTTTATTTTTATGTGGTGCCAAGGATCTAACCCAGTGCCTCACATGTGCTAGGAAAGTGCTCTATCACTGAGCTACAACCACAGCCCTTGACATTATTTTTTTAACTGTTCAGTTTTGAGAGTTCTTACATATTTTCAATATCAGTCCTTTGTCAAACATGAAGTTTACCAATACTTTTTCTCTTTGTAGTCTTTCACAAAGCAAATTTAAAATTTTTGATAAGTCTAATTTCTCATTATTTTTTATGGATTATGTTCTTGGTATAATATCTAAGAATTTTTTTTTTCTAAGAATCTTTTACTGGCCATAGATACTCGGTATTTTCCTCCTATATTTTTTTTTCTAAAGATTTTAAAATTTTAACTTTTACATTTAAGTCCATGTTCTGTTTGATCTATTTTGATTTAGGCCAGGTTCAACATTTTGCCTGTGCACACCCAGCTGCCCTCTCACCCTTGTTGAGTTGGCCATCCTTTCTCTCTTGTGTCGCCATTGAACCTCGGTCAGGTATCAGGCACATTCTGTGGGACTACTTTGCAACCATCCAAGTGTCCCTTTGCTCTTTAGTGTTCAGTCCCACTTTCTTTGTTGAACTCAGCTCTGTTGCTTTTAAACTCTGGCTCCCTAAATTAGTTATCTAATTTCTCTGTGTTTCGGTGTTCTCATCTAAAAAATGGGGTTAATTATAATTTTGACTTCATAATCTTCTGGGAGAATTAAACGAGGCAATACATGTAAACACCTTAGCACAGTGCCTTGAACATTGTAAGCATTCATAAATTTTAGCTCTTATTATTAATTAAAATTAAAAGAAAAAGTTTGTGTGTGTGTGTGTGTGTGTGTGTGTGTCTATATCTGTGTACCAGTGGTCTTTGTGTGTGCTTGTATCTCTGTTTGCCTTGCAAGAACCTATCCTTTCTACCAGACTATCCTTAATGTCAGGGTCAGATAATCTGAGTAATGAATCCGTGAGAGCCAGTGGCCCAAAGCAAACCTGAAATACTATTGAAAGACTTAGGATCTTGAGTCTGAGTCAGAGGCTCCCTGGGGATGATACTTAGCAGCCTTTAGAACACAGAGAAAAGGGAAACACGTAAGATCCCAGAGAGATATTGAATGTGACGCACTTACTGCAAACTGGCTTTTCCCCTCCAGAACCGTCTACAGGCAAAGATCATACATAATGGTTATGTGGACCCGGACAACCTCATGTTTACAGATATCAGAATCTTGGGAATGGACAAAGAGCCGAGTAATTTCATTGTGTCTTTAAATAATGTTGCCACCTCCATTTCCAGTGTTGTCTACAGTGCTTCAACAAAGGTGAGAGATTGTTCCATCTCACAGGTCCTTGCTGAAAGCCCTGTCCTGAGATTCTGAAGAATAGTCCCTCTCTGTTTTTTGACTTTGGGCAGTCAGATAGGACACTGGCTTGGGACAGCCACGGCATCACAGGCAGAGTGCAGGGGAAACTTTTGCATATAAATCCAAACCCTACCACTTTGCTTACATTAGGGTGTGAAGAAGATACGAGAGTTGGAACCCTAAGAAAGGAGACAACTCTTTTCTAGACATTTAGAACTAGACAGGCTGAGCCCGGTTAAGACCCAGGGAGACACTTTGCACACATTAGCCTAGTACTGGAGAGTATTTACACATGGCTTCCAGACCACCAGGCAGGACTTTGTCCACACAATTCTACCTCATCTCATTTGTCACTGGAGTCTTCTTTGTCTTCCCCAGGTGGTGACCATCACTGATCTCCAGGGACTGGTTCTGGGACAAGAATTCTCTATAGAGTGGGATCTTGTAGTCAATGATCTGGAGAAGTTCAACTGCTACCCTGAGGATCCCACTGCCTCTGAGGAGAGTTGCAGACAGCGGGGATGCCTTTGGGAGGTATGGAGCAAAGGCAAGCTCCCATGTTGACCAGGAACTTAGAGAAATTGCCCCACAAGTCATTAAGCACCAAGGAAACACTTTAAAAGTTTGTGGCCCGAAGAGCACCAGGACAGCGTGCCCATATGCATCTGTCAACTCTTCAGGATACCTATTTTCCTCAGATATCCAGAATCAGAAGAGACTCATGGCTATTCTGATTGTTTCCCCAGCCATGTCATTCAAAACCCCATTTTATATGGTAGTGTCCAGTGAGTTTGTATCATTCACTGGGTATTTTAAGGGAATTAATTTTTCTTCTATTAGAGAACCCAAAGAAGAAGGGTTAAGGGAAGCCGGATCCTTTCATATGAACAATGGAGAGAATGAAAGCCTGAGAGAGTTAAGGATTCCTCAAGATGGGATTTAGGGCAGTAAGGACCCTGGGAGCAGACCCTGCCTCAGGGTTCCAGGCTCCAGACTGGGCTTCCTGCTGTTCTTGAAGGATTCACTCATTACAGAAGGCTTGGGAGTGTGTGTGTGTGTGCGCGCGTGTATGTGTGTGTGAGAGAGAAATGAGTGTACCTGTGTCATTGGGTAGGGCTGCTTTAACAAATTCATGCAAACCGATTGGCTTAGAACAATACATACTTATTTCCTCCTAGTTCTAGACTCTAGAAGTCTGAGATCAAGACATTAGCAAGGTTGGCTCCCTCTGTGGGCTGTGATGTCGGTTCTGTTCCATGATTTAAGCCTTGCTTCTGGTGTCAGACTGGCAGTATTTAGCATTTCTTAGCTTGCACATGCTTCACTCACTCTCTGTCCTCATGTTCACACCTGTGTCTAAATTTCCCCTCCTGAGATCACCAGTTATATTGAATGGGAACCCATCCTAATGACCTCTTCTGCACTTGGATCATTCACAAAGACCCTGCTTCCAACTAGTCACATTCATAGTACCAGGGCGTGGGGTTTATCTTTGGGGGGCACATGATTCATCAGATAAGAAAGGGCAAAGCAGTCTGATTTGGTCTGTGCTAACCAGCTTCTTTAGTAATTAGAATCTCAGAGTATGGTGTCCGAGGCTGACCAAGAGCATCTCCTGTTGTTGTAGCCCACAGCTACTCCTGGTGTGCCCACCTGTTACTATGACACCATCCCTAACTATGCTGCCAGTAACATTCAGTACCTGCCCACGGGCATCACCACCGACCTTACCCTCCTGGCGGTCCCTGCATCTACCCGGGCAGCAGCAGCTCCACCATCACCAGGAGCAGCCACTGTCTCTAATCGTCTCTCTGAAAAGATCAGCCTCCTCAGACTGAGTGTGACCTACCATACAGAGAGCATGCTGCAGATAAAGGTAATTCCCATGCTGCCAATTCTGGTTTTCAAGGTGAGTTCTTAACCTACAGGCCTGTGTAGATGAGAGTCATGAAAAGACTTTTCATCCAAATCTCTCTGTTCATGCATGCAGGAGCTGAGAAGGCCTTAGAGAGATAAAGGTCAAAAGTAAATGACAGAGGCAGGGTGTGACCTTAGATCGATACATCAGGCTTGTGAATTTCCTATAATAATGAATTCTCTAGATCATAAATATTCTCAAAAAATTCTTAGCCCTGAAAACATGAATTTGATTTGTGGTTAATACATATGAGAGGAACCAATGGCTTCCAGAATTTCTAGATATTTCTTTAATAGTGGCTCTCAGACTTTAACATGCATCAGAATCACCTGCAGATGTTAAAACTCAGGCTGCTCAGCCTCACCCTAAGGTTTCCAGTTCAGCATTCTGGGCTGGCCCAGTCTGAGCATTTGCATTTCTAAGTTCTCCAGCAATGCTGACTGATGCTTCAGGTAAAAGGGCCACACTTTGAGACCCACTCTTGTCCTTTACTTACCAGAAATACAGTGAGAACCAAGTTTGTTTTCTAGTAGGGGTATTTTTTTTAAAAAAACGTGTTTGAAAAACATACACACTCATACAAGTAAATTAGCTATTTCATTTAACCAATGTTCTAAAATATGTATCAGTTCATTTTGAAATCCAAGTTTAATTGTGGAGAGATATTTCACAACATTTTAATTAAGTCATCAAAATCTGGTATGTGTTTGCACTTGTGGTGAATCTTGATTTAGACTCATGCATTTCTGGTGTGCAAAAGCCACACATGGCTGGTGGAGACAGGCTTGAGCAGCTCTGCTCTTGACATTGCTCCTCTCACTTGAGTGTGTCCTCCATCACTGTGGGCATCCTGTGAACCTGAAGGTTCTGACCAGCAGATCTGGGACAGAGGCTGAGTCTGAATTCCTAACAAGCTCCCAGGCAATGCTGCTGTTTTTGGTTTAAGAAACAGAGTTTTGAAAAGTAGGGCTTTAGAAAAAGCTTTACTGAAGTCCAGGCTGTGGGCTAATAGCAGCATGAGGAGGGGATGGTCGCCATGGTGGTGAAGGTCCCTATCTTGCATGCATGCTGCAGTCCTCTTGTTTTTTCTCACACCAATCCTGTTAGATGAGTAGGAATGAATAGAGGGTACAAAGGAGAAACCTGAAGGATTGAGAAGGCATGCAGCATCTGGAAGCTCAAGTGGTAAAGAGGTCTAGTTCCCAGTATACACATGCAATCTCTCACATACAGTCTTGAAGTTACATGCACATGTATGTTCATATGGCACACATCCTAAGTACATATAAACACTCTATCCACAAGATTCTCTAACCTTAGATTACAAGTTCTCTCGAGTGGGTATTATTGAGGCATTTTGGAAGCTCAGAATCTGCCACAGTAGATAAGGAGGCCTCGCAACTGCTCTTGGGATATTCAGTGCCTCCTGATGTGGTTCAAACTGGTCAAAAACAAACAAACAACATTGGAAATGAAATCTGTGGGCTAACATGAGGGGTATCAGGTCTCAGACTCCATCAGGAAGAGTTTTTTATTTTTCTCTCCTTGCCAGATCTATGATCCCACTAATAAAAGGTACGAGGTCCCGGTACCTCTGAACACACCACGTTCACCGCTTGTCTCCCCTGAAAACTGCCTGTATGAAGTCAGGGTTCAGAACAATCCCCCTGGAATCCAGATTCGACGCAGAAGTTCCCAAACTGTGATGTAAGTGCTATTTATTGGCTTTAATCAGAGTGACTGATGGTAATTATGGTGTTGCTAATTAAGGCAAGTAAAATATTAGACTCAGAGACTCTTCATGATGTGTGTGTGTATTTGTTAAAGAGCATGTCAATTTCCTCTTACTTCATTAGGGAATTTATTTTTAAGTTAGTCATTAACTCAGAAAGATTAATCAACCTTAGGTTTAAAAAGCCACAAGTGTTGTTTGAATTCAAAGAAAGAAATATCTTTCCTATTTGTTACTCTTGTTAAGTAGAACAGAAAACTGTTAAGTAAGTATAACAAATAACCTCAGATATGTCTGTTCTGTATTATGCTTCATTAAGAAATAATAATTGAAGAGGCAGGAGAGAGGAAAGAGGTGGGTATGAAGAGAGAAAAGGACTTTCATCATCTTTGGTTCTATAGACACCATAGACTTCAAGCATTTTTATGATATTAAGTGTGAAAATGTGGATTGTCATCTCTCATCTCTTATCCTGATGCTTGAGGTCCAGGCTTTGCCCAGGGTGAGGCCTCCCATCCCAGCAAAGGTTGTCACTTGTATGCACATTTGTGTTTTTTCCTATGTGGGGCTTCTGCTATCTTTGACTATGTATCTGATTTTCTCTGTTTTCATTTTCAGTGAGTTCTCTGGTCAATCTAGAGAAGTTATTCCAAAAGTGTCAATTTTTTCTATCCAAAAGTACTTTTTAGATCTCATTCATTTATTCACATTTGCTGGTATGCCAGGCACTGAGAACTGGACATAAAGAGATGAATGAGACCTGGTACTTGCCCTCAATGAGCCCATAGTTCTGAGAAGGAGCTCTCAGTCTTGCAAAGCACAGAATTAAAATGCAAATGTGGAACCTTGGTACTGAGTCATAGCTATTGTTATAACCTGGTCCTTTTATAACATTTGAACCTGGATCTTGATGTGCAATGATTCAAGAGGCTTCTGAATCATCTAGGCATCCCATTTGCTCCATTTGCTCTGCCTGAGATCTGCAGCTCAGCTTGGAGGTCTGCCTTTGTGTTGCAGTTGGGATTCTCAACTCCCGGGCTTCACCTTCAACGACATGTTCCTTTCCATTTCTACTCGCCTCCCTTCTCAGTACATCTATGGTTTTGGGGAAACTGAGCACATGACTTTCAGAAGAAACATGAACTGGACAACCTGGGGAATGTTTGCTCGGGATGAGCCACCAGCGGTAAGGACAAAAATGAAATTAGCAGTTTCTCCTTCGGCAAATTTACTTTTAATTCTTAGGCCAGTAGATGAGGTTCCATTTATCAGCCTCACCTTTCTAGCTCTTGGTTGTAAGGTTATTAGAGGCCACAGGTCATGCTCTTTTATCTGTAAAACAAACAAACAAACTCATAACATATATTTTTCCTCCCGTCTCCCATGGATTACAAATTTTATTTCACAAACTTTTATTTAATATATTCAATGCTTGAGCACATTGCTAGATGCTTATCTGCAAATTTAATAAGACACTATATTTGCCCTTCAGAAGTTTATAGACAGACAGATTGGTGTAGAAATAATGATAGCACAGTGTAGTGAGTGCTGTGATAGAATTGTGTAATAATAAGCCACACATGTTGGTGCACATTTACTTGGAAGGCTGAGGAAGGTGGGTCACAAGTTCAAGGCCAGTTTAGGAAACTTAGTGAGACCCGTCTCAGAAGTAAAAATATAAGAGGCTGGCGAGGTAGCACAGTGACAGAGCACTTGCTTAGCATAAGCAAGGCCTTGGGTTTAATCCCCAGTACCACAAGGAAAAAAAAAAGAATTATGTAATAATCAATAAAGGTGACAGAGAGGGGGAGGACATAGGTTTTAGGCTGGGGTGGAAAGGAAGGTCAAAGAAGGTTCTACAAAAGATATAATGCTGAATCAAATCTTTTACATGGAATATGAGTTTGCTGTTTGGATTATGATCTGGAAACTATTGGATTTTTATCTTTCTATTACTCTCATGACTTTCAATTACCAGTACAAGAAAAATTCCTATGGTGTTCACCCCTACTACATGGCCTTGGAAGAAGATGGGAATGCCCATGGAGTGCTCCTGCTGAACAGCAATGCCATGGGTAAGACAGGGGCGTGCTCCCCGGGCGGCACCACAAACAACCTGACCACTCCATTGTCATCTGGGAGATTGCTGGAAACGAATAAGCTAAGGGGCAAGGAAAATGGCATGGACAAACTGACCTTCCATTCATTTGTTCACTTATTCAATACTTAAAAATTGTTCCAGAACAGGCATTAATTGTACCATTTGACTATCTGCCGTCCCTTATTTTGCTGTGACACCTCAGTTCCTTAATGCAGGTGATATCAGCTGTTGAGTGTCATATAATGTGGTAGATGCAGTTTGGGGTACTGCAGGTCCATCTCTGACTCCACTGGACAAGGGAGGACATTCTAGAGGAGATAGACATGAAGGAAGGAGAGTGAAGATAGCACATTTTAGAGCATCTCTCTTTCTGGGTGTCTTACAAGCTCCTCAACTATCTCTTTATTTTAAAATTTTTACAGATATGACTCTGCAGCCCACTCCTGCCCTGACATACCGCACTGTAGGAGGGATTTTGGACTTTTATTTGGTTTTGGGGCCAACCCCCGAACTGGTAACTCAGCAATACACTGAGGTTGGAAGCCATTCTATCCATTGATATATCACTAAATATTTATTGGGTATTGTTACCATGTTTTCAGTACTGAGATGGGTCAGTCTTTTTCTTTTTACCCTGGGGTGTAAGTCAGATTTTACTAATATGGATGCTAAATGCATATTAATATTACACGTCTCTCAGTTGCTTGCTAAATAGCCTATCTTAAGAATCTCAGATCAGTAATGACCACCACATTCTCAGGTTTCACAGTGTAATAGAATATAGGGAAATGTTAATTACAATGTTTCTAGCATTCTTCATCTCTAGGGTTGTTCCACATTTATTTGATTTCCCTATTTTTTTGGAGGGTGGCCTCAGGTCAGACAGTAGTCAGTAGAAATTTTCAAATTATTTCAAACAAAAGTCAACTATCTTTTCTTCCTTACAAAGTTACTTGGATCTAGTTTTTATTTTTTTAATTGACATAACATCTGCATACATTTATGGGGTATGGTATGATAATTGGGTATATGTATACAATGTGTAATGATCTTATCAGGGTAATTAGCATTCTTCTATTCTAGTTGATTGGTCGGCCAGCAATGACTCCATATTGGGCTCTGGGATTCCAGCTGAGTCGCTATGGATACCAGAATGACTCTGAAATCGCCAGTCTGCATGATGCAATGGTGGCAGCCCAGATCCCCTATGTATGAAACCCTCCCTCAACCTCTGGGTTTAGCTATGGGATTCTGTGACTAATTGTGTATTGAAAAACAGCTTCATTGAAATTATTACTGTGGCTACTTCAGCATAAATCCTGTAGCTGTGGAGCTAGGTCTGTGTGAATACATTGTTTTTTAAAATCTTTGCCTACTGCTCTTTTCAGTCGAGGTTCAAAACTAAGAGTTGCATGGGTCCTTTGGCCACTGGTGGAATGAGCGGAGGGTATTGGCACCCACTGACTCGCTGGAACATCATGTAGTGGCCAAGGCAGTCTTAGAAGTGGGGGTCTGTGTGAGATGGATATGAAGTGGCAATAGGCAAGGAAGTGATTAAAATGAAGCTTTGCTTTCTTTAAAACACACACACACATATCCTAAGTACCCACCTAGTTCCCCAGGAAAGCCCTGAGAAGTGTGGTCAACTGGATCCACAAACAGTGCGCTCCTTCTCTACTGATTAGTTTTCTACCACTCATTGTCTTTATTGGCTTTCAGTTCACCTCCTGAGATTTTTAAAGGCAATTAACAACTGGAAGATGAGAATAAAGTGCTATGATATTCCCATCAATAATAATTTGAGGGCTTGGGCTATAGCTCAGTAACAAAGCACTTGCCTAGTGTGCATGAGGCACTGGGTTCTATCCTCAGCACCACATAAAAATTAACAAATAGATTAAAGGCATTCTGTCCATCTACAACCACAAATTTTTTTTTTTAAATTGACACATGTCCATGCTTAACTTTTATTATAAACTTATTAAACAGAAATTTTAAAATATAGGAAAATCACAAGATGAAAAAGTTCATAGATCTGCCTCACCAAAGCAATCATGCCATTTATGTATATAAATCCTATGAATTATATGTCTTTAACATTATATATAATATATTATATAAGTCATATATAATATATTATATGTCATATATAATATATATGTATGTTGTATATAAATTATATGTATATAATATATATTAAATTAGTGAATAAAAGACATTTATTTCAGTGAAGGGAGACAACCAATAAATAAATATTAGAGAATGTTAAATCTTTCTTGAATATATAGATATTCTATTTACAATATAATAAACACGTGATATATATATATTTTAAAGTAAAATATGTATTCTAAGTTGATTGAATTTGATAAGGTTTACTGTAGGAAAAAAAGAAACTTAGTATGCAACCTTTTTGGTTTATTAGGGAAGTCTCATTTTCTTGAACACTTCCACTGGCTTTTTGTATGATAGGCTCACCAAATTTGAGATTTGACAAGTGAGTAAGACATAAATTGAGAGAAAGCAAGTTCCTGTTGGGGGCACAGAAGAAGAAAGTGGGACAGGTGAATTGTGAGCTGGAATCAGAAAGCAAGGTCAATCAACATAATTGCAAAGTCAGTGTGGTGGGTATTGAGATGGGGAATGATGAGGGCCGGGGCTGGGGGAGCAAGCAGCAGGGTCTGGAGCCTGGAAGAGCAGTTAGAGTGCCCTGCAGGTACCGCTGCAGGAGCCTGAGTGTCCGCTCCTTCTTGTAGGACGTCCAGCATGTGGACATCGATTACATGGACCGGAAGCTGGACTTCACCCTCAGCCCCAGCTTTCAAAACCTCGGTGTCCTGATAGAGCAAATGAAGAAGAATGGCACCAGATTTATTCTCATTCTGGTAGGTGTGAAGGCAGATTGCATGCCTCTTTCTGTTTCTGTGTTCACGATTCAAAAATTAAACCCCTGGGAAGTACTGGGAAAAAGGTAAAAGAAACCCCCCCACACACGCATCTAGGCCTCTTCCTGTGAGTCTTTAATTATTATCTTTTAAAAATTTTGAAAAGCCAATAAAGAAGGAAAGAACAGGTGAAAAAATGCATTGTAAGAGGTGATACTTTGTCATATTTATTATTTTTTCATTGCTGAATGCCACTAGGATTTAATTAATCAATACTTTTTTGGGGACAGAGTTAGGACAACTGTGGGCAGAAACACTGAATGTAGGAAAGAAAAAGGGGTCTCACTATTTCAGGCTTCAGGATGAATAGCTATAGCTCAGTCTCATTTTTAGGAAACTGCAGGGGGTTAAAAAATCTCTTATACTGTATCATCATTCAGCAATCACGAGTCTTAGGGGACCCATTTCTCTTTTATTAAGCCCACAAACAATGGAGGTAAGATCCAGAATGCCAACTTATTATTTTACATTGGAAAAGTTATATCTTGGTAAATACAGAAGTAACTACCCACAAAGGATTTCCTCCTTCTAGCTTCCAAAAATCAGAGCATGATTCTTGTTCATTTAAAAATTTAAGTATTTACAAAACATTGGCTACTTGAAAATCACTGTTTTAGAAAGAGTGCGTGTGTTTTAAATTAATGAATTAATGACATTTATTCTAGCAAAGGGAGACAGCCAATAAAAAACTATTAGGAAGGTAATTTCAGATAATGATGATTTACATGGCAATTAGAAAACAGCTTAATATAGGGAGTAACTGGGAAAGGTGTGAGATGGGCTGAACATCAATGTCCATCTCAGATGGCCGCACCAGAGAATAGAATGCAGAAGTTCAATTTCTTAAGGAGCACTGCTGTTAGATTCTGGAAATGCTATAAATTGTCTCTCTCCAATTGAGGATAATATCTTATTAAACTGCTTTATCTCCAGGATTTGTTTTCCAAACATTAGCACATCTTTATTTCTCAATAATTTTATGGAGAAATATTAACAAATTCTTTTAATTCTTAGGTCTCTTTTTAAAAATATTAATTTCCCTGTTTATTGGAAAAGTCACATATGTCATATTATATTTCAATTTTTATGATTTTTTTTCACTTCTTTAGTTGTGGTTCTGAGTGTTTACTTTCTATAATATGTAAAAGATTCTTGCTCCCTTTGAAAGAGGTCATCCTTTATAAGGGTCATCTATCTTACTTTTGGGTTCCGGTGGAAACTTCCATTTTAATTGGTTATGTAATATTCCCAGTAGATATGTCAAATTATCAATGCTTTTTTATTTATCTAATTTTATTTTGGTCCATCATTTCTTTCTGCACTAAATTGTCAAAGTTTGGGAGAGGACTTTCCTTAGGGACATTTTTCTCACCTTTGCAGTCTTAAATCCTGTCACTGCAGGACCCAGCCATTTCTGGCAATGAGACACAGTATCTCACCTTCACCAGAGGACAGGAAGACAACGTGTTCATCAAATGGCCTGACACCAATGACATTGTCTGGGGAAAGGTGAGGCTTGGGGAAGGGGCTATAATTAATACACAGCACTATGTCTTGATTAAAAGATGCTCTCAATAAATCGTACAAAAATATATTGGTTAATTAATAAATTATGAATGAGTAGAAATCTATCTGATGCTGATTAGCTTAATACACATTAATAAGACCAAGGTCAGAGCTTTAATCCTCTAGATAGGTGAACACCAGGTTATTGCCTGGATATGTTCTGATGCTCCACCCTTTATGTATTCCAGCTAGTCATTTAGTAGTAAACATTAGGAATCTCATAGAGAGAGAGACTCTGAAATCTGTGTCTCCCATCCACCCAAACTCAAAACTCACAATCATCTTTGACTTAAGATGCTTACTCAGCCTCTCATCTAAATGAATCACCAAGTCCTATAGATTCTTGTTGTTTCTTTGACCCCTTGAATTCCTTTTCTGTGGCCTCAATCCTCATCCTCATCTATCTGATTTATAGCAGCAGTGTTTTATGTGAACTTCCTGACCCACATGACAGTAGCTTCTGCCAAGTTCCAACTCTGTTCCTTAATTTTGCTATGCTACTGCCTACAGTTCTGGATACACGCCTTTCTCATTTTGAATATAGCCTTCTCGGTGTCCCCAGATAATATCTGCACCCCAAGACGAACTCAGATCTTACTTATTTTTTTTTTGAGAGAGAGAGAGAGAGAGAGTTTTTAATATTTATTTTTTAGTTTTCGGGGACACAACATCTTTGTTTGTATATGGTGCTGAGGTTCGAACCCGGGCCGCACCCATGCCAGGCGAGCACGCTACCGCTTGAGCCACATCCCCAGCCCAGATCTTACTTCTTGAGAAGTACTCCATTACTGTTTCGGTTGCTGTTTTCCCTTTCGTGTGTCATTCCAGAGAGAGTATAGCATACCATATAGCACTTATATATTACTCTCTGTGAACTCTGGGAAAAAACAGGCAGTATTTACTGCTATAATCTCAGTAGATATAGATCCTCATAATAAGTCCTCAGTAACTATTTCCTTGTTGAATTAATTAATCAATGTATATAAAGTCCTGCTAATTACAGATGAAATTGGTTGATATATGAAAGTTTTTTTAAACACTAAGTACATTTGTGGGTGCCCAAAAGTTATGGTATTACTTAGAAGTATTGAGACAGAGTTTATGGCTGTGAATGTAAATCAATCTTATTCTTAGAGTCAACCTTAACATTTATTTTTATAAAGGGGATTTTGTTATACACAAAAATAAAAGGCAGACCAGGCAACGGAGTAATTATTTGAAAGATGGTTACTCAGAAGACACATCTAAAATGAATTGGGTTACTTATTAAGTTAAAAATAACATTATGAAAACCTATGGAATGAAACAAAAAGATCTGAGCCTAACAGGATTTCACCTAGCAGGATTTCATCTATTGATTTGTATTTACAATTTAGTTTATGGCCTAGATGCCCAGCATTTGTGAAGATGCATGTCATGAAAGTCTAACATATGAAACACCTCATGGTCTGTTTGCCATGACTTAAAGGTTTCAGTATTTCCTCTTTTTCTCTAGGTTTGGCCAGAGCTGCCCAATGTAAATGTGGATGAATCCCTTGACCAGGAAACTCAGGTCAAGGTACAGTCATACATGGATTTTGGTCTTCATTGTCCTACATATCTGGATATTATTTGTTTTATTCTGTTAGATAAATAGCTTATGCTCTGATTAAGTGGCTTTAATGCCAGTGTGCTTGTCTGGTGGTATTTTTTTTTTTTTTTGCAGAAGGTGATCCTCAAGTGAGAAACCTAAAAAATAGCTAAAATGGAAAAGTATAGAAGAAAATTACCCAGGGAGTTCCTTACATGTATGCCTTTAATGGGTTGCAATTTGAATCTAGTGTTGCTTGAAAAATAAGGAACCAAAGTCCAGAATGCTTTCTCGGAAGAGTATCTCTTATGAACAAATACCCTTTGCAGGTTAATGAATTACCTACATACCAAAGCAAACACTAGCCAGTTGAAAGGAGCAAAGGACTTGGTCTCAGCCCTTGCTCCCACATCAGCCTGGCACCCACCAACCCCTCTACTGTGCAGCTTGCTTCTCCTTGGATTATGGGGTCCTCCTGCATTTCATTTGATGAGTCAAATGAGTCATGCATCTCTAAATTTACATTGTTTAGATGCTGACTATTGGTTTTCTAGTTGCTATGACTAATTTTCTAGTCATAAAGGAAGTTCTATGTTTAAAAGATATCTAACCTTTTTCTAAGAAAATTAAGAATGAACGCATCCTTTCCCCAACTGTGTGTCCACTGTAAACTTTGAAACACCAACAGCAGCAGAATTGAGGTTAAATCAGACGCTGAGCTGGACAGGATCAAGGGCCTGCTCATCTCCCCTTCCTGTTCCCAGGATTCCCCTTCTTGGACATGCATGACCTCACTATGACAATATGTGTCACTCTTACAGATGTACAGGGCCCATGTTGCGTTCCCTGACTTCTTTCGTAACAGCACAGCTGCATGGTGGAAGAAAGAGATAAACGAGCTCTATGCTAACCCCAGAGAGCCAGGGAAGAGCTTGAAGTTTGATGGACTGTCGATCGTAAGTGCACCCTCAGTGATTACTCTTTAGAATGTTCACATTCAAAACTTGGGGAAGCAATTCCGAGACTAGAAGAAGCAGGGCACTGGAACCAGAGGCATGAAAGGAAGGGTGATGGTACAGAACCTAGGTCCTGGGTATAGGAGTAGCAGAGATTATTGTGGACCTGCCCAGGGTCATGTCTTCTGGAGGAAGTGGGAGCCCATGGAGGAGACGTGCTACTGCAGGAGATGCCAGGGCATGAGGGGGAGGGAGCAGTGCCCTCGTCTCTTACTCTCAACCCTCCATCTCTTCCTGGTGCTTCTTATTGGCTAAACTGACCTAGAAGCCCTAAAGCCTGTCCTGCAACACAGGGCAGAACTGGGGACAGGCAAGGCATAAATCTATGAGCAAAGAGACATTTACCCTGAAGGAATAGCTTAAAAAGCCCTGAGTGAAGGGCTTCTGGAGGTATCTCTGGGACATGTGTCCAAGGGCCCCTCTATTTATGTTTTTTTAAGGATAGGAATCTTATTAATGTCGTGATTTCCTTCCCCTCTATCTATGGCCTGAAAACCTAAGCAGTTACCAGATCAGCTAGGAAGAGCTGCTCAAGGCTAGGTCAGGCTGCAAGAAGCTTGTGATTCACAAGAGACAAACCTATAAGCCCACTGTCTGCCTGGGGGCCTCCCTGACCACTTGAACCTTCAGGGTAAATAGGCACAGAGCAGACAGGTGAGAATGCATAAATGAACCCAAACAGGCAAATCAGACAGTGAAGAGATATAGATAACTTTGAGAAACAAGAGATTCTGATGACTGAAGTATTTGTTCCCATTGAAAGAAAGCTGCATAATTCAAAATAATGAATAGTTGTCCAAATACTTGCCTTTGCCTTTAGTATGTTCCACGTAAGATAACATAACATTCAAAATTTTAACTTCTCTATTTATAAAGTAGACAACTTTTGCCAAAATATGATTTTATTTCCAGACTGGTTTCTGAATCATATACAACTTTTCAGGAATGTGTCTACTGCAGAAAGTGAGATATGTCTCCTTGTGTTTGGTGCACATGAATAGCAGAATTAGTCCAAGTTATTGGCTAAGAAAAAGGAGAGAGAGATCGTAGTGGCCCCTGGCTGCAGATACAAAGTGAATAATTTGTGGGTAGACAAACAAAGATGTGCTTCTCCTGTGGTATAGATGAATCAAAATATTTCCTTAGGTTCTGGATTCAGCATAGTCTCAATATTTTTGCTGCTAGGTTACCACTTCATAAATTTAAAAATGCCAAGTGAGCCGGAAGGAGTTTAACACTCCACAGAAGCAGATGTGGACTCTTAAGTCCACTTTAGTCAATGCCAGGATTAAGCAGAGTCCCCTGAGCCACTACAGAGACGAAGCTTCAGTGCAGCCCGGGCATCTTCTGCAGCTAGTGCCCTCTAGGTGAAGGCCATACGGACCTGATGTGATGGAATCTTCTCTTGCTCACTTAATCCAGGATATGAATGAGCCGTCAAACTTTGTGGATGGATCTGTTGGGGGCTGCCGCAGTGCAGTTCTTAATAACCCACCCTATATGCCAGGTAGGTAAAATGTTACTTTGTCAAATTATTGCCCTGTTCAAACACTGAAGATTTCCCTCTTGCTGTCAAAGTAAAGCCTATTTTTTTTTGTGTGTGTGTGTAGAAATAATGACATGACATTGTATGAAAGAAACCAAGCAATGCCTTTTATTATGTTGACAATGGTGAACTGAATGCTAAACTTTTAAAAATTGTTCTTTTTAGATATATATGAGAAAAATGTTCTTTTTAGATATACATGTATAATATTTGGACATATTATACATACATGGAGTATAACTTCCCTTATTTGTCATTGTTCATGATGTGAAGTTACACTGGATGTGTACTAATATAAGAATGTAGGAAAGTTAAGTCCGACTCATTCTACTGTCTTTCTTTCCACTCCTTTTCCTTCATCCCCTTTGTCTAATCTAGTGAATTTCTATTCTCTGCTCCCCCTTCATTATGTGTTAGCATCCACATATCAGAGAGAATATATGGCCTTTGGTTTATTGGGATTGGCTTATTTTGCTTAGCATGATAGCCTCCAGTTCCATCCTTTTACCAGCAAATGCCATAATTTCATTCTTCTTTATATCTGAATAATAATCCGTTGTGTATATATACCACATTTTCTTTATCCATTCATTTGTTGAAGGGCACTTAGGTTGGTTCCATAGCTTACCTATTGTGAATTGAGCTGCTATAAACATTGATGTGGCCATGTCACTATAGTATGCTGATTTTAAGTCCTTTGGGTATAGACTGAGGAGTGAGATGTCTGGGTCAAATGATGGTTCCAATCCAAGTTTTCTGAGGAATCTCCACATTGCTATCCAAAGTGGTTACACCAATCTGCAGACCCATCAGCAATGAATGATTATACCTTTTCCCCCCGCATCCTTGCCAACATTCATTGTTACTTGTATTCTTAATAATTGCCCCAAATGCTAAACTTTTCAATAAACCCCTTCTCTCTCTCTCTCTCTCTCTCTCTCTCTCTCTCTCTCTCTCTCTCTCTCTCTCTCTCTCTCTCTATTTTTAAATGAAAATCTAGTCCTGAACTTTCAGCCTGTGTTTGCAGATAGTTCATGAAAGATACCCCTTGGTAGTTCCGGGTGCAAACTGAAATATGATGTTGGGATCAAACACTTCTCAAATGATTGAATCCTCTCATCTTACAGAGGCCCCAAAAGGAAGTAAGTTCCTATGAGCAGTGTACCAGAAATTCATGAAGCAGAATCTGGGACACAGGTTTCTTTGTGTCTAGATCACTGCCGTGCAGAGCTGTGTCTGTTAACTCAATGTTCTTTCATTCAGTTTTTCCTTCCTCCCACATGTATATGACAGGCAAAAGCTGGTGAGATTGAGCAAAACAAGATCTATTCCCTTGAGAACATTACCATCTAGTGGAAAACCCAATCCTTTCACCCAAGGAGTTTGTCAACTTGTAAAACCAGTGGTGACAGCATTCCCTAAGTTAGAGTTGGAACACAGCCAAGGGTACTTTTCCCCTGCTATACCCCATTCTTACCTTTTACAAATTTTATTAAGTCATAAGATGTTGCTTTTGTACATTAAAAAAAAAAACAGAAAACCCGGAAATTGAACCTGTTACTGGTAACAAAAGTGCTGATTGAAATAGAGACATGTCAGAATGAATGCACAAGTCATTTGGGAAATAACTCAACATTTCCCCTCAGATTTGGAATCTAGGGACAAAGGCCTGAGCAGTAAGACCCTGTGCATGGAGAGTGAGCAGATCCTGCCAGATGGCTCCCGGGTGCGACACTATGACGTACACAGCCTGTATGGGTGGTCCCAGACCAGACCGACATATGAGTGAGTGTTTTTGTCAATTGCGGCGCAGATAATTTTCTACATTCCTGTATTTGTTGTTTCATATTTGTATTGTGTTTGTACTTACATGATGCCAGCTAAATGGAGCAGTGTCAAACAGATCACGCCTCGTTGCCCAAACAACCCAGAGTACATTCACAGAGTTGTACATCCAACACTAAAATAAAATTTTAGAATATTTTCATCATTTCAAAAGAAAAACCTTGATCTGTTAGCAGTCATTCCTCCCTGTCCCCACTTCCTGAGCTCCAGCCAATACTAAGCTACTTTCTGTCGTTAACATTATCCATTCTGTGTATTTCAAGTAGATGAAATTGCATAATATTTTTTGTGTCTGGCTTCTTTCCCTGGTATATGTTTTCAAGGTTCATCTACGTTGCAGGATGTATCAGTACTCCATTCCTTTTGTTGATGAATAATATTCTACTGTCAAGATAGAGCACATTTCATGTGTCTATCAGCCAGCAGACATTTGAGTGGTTTTCAGATCTTGGCTATTATGAATAGACATGTATAAACATTTACTACAAGATTTTGAATTGAAATGTGTTTATTTTCTCTTTAATATATATCTAGGAGTAGACTTTTCAGATCGTATCGTAACCGTATATTTAATATCTTAGAGATATTAACTTTCTAAGAACTGTAAAGAGTTTGGCCTTGAAAAAATACCATTTGACATTCTCACCAGCAATGGATGAGGGTTGAAGTTACTTTGTATCCATACCAACACAAGTTATTTTTACCCTTTTTATTATAGACATTATAATGGGTTTTAAGTTACTTTGTATCCATACCAACACAAGCTATTTTTACCCTTTTTATTATAGATATTTTAATGGACGTAAAGTACATCAATTTTTGTCTCCATTTCCCTAATTATCAGTTCTGTTGAATATTGTTTCATATACCTATTGGCAATTTATGTATCACTTTAGCAGAAATGTCTATTGGAATTCTTTGCCTATTTTTAAGTTATTTGTTTTTAGGATTGGATTGTAAAAACACTTCATATATTCTGGATACAAGTGATTGTTATATATATGGTCTGCAAATATTTTCTCTCATTCTGTAAATTGTCTTTTCACAGAATGCCCATATGAAGTAGAGGTTTGATTTCTCCTCCTCCCCATTTAATCATCTTGGCACCTTCTAAAAAATCAACCAACAGTAAATGAGAGTGATTACTTATGGCCTCTCAACTCTATTTCATTGATCTCTATATCAACCTTTTAATAGTACTATGCTGTCTTATTTAACAAGTTATAAATCTTTCAATTTTGTTCTTTTTCAAGATTATTTGGATATTCTGGCTTCCTTGCATTTGATATGAATTTTAGGATCAGCTTGGCAATTTCCACAGGACAGCAATAGGTGTTACATTGAGCCTGCAGATCAATTAGGGAAGTGTTACTTCTTTACCAATATTAAATCTTCTGATTCATTAATATAGAATATATTTCCACTTCTTCAATTTCTTTCAACAATAATTTTAGTTTTCAGTATATATATTTTTGACCATTGTCTCTTCAAATGTATTTCTTCAAATACACATACAAATGTGTATTTGTACACTTGATAATGCCTTTTTTGTTCTATTGATTTTTTTTATCTCACATAGTTGTTTTATTTTCTGACTACATATGTGCACAGAAGATTCATTTTCTTTAAAGAGCTGTTTGGAGATCCTTTATGTATGTTTGTGCATGAGGAAACATAACTTGCTGTTTCTCTTCTTTTCTTCCTTTCTTTTCTCTTTTGGTACCAGGAATTGAACTCCTGTAGTGCCTGACCACTGAGCCACAATCCCAGCCCTTTTTATTTTGAGACAGGGTTGCTGAGTTGCTTAGGGATTCTCTAAGTTGATGAGGATGGCCTTGAACTTACAATCCTCCTGCCTCAGCCTCCCAACAGGCATGTACCACTAAACCTGGTCTATGACCTGCTTTTTGAAGCATGGCATAACAGAATGCATTGTACCAATAAGCTATAGTCATATATATTGTTATTTGGATCCCAGATTTGCCTCCTTGCTCTATAAATAATATTTAACAAGTTTTGAAACTTAGCTGAACTTCAGTTTCCTAACAGTAAAAAGAATGCAGGGAGACCTTCCTCATGTGCTTCAAAGATGGTACCATGTGCTGCTGGGATACAGCAACAGATCCACAAATAGTTGTCAAGCCCTCACCCCATCCCTCCTCTTCCGTCCACATAGAGAACTAGTTTAATAGAGATTTTTTTTATAAATGAAATCCGTACTCTAGGGGCTGGTGTATCCCTTCCTGTCCTGATGTGAAGTTGGTTAGGATTCTCAGCATCACTTTCAGATAGCAAATTCCTTTTGGGGAGAAGTTCTCTGACTCCGAAGGGAACAATACTGCTACCTCATGCTCCAGCTGCATGGAATCCCATGGCTGTGCTTCCTCAATCTTGGTCCTTGTTTTTTTCTTCTTCTTTATGTACTGATTGGGTTAAGGGTCTCGTTTATTTTATGAACCTTCTTGCATTGACTTACTCATGAATTATAACATTATGGAATCAGCCTATGTATTCATTAGCAAATAAATGAATAAAGAAAATTTATGTATAAGTATTTTATATATCATATATAAATTATATACATATATTCCACACATACATATACTCACCCATACATACAATACTTACAGTAGAGTTTTATTCAGCCAATAAAAAAATACACAGAATTATATTATTGCAGGAAAATGGATGGAGCTGGAGACCATACTTTTGAGTAAAATAAAACCGACTGAGAGAAAAAGTGTATGTTTTCTCTCATATATTGAAGTTAGAAGGAAAAAAAAAACCAAATCATACACAAAAGTATTTCATGAAATTAGTAGGGATCCAGTAGGGTATAGGAAGAAGCTTAGGGGGAGGGTGGAGAAGGTATTGGGGAGTAAAATTGATAAAAAATTTTTTTTTAGATATGCACAAATGTGGCACAACAACCTGCCCGTTCTGTCTAATTGATATGCACAAATTAAAGAGAATAGGAGACTAGTTTTACACAGTGAAAAATGAGAGGGAGGATGAAAGAGTTCTTCTAAACAAAGTCCATTGTCTTTTGTAAAATTTACCACATTCGTTCCCAATGCTGTGTTCACATAGGCAGAAATTTGTAGAAAATGCAATCGGGGTCAGAAAATCAACAACTGGAGGTCATTATTGAATGTCAGACCTTGGCTAGGATGGGAGGGACATTTTTAAACTACATTTTTAAAGACTGATCAGTTAACAAGTCAAAGATGAGTGAAAGAACTCAGGCCATGGAACAACTCAACAGTTAACTCAATCTTGTTCCCCTCCTACCAGAGCTGTGCAGGAAGTGACTGGACAGCGAGGGACTGTCATCACCCGCTCCACATTCCCCTCCTCTGGCCGCTGGGGAGGACACTGGCTGGGAGACAACACTGCTGAGTGGGACCAGCTGGGGAAATCTATCATTGGTGTGTGGCTTGTTCCCGGGGCCTCTGCTGGTTTTGGGGGGTGGGGTACTGGGTATGTATAGATTATCATGTAGGCAGGCAGCAAAGTCAAGAAGAATTGAGTTCTTTGTGGTTGTGGGTTTTAATTTACAATCATTTTTTTTCAATATTTTCATTATGAATGGCCCAGGGTCTTGAATGGTAGGGAAAAATTGGCCAAACATTTTCTCTTCCAAAAGGACCTCTTCTGCTAACACAGCCATATTATCTCATTGCAGGCATGATGGAGTTCAGTCTCTTTGGAATATCTTATGTAAGTCATCTTGGAGTCATTAGTAATGCCTTGTCAGATTCCAATGTCAGCAACTTCAAAAAAATCCACAAAAACTCTTCATGCTCTGATTTTTTTCATTTTCTCAGACAGGAGCAGATATCTGTGGCTTCTCTGGAGATGCTGAATATGAGATGTGTATTCGCTGGATGCAGCTGGGAGCCTTCTACCCCTTCTCCAGGAACCACAATACCAAAGGGACAAGGGTGAGGCAGCCATCGTTCACGCTGCAGGCGTTTGTACCTTCAGCCAGCCTTCTTTTTAATTCACAAGAGTATCATATCTATTTTCTGAGAAAATACACACACACACACACAAAGCACAAAAACTCCTCTTCTTGGAATATCTACAAAATTCAAAACTCCAGAGTTATCAATAATTTTTAAGAATACACTATTCATCATGTTCTGGGGGATTAGTACCTATGGGGAAAGAAGTTTTTATAGTTCCTGCATAGGACTGAAATATAAGAAGCACCTCTTGCTTTTAAGAATATTGAATTTGTGTTGCATTCAGATTCACCTGAGATATATCAGCACTGAATAGAGAACTACTTCTCTTCTCATGTGCAAGGGCAAAGCTGGACCTGGGTGTGGTCCTTAGGGATCAGTGTAAAAAGAAAGAGCAACACTTTCACACTTTCTAGTTTTTCAGGTGGCAGGGCAGGGTAAAGAGTAGGCTGGAATGAAGTATATATATCCAGTATACACACTGGATAACCCCTTTCTGATGCTACCAAAATTGGTGATCTGTGATGTGCTCTCTTATCCCTTTAGAGACAAGATCCTGTGGCCTGGAATTCAACCTTTGAATACTTCTCAAGGAAAGCCCTGCAGCTCAGATATACCCTGCTGCCCTACCTCTATACTCTGATGCATAGCGCTCACGCAGAGGGCAGAACCGTCATCCGACCCCTTTTCCATGAGTGAGTATAGCCTGTGTTCCTCCCCTGTGGGTGGCCTGCAGATCTGGACAGGTCTTGTAAATCACCCTCTGTAACAGTGTGCGTGAATTTTCATATTTATCATTTAAGGTTTACAGATGACAAGACAACGTGGGATATAGACCGTCAGTTTATGTTGGGACCTGCCATCTTGATCAGCCCTGTGCTGGAAAGTGTGAGTTTTTCATTGTAGATCAGAAAGCCTCTTATCACACAGTGCAAAGTCACAGGAAAAGCATTTTCAATATCCCCTTGTCTTGTCACAATCACTGTTTACTTTCTAGAACGTCTCAAGGAGATCTTTTTGGTTTTTTCCAAGATTCCCATTAATGAAATCCTCACAGTAACGATTAACTTCCCATTATAAATTTTTGTCATCTTTTGCCCTTTTCCAACTTACTCTTTATAAAAAATTATTTTCTGTGTATTTGAAAAAGAATTTCTCAGATAATTTCTTTTAAAAAAAATCTCAAATTCTTGACATCCTAATAGAATTCTATTTTTAATATTAATTCTTCAGAAAATGATTTAAAAGTTAAAATTATTTCCTTATTGCAATACTCAATAATGACATGTTCATTTTGTGTTTCAGAACACATTTGAGATCAGTGCTTATTTTCCCAGAGCCCAGTGGTATGACTATAGCACGGTAAGAACAAATGTATTTGTGAGGACCCGGGCGGCTCTGTGCAGGTTAGAGAAGTGGTTAGAGCTTGCTTCTGACTTCTGAACATATATTTTCTATGTCAGTAACTTGAAGCCTTTTCAGCTGTTGCAAGATTTGTTTAAATGAAGGGATGCATTAAAGAATATATAGATAAAATCTGAGATTCTGGATCCCACTGATGTCTACCAGTTACCCTTCAGGAAAGACAGAGAAAAGACTAGGTTTTCAGAGTCTTAAGCAAAATGAAAAAAAATAAAGTTTTCTCTTCCAATTTGCAATATGTTGCTAACTTCTTTGAAAAGAAGGACTTGTAATGGAACATGCATTCAATTAATCAGTTCATTGCCGCAGTCTGGCTGGGCACAATTCAGGAGCCACTTGTCAAAAGAAACGAACTTTATTTTTAGAACACACACACACACACACACACACAGCACTGCACAGCTCTTTAGGAAAAACCCTCAGAGCCCAACTGCCACCACCGGCTTCCCACAAGCCTCTCAACTTCCCCCATTCCTCCTGCTCTTGAGGCTGATTGGCTGGGTCGCGTGGGCAGAGACAAAAAAAGTCCCCCAATGAGCAGCTCTGTGGTCTGAAAGGGCGGGGAAACAGCCCAATGAGCATCACCGCAGAGGAGCCAATCAGTTGGCAGCTAGAAGTTTGCTGGGGCCGCTGTGAGCCAATCATCAGCTGGCAGCTGGAAGTTTGCTGGCAGCTGGAAGTTTGCTGGGGCCCCTTCAGCTGTGGCTCTCAACAGTTCATCTGTTCCCATATCTTGCCTGTATGATCCTTCCTAGGAATCTGCCTACAGATCCACAGGTGAGTTGGTAATACTGAAGGCTCCCCTAGACCACATCAACCTTCATGTCAGAGGAGGCTACATCCTGCCTTGGCAAGAGCCTTCCATTAACACTTACTACAGGTAAGAAGAAGAGGTGGGATTTGATGGCCTTGCTTGGCCATGTGAGGCACCTTAAGGGCTATGTGGATAAATAAATCAAATTGCAGATGGGTCTTCCTGGTTGGATTCTGAGTGCCTTCTGAATAGGATCTGGAGAATGAGTTCATAAAGTCAGTCTTGGGAAGATGTTTTATTCTAATGCTGTGTGATGGTGAAATGCTTTCCTGAGGGTGGAAGCATGTTTCTCTTCCCACACAATTAAAAATATAGGAGTATTAATGAGCTCTAATGACCTTCTTGCCTTGTGATGGCTACCCAGGGATGTAGTTCTAATTCCAGGGTGACTTTGGTCAATGCAAGAAGATATTCCTCTCTCTCTCTCTCTCTCTCTCTCTCTCTCTCTTTATATGTATGAACTCACTCATTAAGGAGAATATATTTTGTTAAGAAAGGCATCTGCAAACAGAGATAGCAACCCTGAAGGAGAGAGGTCAATTTACAGCCTGTGGTGTAAAGCCCAGATTTACATGAAAGAGGGCTTTGAGCTGGCTCTTAAATAATGAATAGGATTTGAATGGGTGAGTGCAAGAGAAAAAGATATTCTGGGAGGATGAAAGAACTAAAGAGTGGATTGGATTTGGGGAATAGCAAGCCATTTAGTTTAATTGGAGCATAGATAAGGGAAGGGGTCACATAAATTAAATTCAAGCAGGAACAGAGCAGATCATGGAGAGCTATGAATGTCTAAGTAATTTAGAGCAACTTGAATAAGTAATTTAGAGAAACCTGAAAGCTATTGAAGAGTTCTTTTTTCTTGGGGTTTCTTCCTGAGGACTTCAGACCTCATTAAATTACTTGAATATGTATATTTATAAAGTATGTATATTTAGTTTTTGAAAGTTGAAATTAAATCAAATGTTTCATTAAACGTTAAATGTGTTTCCATTAACTTTTAAGTATCATATTTTATCACATTTTACCTCTTTTAAAACTTTATGTGCATATTTAATATACTACTTTTATTTCTGGATAAGTAATATTTTCAACATGAGCTGTTCTTCATTCTTAAAACCTACAAGCTAGTGAAAAATAATACCCCCCTCCTTTTTTTTGACAGTCGACAATGTTTTATGGGGTTAACTGTTGCTTTGGATGATGATGGGAAGGCCGAAGGTCAGCTGTTCTGGGATGATGGACAAAGCATTGGTGAGTGTGAACTTCCCAGAATCCTTGAACATCATTCAGAAAAGCAGTATCCTAGAGGGTCAGTGAATCATAGGAACTTAAAATCTCTCTGTGTCTGCTACTGTCAATATGACCTTGGTGTGGGAAGAACTTTTGCAACTTTTCCCTGCTCATGTTATGCTACAAATTATTATAGACCAGGTATATGATGCTATAGACCAGGTATATTTATCCAGCCAGGGATGATCTATCCCTATTGAACTCTCTTACTCTGATAAAATAGTGTGGATACAAATATCAGGCTGACAGTTAAGTTCATTCTCAATGGGACAGGACTGGGCTCTATTATTGGGCCAGCCGGTCACACCAGGCATCTTTTTCCTTATATGTTGGCCCACTCAGGGAAAAAAAATAGAGTTAGAAAATTTCTTGGTAACTCATAAATTGGGAATTAAGTATCACCTAAAGGATACTTCACACCTTATGTGCTTTCACTCCCCAATCCAGGGGCAAGCTCATTCTGCCTTGGATTGGAACCTACCATTGTAACCAGAGCAGCCTCTTTCTTAGACATTTCTATGGAAATACTGACACACCTCTCCAACCAGTTACTTTTCACTACTTAAATACTGTGGAACAGAACATTTTGTCTTGCAGCTTGCCACATTTTCTGAAACGTTAATCTGTTTCTCACTACTGCTATTTCTAAAGGCTTCCTTCTTTTTAGTTTTCTTTATTATAAAGATAAGATACTCTCATTAAAGTATGAAGTGTTCCCTTCAAAAAGTCTTTAAGATAGAAAATTTGAAAAAAATATCACCACTTTTAATACTTTTGCTGTATTACCTTTGGCTTTACATTACTTAATAAAATGTGTAATTTTTTGTAGCTGGAAACATACTACAAATTTAATTTGTGAAGCCTGCTTATTTTCACCTAACATAATGAAAGACACAATTCTAGATGTATTATATTCTCCTTATAAGCACCACTATGACATAGATTCTATCAAGAAGCTATGCTGTAATTTATGTAACTGTGTAATTGTTCTTTATATAGGATGTTTTCAGTTTTCATTTTTATGAATCACATTTTGTAGTGTTAGCCTGTGTTTGCATTTTAAATTATTTCCATAAAGTATATTCCTTGAAGATAATTATTTTCCTTTATTCAAAGAGTTGTAATTTACATAAGTAAAATGTCTTAATTTTTAAATAGAGCTCTTGAAGAGTTGGCAGATACACACAGTGAGATAACCACCATCACATCAAGATACAGGATCTTTTCGTGACCCAAGAGAGCCCTTATTTTTTCCAGTCAGCTTTCCCCACTTCCACCTGCTACTTCCAGGACAAGGCAGTATTTATTCTGCTTTCTCCAACTACAGACAGAGCCATGTCTCCTAGGTTTTATATGAGTAGAATTGGGTAGTGTAGACCCTTTATGTGTCTTTAGATTTTCACTTATCAGAATGATTTTTAAATTCACCCGTGTTGTTGCTTGTAAAAGGAGCTAATTACTTTTTAGCCCTGAATAACATTCCATTTTGCGGATATACCACAATTTGCCCATGGATTTACTGATAAATATTTAAGTTGCTTCATTTTTGGAACCATTATTTGGGTATAAAACATTTTGTGATCTTATCTGTTCATCTCTCTTGCCTAAAAACCTGTGAGTGGAATTGCTGGGCCATATTGGATAAATACATGTTTAATGTTCAAAGAAATTGCTAAAATTATATTCTAATGTGCTGTACTATTTCCTATTATTAACAGCAATGATTAAGAATCCAACTTTTCTCATCCTTGCTAATACCTGGTATTATCAGTTTTTAAAACATCAACCATTCTTGCAGGCATACAGCACATTACATTTTGGATTTAGTTTGTATGTTTCTCAGAACAATTTAAGTTTCTATAAAAATATGTTTGGTTTAAAGACTAAAAATTGACAGTCCTTGAAATATTAAAAGTTACTCTTTATAATAATGCTCTTTTTTTGCCCCTATTTAAACAAATTAATAGACTTAGAAATTAAAATTTAAATTACTGAATACTAAAATATGGAACAAGTAGATTTAATTTAAATTTTATGTTAGCAGATTTTCCTTGCTTACATAAAGTAATGTAAAGGCTACTTCAAGGATAATCTTATAATCTTTAAAAATTCCGTGAGCCAAATCTCATTCTTGAAAACTCTTCATTAACTGATAAAAGTGGCTATAGTGTTTGCTTAAGTTGCATTCATTTTAAGGCTAAATTTAAAATACCATATGGATTTTGTAATTGTTTACTTCCCTATGAGGTAATGTTGAAGACTTAGAAGAAAGTCAGTCAGTTCAAGGAGATAATTTTTTGGACTATTGGCAAGATATTGAAATGTTCACAAAGGTCAAGAATAGATCATGATATAAAACTGACTTTTAAGAAATAGGAGGAGGTATGAAAGTACCATGAGGAGAATGAATAAAGTAGATACCAACTAAGAAAGAAAGTATTCCTCTTTTTTTGAGTTTTCACATTTTGTGGTTTTAATTACCTATGGTCAGCAACAGTCCAAAAGTATTAAATGGAAAATTCCAGAAATAAGTAATTGATGCAGTGGGTAGAGTGTATGAAAATTTATGCAATATTAGTCCATCTTACTTAGGATGTGAACCATCAGTTTTTCCAGTGTATCCATGCTGTATATGCTACCCTCCAATTAGTCACTGAAAAGGCATTTTTGTTATTAGGTCAACTGTTGCACTATTTCAATGCTTATATTTTACTTAATTATGGCCCAAAGCTCAAGCCTACAAAATTATGTTACAATTGCTATATATTATTATTAGTTATTGTTAATCTCTTACTATGCCTAATTTATAAATTAAAGTGTATCATATACACATTAAGATATTTTCTGACTTGATTATCTGCTGCAATGGAAGCACTGAGCAATTGCTTATTTTCTTCTTCCTCTTGCTTTCAGACACCTATGAAAATGGAAACTATTTCTTGGCAAACTTTATTGCAGCTCAGGTAATGCTGTTTTGTTGAACTTTATAAATGCTTTTCCAGTTAGTTACAGATTAAACATTATCAGTTAATGTTTATAATATCTCACATTTTAATAGGAGGTCTTCACTGCCTTTACCAATTCAGATTTGTTAACATTAAAATAGGGGAGAAAAGAAATCCTTATTTTGATAATTATCCAATAGCATTATTATAGATAAAGAAATTTGGAATTCACATATCCAGGGAAAAATGGATTCCTAAATGTGTAACATGTTTTCAGGAATAAGGAATTTAATAAGCGGTTATGCAATAATGCTGCACTACAGACAACCTCAATCCCTCAGTGGCATGCTACTATAAGCACTTGGTTATTAAACTGCAAAACTCAGATGACCTGGACTGAATTTGGCTGATACTGGCTGGCTCAAAAGTGACTGCATTTAGCCACTGGTTCTAGGCTGCTTGAGTAATCTTGGCTTCACTTTCTCACATACCTGACATATCAGCTGACCTACAGATGATCTAACATGACCTATAGGATGGTCTGAGCATGATGTTTTTATGATTATGGTAGAAGGTGCAAACTGACATGGAAATGCCTAAAATCACTTCATGCATGGAGTTGACTAATCTCCCACTAGCAAAGCTAACTCAGATGCGCATGCGGGACAGCATATTGCATTAAGTCAGGCAAAATTACCAAAATTACATAGAAAAGTGAGGAATGAAGAGTTGGAGACAACATTACAATCAATGTATTATGTTAAGCAATTCCATGAATAATCTGCAATTCTAATTAGAGAAAAAAGGTTCATTTCATTTTCAAGTTAGAATTTGCTTCTCTGTAATTTTTATCTATTGACTTAAAATAAGAATAATTGTAGCACAAATCTATTCTCTTTTCCTTAAGTACTTCAAATACTTGAGATGTCTTTTATGTATGTGTGTGTGTGTGTGTGTGTATATATATATATATATATATATATATCCCTTCTGTCTTTATGCATCTCCCGGCTAACATTATTGGTTTCTAGATGTGATTATTCTGTTTGGACTCCAGTTATCCTAGATTTCCCCTAAAACCTGGTTCTCAGGATTAAGAGCACAATTTAGACCTTCACTATCCAAAATACATGTGACTGTTAAGCCCTTGCAAGTATGACCAGCCTAATTTGAAATATTTAATCACTAAGTTTGAAGAAAGATTGTATAATATCCCAGAGTGTTTTATATTGAATACATGTTGAAATAATATTTTATAAAACTTGATACTAAGTAAAATATCTTTTAAAATCAATTTTTCCTTTTACTTTTTGAAAATGTGGCTATTAGAAAATTTAAAATTACATATATGGTTTGCACTATATTCCTACAGGAGAGAATTAATTTTTATATTGCCTACTACCACTTTTTAGCTAGACTGTTTTTTACTGATGTTGCATTGTGTCAATTTTTAAACACATGTATCAGATGTTTGGCACATAAAAATCTCATGGTCAACTACATTTTATTTTCATAGACATGAGTATCAGATCATATTGTCTTTAAACAGAATTTGCCTCTTTGAAACTAAATGCAAAAGTTTGTATTCTCATTAAATCTGTACATTCCCTGTTTTTAACAAAAGAATACTGGAGTGGAAAACTATATTTTTCCTCTCAAAATATTGTTTGTAAATGAAGCTGTTGATCTAGAAATCCTGGATTTTAGTTCTCTTTCTACTACCAAGAGGCGCTTTTCTTGTTAAATCTATTTATTATAAAAATAAGATGGCCCTTAAATTACTTTTAAGTCTAAATTTCCATTCTTTTGTTATTCCACAGTAGTGATAAGAGGATTCTTACTTCTGGGATATTTAATAAATTTCCCCCCCTAGAGATCAGTGGCCTGAAGTGAAAAAAAGCTGCTAGCGTTCTGTGGGTTAATTATTATCAGTGCTGCCTGGCTAGTGAGCCAACTTGTGGGGTAGGAGCTGATCTATAGTATTTACTGACTTCTGTGGTAAAAAAACATCCACCATCTTAACCAATTTCTAACTATAACTACTATGCACAATTTCAGGAAATTGAACCATCTGCTCTCTCAAATCAGTAAGATCTAGCCCTAATATCTACTTGCTTCAAGTGTATACCTTTTCCTTGATCTTTCCTTTGATTCGGCCTGCCCATTTTTCCTTTGATTCAGCCAAAAAAATCCTATTAATTCTTTTTTTTTAAATTTGTTTTAATTAGTTATACATGACAGTAGAATGCACTTAAATACTTTGATGTATCATACATAAATGGGATATAATTTCCCATTTTTCTGAGTATACATATTGTAGAATCACGTTGGTCATACAGTCACCTATATACATACAATAATAATAATGTGTTTCATTCTACTATTTTTATTATCCCCACATCCCCTGCCTTCTCCTCCTTTCACTTCCGTCTACCTAACCTAAGGTAACGTTATTTTTTTTTTGCATTACAATTCTTTTTTTTTCCATGTATGTATTTTTTTTTTATTGGTTGTTCACAACATTACAAAGCTCTTGACATATCATATTTCATACATTAGAATCAAGTGGGTTATGAACTCCCATTTTTACCCCAAATACAGATTGCAGAATCACATCGGTTACACATCCACATTTTTACATACTGCCATATTAGTGACTGTTGTATTCTGCTACCTTTCCTATCCCCTACTATCCCCCCTCCCGTCCCCTCCCATCTCCTCTCTCTACCCCATCTACTGTAATTCATTTACCACACTTTTTGTATTTCTGTTTGTATATAAAGTATGTTGACACCCAATTAAAGTCTTCACACATGTACTTTGTATAAAGATGTTCATCACTTTCTACTATCCTTGTTACTCCTCTACCTGCTCCCTTTCCCTCCCACGCCTCTCCCCTATCTTGATAATGCCAATTGTATGCTTCTTTCTCTTTCTACTACTACCACCAGAATCAAGATATTCACAATTCTAGTCTACTGCAACTATTCCAACTTACTGCATAGTTCACAACCTTATCTGACATACTTACATGCAAAACCAGTCTCATTTCCCTTTTATCTTAGCACCACCTACAGTAGACCTTGCCCTAATTCAATGAATGTGCCCTTGTTCAAATTACCTCTGTCTCTTTTCCCTGCCCCATTCATGTCACCTTTATACATCCTATCCATCTTCCCAGGACTTCTGAAGTTCTGTGTCCTTACCAAATCTTCCTTGACTACATTGTTCCTATAGTAACAAATTTTCACTATGTGTTTCTTTTGGCCTTAATTACATGGCATCTCATGATTTATTTAAGATTATTTTAATCCTTGCATTGATGCTTAATGAGCTCACAATTGAGATAAGTTCCTGCATTTCTTGTCAACCATCCTTACTCTAGGGCTTTTTCTTTATTCACCTGTATTAATTCTTCTAAGGCTGTGCATATAGGCACATTGTCCTTCAGCTACTCACTTCCTCTCCTAGAACCTCAGTTTTCTCATCTTTAAAACAGAGATTCTTTTCAAAATTATTTTAAGAATTAGTAAAAGATACACGCAAGGTATGCTGGTACATAGGCCTATTTTTTGACATCATCAAATTTTTTGCAGCAAGTGTTCAGGAAATATCTTTATAAAATGTTCAACTAAGAATAAAAATAGCAAACCAGTACAACAAAGGCAACTTGAGGTTTCTAAGCATCTGAATGCAAGGCATAGGTTATTAATAATGTATTTTGCATTTTTCTTTTTATGAATGTTTTTTAGAACACCTTGAAAATTCAGGTCATACACAATAAGTATTTGAGCGACTCAAATTCATTGAAAGTTGGATATATTAAAATCTGGGGAGTGAACTCTACTTATGTGACACAAGTCGGTTTCACATATGACAACTGGGAATTCATGACGACCAATTTCAAGAGTGACCCTTATACTAAGGTATGTCTGAAAGGAATGCTATCATGAGCTAATTTTATTATTCTGCAAAATTATCAACACTATTATCAGCCTTATATGTACATATATTTCAAATGCTATAAATGTTTGCAACAGGTATGTTCCCAAAAAGTTCAGTGTTGGATTATGCTGTGAAATGCATAGTATGTTGTCCAAGGTCCAGTGGTCAGTGGTTTGGTGATACCTTCTGTACATTTACAAATGAAATTGTGCTGTTTGAATAGGTCAGTTTCCCAGGCTGCATTATAGAACTTACTTTTCTACTTAGAGGCTAAAACAAAGAAAAGAGTGATTCCTTAAAGTTGCAAAGGTTCCCTGCTGCTTCCTGCAGCAATCACATCCCTGGTCAAATTTTTATGGATCTTTTAGGTTGAAAATTGGCAGTAAATTGTGGTGACCATTCAATAACTATATCTAACCTTTGATGTTTTATTTGGTTAATAAAACAAAGTGACAAAAATAGAAGAACCTATCAGAGGATCTGCTTTTGTTGTTAGAGCCACGTAAATTAGCATTTTGGAAGTTGAATTAACAATAGTAACACCTAGGGCAATCACAGAGGAAAAAGCACTCTACTTTAGCACATGACACTAATTAGAAATATGAGTTCAGTAAGTCATAGTGTAGAGTGTAAAACAGTGAAAATGAATAACTCTAGTTCCAGCTTCTAAAAGGTGAAAAGGGTGCCCTGTTGATATTTTAATTTTAGAAAAAGGCCCTTCTGAATACGGGCCAAATAATTCCTTTTTCTATAGTCTCTTCTAGATGTTTGCAACATTTTCCCTGGACTATGGAGTTCAGAACCACTTTTACCAAGTAACTGTTTCTAATTAAGACATATACAGAAAGTCCTTGAATACCCTCTTTTTTGGACATTTCCATAGCACATCAGATACCAGTAGGTGCCAGTCACCATTCTAGGTGTTGAACATAGTGAAGGTGTGAAACTAGCCTGCTTCCAGGAAGAGTAAGGCCAATGGCAAGGCAAGGAGGTTTTAATAAACACTGGCTTTAATTGTAGCTGTAACATTTGTGACCAATGTGGTTCTGACTGAATGAAGTGAGTAGGAAGAGAATGCCATCATAGGATTCTGCACACAGAGCATCTCTCCAAATTAAACTGTCAGGAATGCATGTGATCTAAAAAAAAAAAAAAGTGTTTATATACTGTCAGTGTCTTGGCAAAGAATGAGCACATTGTGGGTTTTATTATTGTTGTTAAATGAAATTTCAGATGGGACTAAAATATGGTAAAGAAGTTTTAATACACCCACTTTATTTTATTTTATTTTTATTTTTTTGGCAGACACTAACTATTCAGTTGACTGACAGGAGTGTTAGTCTGGAAAAATTAACTGAGGTATTCTGGATTCATGGGGATCCTTCCTTTACGACTCCACCTGTGACAAGTGCCTTCCCCATGAGTCCTGAGACTTCTACATCTTCTACAACAGCTGCTGGTACTGAGATTCTCACTAGCTCTGCTAGTGCAAGTCTTGCTCCTGGCACTAGTGAACCCTCTGCCATAACCACTCCTCTAACCAGCTCTACAGCAGTCACAACTAGTGCAGCTGGTCCTGAGACTACACCTTACTCCGTGGCCACTGGTGCTAGCACAAGTGCCACTGTACCTGTCCTCACCACAACGCTCACAATAAGCAGTACCAATGTCACCAATGCCACGAATGCTTCCTTCACCACCAGTATTGCCACTGTCACCAGTGCCACTGTCCCTTTCCCAACTACTCCTTTTACCATAGAAACTACGAATGTCATCACTGCCACCAGTGCTCCTTTTACCACGAGTACTGCCACTGAAACCAGTGCCACTGTCCCTGTCCCCACCACTCCTTTCACCATAGGTACTACTAATGTCATCACTGCCACCAGTGCTCCTTTTACCACGAGTACTGCCACTGAAACCAGTGCCACTGTCCCTGTTCCAACCACTCCTTTCACCATAGGTACTACTAATGTCATCACTGCCACCAGTGCTCCTTTCACCACCAGTAGTGCCACTGACACTAGTTCCACTGTCCCTGTCCCCACCACTCCATTCACCATAGGTACCACTAATGTCACCACTGCCACCAGTGCTCCTTTTACCACCAGTTTTGTCACTAATACCAATGCCCCTGAACCTGTCCCCACCACTCCTTTCACCTCAGGCACTACTAATGTCACCTCTGCCACGAATGCGTCCTTCACCACCAGTATTGTCACTGACACCAGTGCCACTGTCCCTGTCCCCACCACTCCTTTCACCACAGGCACTACTAATGTCACCTCTGCCACGAATGCGTCCTTCACCACCAGAATTGTCACTGACACCAGTGCCACTACCCCTGTCCCAACCACTCCTTTCACCACAGGCACTACTAATGTCACCACTGCCACCAGTGCTCCTTTCACCACCAGTAGTGCCACTGACACTAGTTCCACTGTCCCTGTCCCCACCACTCCTTTCACCTCAGGCACTACTAATGTCACCTCTGCCACGAATGCCTCCTTCACCACCAGTATTGTCACTGACACCAGGGCCACTGTCCCTGTCCCAACCACTCCTTTCACCATAGGTACTACTAATGTCATCACTGCCACCAGTGCTCCTTTCACCACCAGTAGTGCCACTGACACTAGTTCCACTGTCCCTGTCCCCACCACTCCTTTCACCTCAGGCACTACTAATGTCACCTCTGCCACCAATGCGTCCTTCACCACGAGTATTGTCACTGACACTAGTCCCACTATCCCTGTCCCAACCACTCCTTTCACCATGGGCACTACTAATGCCACCTCTGCCACCAATGCGTCCTTCACCACGAGTATTGTCACTGACACCAGTGCCCCTGTCCCTGTCCCCACCACTCCTTTCACCATAGGCACTACTAATGTCACCACTGCCACCAGTGCTCCTTTCACCACGAGTATTGTCACTGACACCAGTGCCACTGTCCCTGTCCCCACCACTCCTTTCACCTCAGGCACTACTAATGCCACCTCTGCCACCAATGCGTCCTTCACCACGAGTATTGTCACTGACACCAGTGCCCCTGTCCCTGTCCCCACCACTCCTTTCACCATAGGCACTACTAATGTCACCACTGCCACCAGTGCTCCTTTCACCACGAGTATTGTCACTGACACCAGTGCCCCTGTCCCTGTCCCCACCACTCCTTTCACCATAGGCACTACTAATGCCACCTCTGCCACCAATGCGTCCTTCACCACCAGTATTGTCACTGACACCAGTGCCGCTGTCCCTGTCCCCACCACTCCTTTCACCATAGGCACTACTAATGCCACCTCTGCCACCAATGCGTCCTTCACCACGAGTATTGTCACTGTCACCAGTGCCCCTGTCCCTGTCCCCACCACTCCTTTCACCATAGGCACTACTAATGTCACCACTGCCACCAGTGCTCCTTTCACCACGAGTATTGTCACTGACACCAGTGCCCCTGTCCCTGTCCCCACCACTCCTTTCACCACAGGCACTACTAATGTCACCACTGCCACCAATGCCTCCTTCACCACCAGTATTGTCACTGACACCAGTGCCACTACCCCTGTCCCCAACACTCCATTCACCCTAGGTACCACTAATGTCACCACTGCCACGAATGCGTCCTTCACCACCAGAATTGTCACTGACACCAGTGCCACTGTCCCTGTCCCCACCACTCCATTCACCACAGGCACTACTAATGTCACCACTGCCACCAGTGCTCCTTTCACCACCAGTATTGCCACTGACACTACTCCCACTGTCCCTGTCCCCACCACTCCTTTCACCATAGGCACTACTAATGTCACCACTGCCACCAATGCCTCCTTCACCACCAGTATTGTCACTGATACCAGTGCCACTGTCCCTGTCCCCACCACTCCATTCACCATAGGTACCACTAATGTCACCACTGCCACCAGTGCTCCTTTTACCACCAGTTTTGTCACTAATACCAATGCCCCTGAACCTGTCCCCACCACTCCTTTCACCTCAGGCACTACTAATGTCACCACTGCCACGAATGCGTCCTTCACCACCAGTATTGCCACTGACACCAGTGCCACTGTCCCTGTCCCCACCACTCCTTTCACCTCAGGCACTACTAATGTCACCTCTGCCACGAATGCGTCCTTCACCACCAGAATTGTCACTGACACCAGTGCCACTACCCCTGTCCCAACCACTCCTTTCACCACAGGCACTACTAATGTCACCACTGCCACCAGTGCTCCTTTCACCACCAGTAGTGCCACTGACACTAGTTCCACTGTCCCTGTCCCCACCACTCCTTTCACCTCAGGCACTACTAATGTCACCTCTGCCACGAATGCCTCCTTCACCACCAGTATTGTCACTGACACCAGGGCCACTGTCCCTGTCCCAACCACTCCTTTCACCATAGGTACTACTAATGTCATCACTGCCACCAGTGCTCCTTTCACCACCAGTAGTGCCACTGACACTAGTTCCACTGTCCCTGTCCCCACCACTCCTTTCACCTCAGGCACTACTAATGTCACCTCTGCCACCAATGCGTCCTTCACCATGAGTATTGTCACTGACACTAGTCCCACTATCCCTGTCCCAACCACTCCTTTCACCATGGGCACTACTAATGCCACCTCTGCCACCAATGCGTCCTTCACCACGAGTATTGTCACTGACACCAGTGCCCCTGTCCCTGTCCCCACCACTCCTTTCACCATAGGCACTACTAATGTCACCACTGCCACCAGTGCTCCTTTCACCACGAGTATTGTCACTGACACCAGTGCCACTGTCCCTGTCCCCACCACTCCTTTCACCTCAGGCACTACTAATGCCACCTCTGCCACCAATGCGTCCTTCACCACGAGTATTGTCACTGACACCAGTGCCCCTGTCCCTGTCCCCACCACTCCTTTCACCATAGGCACTACTAATGTCACCACTGCCACCAGTGCTCCTTTCACCACGAGTATTGTCACTGACACCAGTGCCCCTGTCCCTGTCCCCACCACTCCTTTCACCATAGGCACTACTAATGCCACCTCTGCCACCAATGCGTCCTTCACCACGAGTATTGTCACTGACACCAGTGCCCCTGTCCCTGTCCCCACCACTCCTTTCACCACAGGCACTACTAATGTCACCACTGCCACCAATGCCTCCTTCACCACCAGTATTGTCACTGACACCAGTGCCCCTGTCCCTGTCCCCACCACTCCTTTCACCATAGGCACTACTAATGTCACCACTGCCACCAGTGCTCCTTTCACCACGAGTATTGTCACTGACACCAGTGCCCCTGTCCCTGTCCCCACCACTCCTTTCACCACAGGCACTACTAATGTCACCACTGCCACCAATGCCTCCTTCACCACCAGTATTGTCACTGACACCAGTGCCACTACCCCTGTCCCCAACACTCCATTCACCCTAGGTACCACTAATGTCACCACTGCCACGAATGCGTCCTTCACCACCAGAATTGTCACTGACACCAGTGCCACTGTCCCTGTCCCCACCACTCCATTCACCACAGGCACTACTAATGTCACCACTGCCACCAGTGCTCCTTTCACCACCAGTATTGCCACTGACACTACTCCCACTGTCCCTGTCCCCACCACTCCTTTCACCACAGGCACTACTAATGCCACCTCTGCCACCAATGCCTCCTTCACCACCAGTATTGTCACTGATACCAGTGCCACTGTCCCTGTCCCCACCACTCCATTCACCATAGGTACCACTAATGTCACCACTGCCACCAGTGCTCCTTTTACCACCAGTTTTGTCACTAATACCAATGCCCCTGAACCTGTCCCCACCACTCCTTTCACCTCAGGCACTACTAATGTCACCACTGCCACGAATGCGTCCTTCACCACCAGTATTGTCACTGACACCAGTGCCACTGTCCCTGTCCCCACCACTCCTTTCACCTCAGGCACTACTAATGTCACCACTGCCACCAGTGCTCCTTTTACCACCAGTTTTGTCACTAATACCAATGCCCCTGAACCTGTCCCCACCACTCCTTTCACCTCAGGCACTACTAATGTCACCACTGCCACGAATGCGTCCTTCACCACCAGTATTGTCACTGACACCAGTGCCACTGTCCCTGTCCCCACTACTCCTTTCACCTCAGGCACTACTAATGCCACCTCTGCCACCAATGCGTCCTTCACCACGAGTATTGTCACTGACACCAGTGCCCCTGTCCCTGTCCCCACCACTCCTTTCACCATAGGCACTACTAATGTCACCACTGCCACCAGTGCTCCTTTCACCACGAGTATTGTCACTGACACCAGTGCCCCTGTCCCTGTCCCCACCACTCCTTTCACCATAGGCACTACTAATGCCACCTCTGCCACCAATGCGTCCTTCACCACGAGTATTGTCACTGACACCAGTGCCCCTGTCCCTGTCCCCACCACTCCTTTCACCACAGGCACTACTAATGTCACCACTGCCACCAATGCCTCCTTCACCACCAGTATTGTCACTGACACCAGTGCCACTACCCCTGTCCCCACCACTCCATTCACCCTAGGTACCACTAATGTCACCACTGCCACCAGTGCTCCTTTCACCACGAGTATTGTCACTGACACCAGTGCCCCTGTCCCTGTCCCCACCACTCCTTTCACCACAGGCACTACTAATGTCACCACTGCCACCAGTGCTTCCTTCACCACGAGTATTGTCACTGATACCAGTGCCACTGTCCCTGTCCCAACCACTCCTTTCACCATAGGTACTACTAATGCCACTTCTGCCACCAATGCGTCCTTCACCACGAGTATTGTCACTGACACCAGTGCCCCTGTCCCTGTCCCCACCACTCCTTTCACCACAGGCACTACTAATGTCACCACTGCCACCAATGCCTCCTTCACCACGAGTATTGTCACTGACGCCAGTGTCACTGCCCCTGTCCCAACCACTCCTTTCACCATAGGCACTACTAATGCCACCAATTCTTATTTTACCACCAGTAGTGCCACTGTCACCAATGCCCCTGTCTCTTTCCCAACTACTCCTTTTACCATAGCCACTACTAATGTCACCACTGCCACCAATGCTTCCTTCACCACGAGTACTGTCACTGACACCAGTGCCACTGTGTCTGTCCAAGCCACTTTCCCCACAAGCACTGTTGGTGCCACAGCAAGGACAACTGCTCAGGATACAACTGGTCCTCCTGGTGCCACTGCTGCCAGCCCAAGTGATGTGGTGCCTCCTGCAGAGGTGGCCTCCCAGGACAGCACTGCTGCTGTTGAAACCAGTTCTGCGTTACTGGCCTCATCTACTTCCCCCCTAACCAGTACCAGTAATGTGGGCAGGAGCACTGTGGTTCCTCCTGGCGCCACCCCTTCCCCTCCTGGCGCCACCCCTTCCCCTCCTGGCGCCACCCCTTCCCCTCCTGGCGCCACCCCTTCCCCTCCTGGCGCCACCCCTTCCCCTCCTGGCGCCACCCCTTCCCCTCCTGGCGCCACCCCTTCCCCTCCTGGCGCCACCCCTTCCCCTCCTGGCGCCACCCCTTCCCCTCCTGGCGCCACCCCTTCCCCTGCAACCCCTCCCACATCCAATGCTGGTGCTAGTGCTTCTCTGGTGACCACCTCCTCTCGTGCCAATGAGGATGATACCAGTCCTCACGATCGGCTTCCAGTTGCGTCCACTCCTCTCACACACACTGGTGCTGATTCCATGAGCAATAGCTTTCCTCTTTTGACTCCTTCTTTCTCTGAAAATAGTACTGAGGCTTTGAACACCACTGTTGTACCGGAACTACACCCGTAGGTAGGAAGGTTGCTGGCACTGGCAGTGAGTCTCCTGTTACACATCCTTTTCCCGCTACAGTGCCTGGGGTTTCAACAGGGGTAAGACTCTTCCTGAAGTGAGTACTCTTTCTACAAATACTGTTGCTTCTAGTCATCTTCTTTCTGTTTCGACTTTCTCCCCAGAAGGAACAACTGCCACCTCTCTTAATCCCGCTGATACTGCAGTGCCACCATCTTCAGACCTGGGCCCGGGAACCTCCCCTGTCACAACAAACTTAGAAAATAGCCCCGCCACAGAGGGTACAACCTCTGGCACCACAGATACCACTTTTGATGTAGCAACTGCTACTGACACACATCCATCTAGTACCCAAGACTCGAGTTCCTTCCCCTCTACTCCTGCAAAGGTTACAACTGCCTCCTCTGAAATCACAGAGTTCACTGCTCCCGGCTCTGCTGTTACTGTGACACCAGTCTTAAGTCACACAACATTAATCCCCCGCATGTTCCTAATCAGGGCACCTTTGATACTTCTACCACAAGCACTACAGCCACGATTATGGTTTCACTTACTACAAATGCTACACATCTCACCACTGCAGGAAACACAAATGCAGCCAGAGGAGTCACCATGGTTACTAGGTCTGCCAATGATACTTCTGTAAAAACTACAGACCAAGGCATATCAGCTCTGCCTCCTATAGGTGACCCTGGTGCCACCAGAGATGATGAATCTCTGATAGAACATACCAGAAAAGTCACTGCTACTTATCCTCAAAATAGCCCCACTCATGCTTTAAATACCACTTCCACAGGCACTGGGGATACCCGACACCAACCACCACCAATGCTCACAATGCTGTGTAGCACCAGGCACCACAGGTACTGTAGATACTCCCACCAGAGGTGCCCCAACTACTCAACTACTCTTAACCTTGGCACCACAAGTGTTTCTACTGAATACTTTCTCTACTACCCCACATGGTACTCAAGAATCTGCCACTTCTCATACACAAGCACTAAAGACAGCACATCTGCTGCTAAAGCTGCTGGAAATGCCATTACAGTATGTAGTTCTACCATGGCTACACATATTTTCAACACAAAAACCACAAATTCAATACTACTTATACAGTCCTTTCAAATTCTTACATCCCAAGTGCCACAGGTATCCTGTATATTTCAATATATACTCCTCATAGAATAACATAGGATGCTTCTGTTATTGCATCTACAGAAGTCACAAGTGCCATAAATGCTGCTCTAGTTTCATGACTGCTGTTGAAGCCGGGTCATTACTACAGATAACCCTTTGAAACAACTATTGAATATGTAGACAATCAATGGATACCCAATTTTATGCTTTCTGTTTTCACCATTATTTTTACTCTAACCAGAGCAGATATGGGTATTCCAACACTGTCAACATTGCAGGCAGGTTTAAGAATGCATCCATTACAAAGTTTTCACCAAAGAAACCAAATTGTGTACCATGATTCTTTTAATCATAGTTATTATTTCCATAGCCCTATTAATTAAACTTTAAATATTTATATCCTTGCTACAGACTTCACACACAATCTTGGTGTTTTCAGATAATATATTTATAGACATTAGGTGCTATGAATACTAGTACCCTAGACTCGAGTTCTTGTAGATGTAGTTATTGAAATAGCTCAAATTGTTTCTTGGGTAACAGGACATGATACAACAGTATCACTAAATGCAGTAGTGATACACATGACACTCAATTGACTTTTCCAAAAACAGTTATCAATATTGCAAATTATTTGATTAATGATGCAAAAATAGCACTTTATTTTCCTGAGGACTTTTCTAACTACCAGGGCTACCAATATAGAAATTTGCTATCACACATGCTAAAAGTCATATTGCTTTTCATAAAATTCTCATTGTTGCTGTATATATGGAAAATGCTATCATTGTAGATATTGTATATGCCTTGACTGCAGGCACTGAAGTCATTAAATTATGAATAGTAAACCTTTTGCTATCACAGAAAATAAAAATGACTCTACATAATAAAAAAGCAGTCCCCCAATTTTGCAACCATTATTTCCATGGGCATTATTGATACTACGGATTTGATAACTATAGGTTGAATATCCCTTATCTGAAATGCTTGGGACCAGAAGTGTTTTGGATTTCATGTAATTTTTCAGAGTTTGAAACATTTGTATATACAGAATGAGCTTACCTTGGGGATGTGATCTGAATCTAAACAAGCTTTATTTTTCATAGATACCTTGTACATATAGCCTGAAGTTCATTTTATATAATATCTTTAATTACTTTTTTCCTGAACAAAGTTTTATGTATGAAATTTCTCACTGGTTGCATCATGTTGGTGCTCAAAATGTTTCAATTTCAGACTTACACATTAGGGATGCCCAATATGCACTACTTTAGTGTGGGGACACTAAAGTCCTTCCAGAGCATTCACATTCATCTTACTTATGAATCTAGGCCCTTACTGCTACCACCAGTGACTAGCTCTAACTCTCCAGAAATCATCCAGAGAAAAGACACAGCCCATGGGAAGCGGTCGACCCTAGAATCAGAGTTCATAATCATGTTTATTTTTCCTTTATCTGCCTGCTTTCCCTTTGTTATTTGACTGTTTTGACTGTTATTTGACACTCTCTTCAGTGTGATAAGGCTTTTGCATGTTCTTGGTCTTTTATATACAAATTCATCACTTATCTCCAACCTATTACTTCCTCAGATCACTCAGAGGCCCCTCAGTAGACTCAGGGTCATTGCCAAATCCAACCACTTTTGTGCTGTTGATGGTTTAACTCTAGAAAAGCTTTCTCCAAGTGCAGTTACAGAATCTGTGCAGTGCCCCATAATGCTCTCTGGGATCAAAACTATCTTCACTCTAATAAGCTGTTATTTGCCTATTTCTTATTCTTACTCTTATTCTCTCATTAGTATATGGTAGATTTTTCCCAGAGATTCTATTCTGTGTTGTATCACAATAGATAAATATAGAGACAGATGCTAGAATATAGTTTTCATCTGTTATGCAAGATACTCATATTATTCGGATTTGCAAAATGTAAAACAGTGCCATTCCTTTTACTGCTTTTTTGTGCTTTGAAAAATATAGTTATTTTTCACAAAGTATGTTATTTATGTTAACATGTGGGAATATATTGTTATTTTTAATGAATGAAAAAATAAATAAGGACAAAAATATTTTATAAGTGACTCAATTTTAAATTTGAATGCAGTTGATATTAACAGATATAACACACATAAAGGAAACATGGTGTCTTTACTGAATTGGATGTAAAGAAGGCCTGAGAACAGAGTTTGAGAACCACTTCTTTAGGGTGACCACATTCACACTCTCAGGTCCTGGCCAGGTTCACTACTGAACAGCACAGAGGAACTCCAGCATCTGTGACTTATTCCTCATGATTTTCCACCACCTTCTACAAACACTTCTTCCCAGCTTTCTGAATTGCCATCACAGCTGTGCTGTGGTCAGGACATTTTTGTGGTTCTCTACATGTGGGCCACAAGATCATCAGTTAGCTACATTTGCCTTGTGGTTTTGGCACACAAGCTACAAGGCCAAGAGACCATATGCTGGAGTATTCATGGCCCTCAACTTGACCTTCCAACTCCAAACAAAACTTATAACTCTATGGGATTGGTGATGAACTCCCTTCCTTGTACCTTTACAGAGGGAGACCCCAGTGTACTTGTCTTATTGGTACCAAACTCAGACAAAATAAAGTACTCAGTGTCCTAAGGCCCCAGAAGATGCTGCTTCCAGCTGAATCTTGGACAAAGGCTTCCCTATAAGTACTTGAGATTTGGAAAACTGGATGAGTTTGCTCTAATAAACAGCACTGAAGCTGCTGAAACCCACCCACTTTGTACATGTAAGTGGACCATAATTACAAGAATGGAAGAATTACTCTGAAAAATAAAACAATTCAAACAAAATCCTGAACTTGGTCAAATGTCTGAATACATTTGAGAATTGAACTCAACAGTCAGTGCAAGGGGAGTGGTCCCCAAACCAGGTTTGGAAAACATGGGGACAATGCTTACTTACCACTGTGCGTGAGATAGCATTCTATCACTGTGACAAGACACCTGAGGAAACTAAATCAGACAAGGAAAGATTCATTTTGGCTCATGGTGTCAGAGGTTCCATTCAGTCCATGGTCACTTGGCTCAGTAGGTTCTGGGCTTGTGATGAGAGAGACATCAGGGCAGGGATGGAATATCAGAGAAAAGCTGCTACTTCATGGTGGCCAGGAAACAGGGCCAGAGGCAAGGGAAAAATAACCTTCAAGAGCAAGTCCTCTGTGACCACCCCGTCAAGTTTCCAGAACCTCCCAGTAGAACCAACAGTGGGAACAAGCCTTTAACTTGAGCTTTTGGGGACATCCCAGTTCCAAACTATCACACAGTGGCAACACGGTAAAACTTATTCATGGACCCTAATTTATAAGATCCAAGGAACCTCTATGACCTACAATGACTTGAAAACTTTATTTATTAGTCTGTTACCTCACTGGGCCACTCACCTATGTGATGTTAATTCTGCACTGTGTATTACAAATCATGTTCTAAATATAAATACATTTATTTTTCTACACTTCTGATATTTAGATGTTTCCACCCACACAATTATCCCTGTGCAAAGTTATTGTTAGTATTACAATTGATACTATAATACAATATAATTTAATATATTACATTATATTATTCACTTAAACTTTATTTTGAGTGTTGCTATGCAAACACTATTCTTATCAACCATGTAAGAGTTATTGTATTCATAGTGCATGATTAATTTTCCAATGAAAAATATAGATGATGGATGTTTTGGATTAACAAGGTATTCACTAGAGGCTAGAGGGACTAAGAAATAGGGGAATTTGGGATGTGTCCAATGGTACAGAAAAGATTGTGGGATTAGCCAATCCCCCCCCCAAAATGCAAAATATCTTCTCTGATATAAGGGGTGTGACACAAAATGAGGTAGGGAGGAAGAACATGGAAAGAAGACTACCTCTAGATAGGGAAGAGGGGTGGGAGGGAAAGGGAGGGAGAAGGGGAATTGCATGGATCATGGAAGGAGATCTTCATCGTTGTACAAAATACATGTATGAAGAAGTGAATTTGGTGTCAACATATCTAATATACAGAGATATGATAAATTGTGGTATAAAGGTGTATTAAGAATTGTAATGCAAAAGATAATAATAATAATAACAAGAGAGCTCATGTAAAAAATAAATAAAAATGTAAAAAAAAAGATCATGGGAAAGCATTTCAGGTGGGGAGTGAATTAGACAAAGAAAGCAACTTCATATAGTATGATTTAAAAAATAGGCTACTCTTTCTATAGCAGAGAATTGTAGTGGGAGAAAAGGTTCAAGTTTAATGTCCACAGCCAAATTTTATCATTTGATAAATGACGTTTGAGTGAGGATTGGAAGGATGTTTATTCAAGCAGAGTCCACAGGGCTAAAAGCTTGCTTTGATTTCATATTCCCTCTATGGGATTGGTCATGAACTCCCTCACTTGCACCTTTACAGAGGGAGACCCCAGCGTACTTGGGGTCATGGAGTGTACATTGCATGAAAGGCATAGAATAAGCACTTACAGAGATTGAGAGTCTGTAGAAAGCTGAAACTGGCTTCTGACTTACATCTGGGCACCACTGACCTGCAGAAAGTCCTAGCCTCCTTAAGTAACATAGTGGAGTATGGAATATGGGCAAAGGTCACCAGAATCTCTGCATCTCCCAGGTGTTCAAGCCATTGTAATGTGCATGATTAGTTTTCCAATGAAAATACAGATGATAGAAAAGTTTGCATTAACAAGATTTTCACTAGAGGCTAGAGGGACTAAGGAACATTTGAGGAATAGGGGAAATTGAAGTGGGTCCTACACATTGTATGAGAATTCTGGAGGTGGCAAGGATTGAGGTCTCTCTGATGGTGGATGTAGAGCCAGGGCAGCTTTCCCTCAGCCTAGACTCTCACAGTGTTCAATGTAGCCAGGAAATGAGCTCCTTAGGTGGTGTGGTGGAATGTGGCTGGGCTGTAGCTGTCACAAAGAAGCATGCCCTATAAGCCAGGGGATCCCAGTGAAAAGAAGGTTGCCTGATGATGCTTTTCCAAAGCTGACTGTGGCCAGCACTAAGGTGTGCACAGGACATTCTTGCTTCTCACTAACCTGAATATATTTTTTTTTCTACTTATTTATGTTTTCCCAACATATGATATAAATAGTAAAACATGTTTTGGAATAAATCATTAAGGCTCCCTCTAAAGGCAAAAATAGGGCATTTTTACTAGAAGTCCTTTTAAAAGGTTGGGATTTCCTAAATTCAGGGTACCTCAAATGTGACACAAAAACCATTCCATGAGCTATATCCATCTTGGCCCACATTCGCATGAGCTTATGTGACTCAGAGGCAAATGGGACTGATAGAAGCAGGAAGCTCAAGCTGCCTGTGGTGTCAGAAAGTCCTTTGTCTGACTCAGGAGCATCACACCAACATCTATGAAACCATGGCAAACCACCTGTTAGGGTACAATACCAGCTTCTCTGCAGTTCTTATCAGGGCACAAAGTGGGTGACCTGAAATTGGAGGGTTAGGATGAGAGATCACTTTTGGCCATGCTAAATGTAATATGACTTTCAGATACCTAAGTGTAGGTATTAAGTAGATCATAAGATGTATGAACAGAGTTCAAAACTGGGGAATTCATTTTTAACATTTTTTTAGTTGTAGATGGACACGATACCTTTATTTTATTTATCTTTATGTGGGGGTGGGGCTGAGGATTGAGCACATGCTAGGCAAGTGCTTTACTGCTGAGCTATAACTCCGAAGCTGGGGAATCCTGGCTGGAGATAAATTTGGGATCATTAGTATAGAGCTAGTATTTGAGCGATGGGACTCAATTATATTAACTTGAGGGATAAATGTACATAAATTTTCATATATGGTATCAATCCATTTCCTGTCAATGTAACACAGTATTTGAAGCTTATTTTAGCGCACAGATTTGGAGACCAAGAATTCAAGATCAGGCAGCCCCAGCTGTTTGGCTCTGGTGAAGCTCCCTTATCCATATCACATCATGGTCAATAGCATCAACAGGAGATCACATGGCAAGAGAGGAAGCTGGAAACCTGGGAGGTGCCAGTCTTGCTCTTAACAACCCATTCTTATGGGAATGAACTCCCTGAGAACAGAATTAATCTTTTTTAGGGAAGAATCCCCCAATGACTTAAATACCTCTTATTATGGTGCCATGGATTAAAGGTACCATTACCTTTCATATCACCACCCTGGGAACTAAGCTTGCAGCACATGACCTGTAGGGGACACACTTAAGGCACATGTACATCAAAGCACACATGCAGGCTTGCACGCACACACACGAGATTGAGATTAGAGCCCTGGTCTATGCCAACATTTAGAGATCTAGAAGAGGAAGAGAGGCCAGCAAAGGAGACCGATGATGAGAGGGAATAGCAGGTACAAAGAAAACTAGGTGCGTGCTGGGTGCGGGGAGTATACCAAGAGGTGAGAAGCCAAGTGTTCCAACAAGTGGAAATGGTCCATGGAGTATTTTTATAGGAGCAAAATCACTGAGAAACAGAGGAGATGGTGTCCAGTCCTATTGAACAGGTTTGCCTTTGAAGCAGAAAAAAAATTGTTTTGCATTCCCACAGGAGAGCAAGAAAAATATGCGAGTGCAGTGCAGGCAGGGTAGTGAAATTGGTGTGGGCAGGGTGAGGTATTTCTCCTTGTTTGATGATCTGTTGTTTCTCTGAAGTGTTTGATGAGGCCATCTGTTGGGAATCAGAGGATAGGGAGCGGTTGTTGGAAGCTTGAGAAAGGTGTAACTGTCATGCTGGAGAGGGGAGCAAGACCACAAAAGGACAGGGACTCACATTAGGATGGACGGCTGTGTTGTAAGTGAATTTGATGTGAGCACACCGGAGGGCTGCTGCTTCTCCAGTGGCACTACACAGAGGGGTCAGGGAAAGCAAGCAGACAGAAAGCCAGATCCTGAAGGAGATGCTGGTGTGCATATAGGATGGAAAGAGGATGAAAAAAGGCAGGGGTGTTTGTAAGGAAGCAGTTCTGATTCTGGATATGGAATCCAGCCATGGAAAGGAGGGACAGTACTTAAATAGAGTGAGTGCACAGGAGCAGGGGCAGCTTGCTCACATGGAGGGCTGAACTTGCCAGAAGAAAAAGGTAATGCAGACAGAGATGGCTATAATTGTCTGCGTGGGTGGGAGGTGAGTGGAGAAGCCATGGCAGTACCAGTAGCCACAAAGGGCAATAGAGTTCTTGTCACAAGTTTTACAAAGGAGCTGGGGTTTGAAAGAAAAATGAAAGTAGTTTGAAAAGCCAGTGTATAACCCACCTCCCTCTCTTATTGTAAGGAGCTGGTACGCGCTGCCTGAGGCCCAACTGGGAGTTTGTTGTTTTCAAAAGGTCTCTGTGAATTGTATGCATGTCTGATTATGTCAAAATGAACCCAACTATTATATATAACTACAATGCACTCATAAAAACATTTTAAAAAGTTCTTTGTGGAGAAGTTTGAGAGAGAATGGTGTTAGTGGGGCTAGGCTGGGGCTGTGTGGGGCATTATGTGGATCATGGCGAGTTACCCCAGAGGCTGATGTAGTTAGTGAGTGAGAGAAGGGGGCTGTAAGTGGAGGGCCTCACCTCCAAGTTCTACTGACACACGAATGCAGGGATTAAGTTCCTAACACACAAACTTTTGATGGACACATTGAACCAGAGATGGCTGACTCATTTAAACAAAAGATATTCAAAGTCTCTTCTGAAGAGCTGCTTTCACCCAAGTCTAGAAGTTTTACCATATGATAACTATAACATAGTTTATATACAAATAGAGGTAAATTGTGGTATATATGAGTAATAAAAATTGTAATGCAAAAAAGTACATTATAAAGGCATGAATTGGCATGAACATACTCTATATACAAAGATATGAAAAACTGTACTCTATATGTGTAATAAGAACTGTAATGCACTCCACTGTTGTGTATTTAAAAAAAATAAAATCAATAAAACTAAAAAAAGAGTAATATAAGATACTCTAATTTCAAACTAGACTGGAGCTTATATTTTTCTTCTTGGCATTTTATAATTTATGATAATAGCAATTTCTATGATCTTGTTCAGATGTTTCTAAATTCACTTGAGAAAAATCTGGTCTTTTATAAAATTACTTAAATATATGATTAATTAGAAAATGAATAATATTGGTCATTGGTGAACTGTGTTATGGATGCCACACAACTTTATTCCCATACAGTGAAAAATCACAGGACACAGAAAGTAGTTTTCAAAAAGCAGGGTGGGACAGCTCTGCGACCTTAGGAATCCTGCTTCCACACTGGAAGGAGATTGAGAAGAGCCACGTGTTTGCTTTATTTATACAAGAGGGCTTCAGAGGATTTTCATGGAATGCTCTTTTGCCAAGTAAGGTAGGAGGAGGGCTGTCTAAGCCCACTGGGTAACGCCCAAGTCTGGAGCTACAGAGCAGCCTCTCTAGCCAAGCAAAGACTGAGGTCACATGCTTTGTGTAATCCATTAAGTGGGAGAAGTCACAAAATGACCTGCAATGCCAGACCCCAAATCTCCTTGGTTCCAAGGCCAACTAGAGGCTTTTCAAGTAGCTCAGGGTGGCCCCCTACAGAAGAGACAAGAAGGGACAGAAAAATGGGATGAACGCGTATCATGGATAAATCTGGGTAAAGATCTAGATGAAGGACACAGAGAATTCTTGCAATTGTTCTATAAATTTGAATTTGTATCAAATATCCTTATTCCACATAAGACAAAGTCACTGTAAACATTAACCTGTGATTCCTTTTGACCTCAGGGAACCATAGATAAAAGTTATAAGAAGGAATGAATCTTTTATTTATCCTCCACATTTAATATGGAGTTTTAGTAGAGGAGAAAATTAAGCCAGGGGCAAATTGAGCTTGGAGACCCTTGCAGGATGAAGGATGACATGCAGGCCAAGTGACAGCACATTCTTGGAGAAAGTTGGGGTCACCTGTTTCCATTTCAACTTGGCATCTTCCTGGTGTCATGTGCTATTAGGTGATCAGGAGACTGCAGTCACAGAACTGTGGCTGAAAAGGATCTTGAAGCCATCTGGTGTAGGCACTCAACCTCTGTGGGAGTATTCTGAAACATTTTCTCAGCAGTGTTTACCTTCGCTTTCTGTCCACATACGTGTGATATGAATGTGACCCTTTAACAAATTATTGGCTGGATACATATAATTTCTTTCTTGAGGCAGTCAGCCTTCAAGATGGACAGTGCAAGTCTAAGGGGAAAATAGCTACTAAAGGGCTTGGGGACACTGAGGCTGGAAGAATTTGCTTGGGAAGACTAGTGGAGTAACGTGTTAGAACAGACATGTCAGCCTTGCTCAAGAATCAGACAAAGCAAAGGGGGACAAGTGATCTGTTCTGGATGCTCTAAGTATCTTTCTAGATCCCATTTTTATCTCTGTGTTCTCCTGGGGTTGTAGAAGATACTGGACTATGTGGAAGATGCCTTAGGATTATTACTCAAAAAGAAAATCTTCATTCCCTTGCATGCTTCCAATAGAGAAGACCAGCAGTCGATTAAGGTGGGCCTGTTTTGTCCATAATCATGAGCTTTGGAAAGCATCTTCAATGTTAGGAGGGAAAGCCTCTCTATTCCCATGGCATGAGGCTCAGAAGTGGTTCCAATAATTAAGATAAGAAACAGAGATTGCAGGAGCTAAATATGAACACTGAGGATTTTGAAGAATCTCAGAGTGAAATATCCAGAATTTTCTAGGGAGAATATAAGAGTAATGAGCCTTTGTCCCCCATGTCTCAGGTGCACCTCACACATTCCAGAGAGGGATGTTGCTCTGTCAGGAAGCAGGGCTATTCTGTTAGACCCATCCTTGGCCCTTAGACAATGACACAGAGTTTGCTAGGACTATGTCCTTGGTCTCCAGAGGCTGACGATCTTTCTAAACATCTTGAAAAATCCAGGGAAGGTGTGCCTTCTAGAGGACAATGAGCAGGGCAATTCATAGACCAGCATGGTGACATTAAATCCTCAAGGTGCTGAGCTTTTCAAGCCAGGCATATAGACACACCCCTAGAAGATCTCCAGGAAGCCACCTCCAGTGCCCTTTCCTAAGAACCAGGGTGCGAGCTGCAGCTTGGCTCCACAAAGCATTTACATCTAGTTGCTGCTCTGTCCCTGTGAAATTTTTGGACAAGCCCTGGACTCCAAGGCTAAGGATGCCCTCTCTGCACCTGTTCTCCGAGCTCAATTCAGCTCCTTGCCCAGTTAGGCTCCTGACACCTGGGGCTCTGAGTGTGACAATGTGACACTTGGTGAGATAAATAAAGATCATCCAACAAAAGAGACCCAGGGATGGAGCAAGGGCTGTGCTTTTGAATGCTGCCTTTGGAGCAGCCGGGAACTCATACACCTCTGGGTGCCTCACACTGAAGAAGTCAATAGACTGCTCAGCTCCCAAACCAAAGGCTCAAAGGAAAGAGATGGCAACAGGAAGCAAGTCCAGTTCTATTTAATGGGATGTCTTGAGCTCTGTCCCTCACACACTGGGTCCCTCCCTTTATCACAAATTTCTCTGGCTCTCCACTGCCTCACAGGGAGGGCTAGAGGCAAATATCACTAGAAAAGAGAAATAGGAACCACCATCAGGGCGGAGGGTGGGCCGGGGCATGGCAGGACTCTGCCCCTGATTTCAGACCCTCTGGCTCACGGCATCCTCCTGGCAGGGCTGGGACACCAGAGTCCTCAGAGAGCAGCTCCACCACTTCAGAGCCAGCCTAGGAAGCAGGCCTTGGGAAACATGTGGTCCCACAGCATGTCATGGAGAAGGCTTCAGGGACATGGGCCGTGCCCTGCAGAGTCATGGCTTGGGCTATGGTAAGGCACAGATGGGGAACACGTTGGGGCCAGAGCAGGGAGTTCTGTGTTTGCTGATAAGCGGAGGACTGAGCAGAGAGGGCTCTGGGCGTGTGGCCTGAGGAGGAGGACTCAGACTTCAGGCTGTAGCATGGCAAGGAGCCACGAGAGGGTGCCCTGCATGCACAAGAGGGCAGCCAGGGGCAGGTGGTTTAGGGCAGCAGTGGAGGATCCCGACAGGGCCACCGGTGCAGCCCTGAAGCCCGCAGGGGTCTGGTCCTGGGGCTCCACTTTGCCTCCGGAGGATTCCAAGCAGGGTCCCCGAGGAGTGGGGATGATGTCAGGAATCCAGCCTGTTGTGTTTTCTACCAGCTCCTGCAGGTCAGGGAAGAAAAATGGTAACTCCAGAAGCCTCCCTACCATCTTCACATCCTTGAAACCTTACTGGGCCTTGCCTGTCCTTACAGAAGTCACAGTTTAACTAGGAGGCTCCCACCACATACACACCCCGGCAGCAGCATCCCACTTCCAACCCTCCTTCCCCAACCCACGTGCCCACCACTGCATTGGCTTCCTTTGTCCTTCTTTTTCCTGCCTTGGCCCAACACCCTCCCATACCCCTCACCCAGCCCTAGAGGGTGGGACACTCACATCGATAGTCTTGATTACCACAATCTGCTGGGACTCCTTGCAGGCTCTCTCGGCCTTCTTGATGCTCTCTGGAGTCCATTCGATGCTGCTCATGACCATGGTACCCTCCATGGGACTGCCACGGGCAGCAGGAGCAGGGCAGGGGGAGAGAGAGCCATTTAGGGTCGACTTCGTGCTTTCCCACAACGTGTATAAAGCATGCTTGTTAGCAGCCTGAGTTCATGACAGCGTAAACTGTCAGAACGTCTTAGAAGTGAATGAAACAATAATAATGAGGAGGAAGATCATCAGAGTGGAGAGTTTCAGAAACTGAGAAAAGAAGATTATCCTTAAGGACATGGCTTTTTCACATAGGAGTCCAGGAGGATCCAGAGAGGGGACTGCAGGCTGCCTTTGCCAGAGCCTTAGGTGAATTGAAGAGTCTGTGCAGATGTGCATCATAGAAGTTTCAGGGAGTCCCAGAGAGGATCCTTACCACCAAATCATTTGAAAAGAAATAGTCTTTGAGCCAAACAGTGCTCATGAGAGAGGCTCACAGAATGTATATATAAGTGATCCGGTTTGTAGCAGTCGGTTCTCATCTGTTCCACTGAATGACCTCACTGATATGGAAAACTTCCCACACAATCCTGTGTGTATCAGAGCTCTAAGTGTCAGACACTGGCAGGAGCAGGGGTGAGGAGGGGAGGGGCTGGACAGACAGCCCACCCAGGTCTCCTGGGGCACCAGCCTGGGAGGGGGTGGGTGGGTCTCCTCTTCCTCCTTCCCAGCCCTCCCCAGATCCCTCCCCGCACATGCGTGGGTTTTATTTCCCAGCTGACTCACTCTGATACCTCCTCCCCCAGCTCACGGGCCACGTAGATGATGTCAGGGTAGCCCTGGCAGCTGGAGATGTTATTTCGTGGGTAGTAGAAGAGAAACACAAGACACATCTCGTTGAGAGTGCTGGGACCTCCCTGGAGAAGAGGAGGGAGATGGAGAGACAAGGATGTAAAGCCCACAGAGAGGGACGAGGCAGGCCAAGAGCCTTCTCGGTGGTCACCCTTCCAGAGACGCCCATCCTCTTTTCCCTTAGCACAGGGCCAGCGTGTTGGGGCCTCTTCCTTTCTGCTTTTCCATTTCCAGTCGGTGGACAATTGTTGATAATATTTTCAAAGAAATATCACACACTTCTGCCCTGTGCTCTGCATTTCCTTTGCCACTGCCTCTCAACTAGTATCAGCCACCCGTCTGTCCTGATGGCAACCTGACCTGTAGCATGGCAAGGAGCCATGAGAGGGTGCCCTGCATGAACAAGAGGGTCATGTGACCATTTGTTCATCACATTTCCTGCCTCCCGTCACCAGCCTCTTCAATCATCTTCTGCAGCTTCTAGCAAGTCTATTAAGAATACTCCATCTTCATTAAAGAAATTCTTGGATTATATATAATAATTCCAACGCATTTTTAAATTGCTTTCCTTTACCTGGCAGGTAGTTATGGTGTGGCAGAGTTAGAGGCTGCCCTCTGGGAGACATAGATAGGACAGTGTCCTCCCTGCCAGCCGCGTCTCCTTGCCCTCATCCCACTCGTCCAGTCACCTCCCCTGCTCCCCACCCTCCACATGGGCGCGATGCTTCCTACGCACACCCCATGATTCCCTTCTCAGAGGTTTTCTCACACTTGTCTTTCTCCAGATCTCCCTGTCTCTGCGGGTCCAAAGCAGGACACGCTCACTTGTGTCACGTGATCAGCTCACTGTCTTGGGATTTTTTTCCCTGTGAATTTTCCTACTGCATTATCCCTGTTCTTCTCTTACTGTGTGTATTCCTTTCTACCTCCTATTAGGATCATTTGTAAGGCTGGAGATGTTTTCTTTCTCAAACGCACGGGACCCACCAGCCATTCCCTACACATGACTTAGGTGTGGTCCCCTGTACCATGGTAACTGCGACAGGTATCTGCTACAAGACAGGCAGCATTCTGGAAGTTCCCCGTGAGTCCATGCGTTCTCATATGGTCTGAGGGGCTAGGTTGTAGTACTCTTTATTAACTGGGAAACTGAGGCACAACGAGGTTAGATCACTTGCCTAAGGTTAGAAAGCTGCTAAATGATGGTGCTGATTTTCGAACACAGGTCACAAGGAGCCCGAGTTCTTGTTCCTTTCACTCTAACTTTCCATGGCCTATAGAGGGTCATCGACAGGGAGTCCCTGTACCCATCCTGGAGGCATGGGGCACTGAGAACATGAATGGATAATGCCATTGGGAGGAAGAACAGTCAGAGTCACTGGATTACCAAAGCCAGGGGCAGAGCTTTCTTTTGGGGGCTGTGGTTATTGTGGCCGTAGTGAAGAAAGACACTTACAAAAATCACAGAGTCACGGTCCAGCGTCTGGTAGCGACACTCTATGAGCAGTTCATCTCCCTGTTCAGGGTGAAACATGAAAGCTGAGATAAGTCACAGAGGGATGGTGTGGTCTTGGCACTTTCTGGGCTGGCAACAGCGAGCTCTGATCCTGCTTTCCGCAGGCTCCAGCCAGGCCTCCCCGCCGCGGGCTCCCACCGGCTTGATCACCACCCGGTGTGGTAAGTCTCGCGTCTCCTGAAGATTGAAGTCATAGGAGTCATCTTTACAGATTGTTTGGAGTTGTGTTCCATTTCTACAGAGAGAAGGAGAGAAGACAGAAATAAAAAGATGACGTGGGAATGGGTCTGCCAATAAACATGCAGCATGCGGCGACCTTCTGGAGACACAAATTGTCCATTAAAATAAATAAGAAGCCCCTCTCTCCACAGCCTTATGTGGTCACCTCTATTCTGGGGACAGCATGAGCTCCCCCTTATTCTCAACCAAGCAAAACCTTCTGCTGAAGAATCTTTTCCCTTATACAGGAGAGCAAGTCAAATCAAGTCTTCCCTTACCTGTACTGCACAGCCTGCACAGCCTGCCCAGCCAAGTGGGTGTGGAGCAGGTAGCCAAACACCTGGATGTCAGCCACTGGGGTGCCATTCATCTGCAGCAGGAGGGAGGCACACCTGGTTTGTTGAGAACCCTGACCTTGCTCCTGTCTTCCCTTGGTAATTGACACCTTCCTCTTGTAATTGACAATCACTCCTTTAATTCTTATCAAACCCTTTCCACTCTGCTCCCCGAACCCCCAAACCATGACACCTTTTCTCCCTTGTATGATTCATGCTATTTATTTTCCTGAGCACCAGCCTATGATCATTATAAAAGTCTGAGGCTCCGGCTCTTCAGCTTGGTGATCAGACCAGATCTGTGATGGGGAACAGGGGACCTCGGGAAAGGCTTGTCTCCCAGCTTTACCTCTTCAAACTTCTCCGTCTTACACAGCCCGTAGGACATAAAGAACTCAGCACCCGGGGGAATGAAGTGTATGGGGAATGTGAAGACACCCAGCTGGAGGACTCCCATGTCGTATTCGCGCAGGTGAGAGGTGTAGTAGAGTCGGATCCCTGATGTGTCATATAAACCTGGTGCAGAAGGCAGGACAGTGGGTCACGGTGTGTAGAGGAAGAGGTGTAGGAAAGCTGGGTGGGCTGAGACCCACAGAGTCAGCATGCAATTCATTCCCAACACCTCGAGGAACCAGCCGACCTCACCAACTGCCCTCCTCCAGGTCCTCTGCAGGCTCACCGGGAAGGTTGTGGAAATTGCTGTAGTGAATCTCTAGACGAATCCACTGAGGGTCCAAGGGGGTCCCAAGAGAGATGCCCACGTTGTCTGGAAACTGGTAACTCTGTTGGAGGGATGGAGATTTGGCAGCAAGAAGGACTGGAACTAGGTGCCAATCCAAGGTTCCTGCCTGGTTTTCTAACCTTCACCCCAGCCTTCCCTATCCCCGTCTTCCATTAGCCAGCAATGCTCCCTGCTCAACAGCATGCTCCCCATAAGCCATGCGTCACCCCCACTGCAGGACTCACAGTGCCCCCGACAGCCCAGCCCACGATGACCTGGGAGCAGAGGGAGAAGTCAGGGTCGGCCCCGTAGCAGTCGTTGATGCCCTTGGGGAGCACGCTGGCATTGCCACAGGCATACACCAGGATGTGATGCACCATAGTCTCATTGTGCTCCACCAGCTTGGGCTCGAACTACACCGAGAAAGGAGGGCAGAATGGGGTCAAGTGTCCCTGCCCTCAATCCTTATTCTCCCCACTCCTTTTCCCAGCTACAACTGTGGCATTCTCCACTTCTGTCCAGTTCTCTGCCTCTTCTATTTCCTTTGTGTTTCTTTTCCCCAAGCGATATTTTTCCCAACTCTGCCTGACTCTCCTGTCAAGGCTTTAAACCTCTTTCCTGAAACCACAGCACATGGTTCTGCATCCAGCTAGGGACATTCCAAGGCCTCTGGCTCTCTTTAGTGTTAGTCTTGAGTCTGGAATATCTACCAAAGGCTCATGTGTTGCAGGCCTGGTCACCGTCACCCGTGCAGCAATGTGCAGAGTTGGAAAGGATTGGATCATAAGGGCTCTGACCTCACTGATGGATTAACCCACTGATAGGTGAACGGACTAAGGGAGGTGGTGGAAATTGTAGGTAATGGGGTGTGAACGGAAGAAGTAGGTCTCTGAGACTGTGCCCTGGAAGCGTATTTCTTGTCCTTGGTTATCCCTGCTCCCTACTCTGGCTGCCATGAGCAGAGAAACCTCTCTCTGTTGCACCCTTCTGTCAGAATGCTCTGCCCCACCTCAGGCCCAAAGCAATGGCATCAGCTGACTGTGGACCTCCAAAGCGATCAGCCCAAAGAAATCTTTCCTCCTCTAAGTTGTTTTTCTCAAGTATTTGTTACAGTAATGCACAGGTGAGTAACACACTCTAACCTCAATTGGTGCATGATCTCTGAGAATGTATCCACATTCGATTTTCTAAAAAACAAAAAGTGGCTCCCCTACAAAACTTGGCCCTTACTATAAGATCCTATTTTCAGGTACTTGATAAGATTAAACCCTTCATATGCAAAGTTAGATGACCAAGTTTGAGTTCACTCTAGCTTTGTTGACTTCCTGACAGCCCAAAGCCACTTCCCCTTCCTGATTTTTACCTCCTTCTGGGCTATCAGAGCACAATTCTAGGGCTTACTTTTTGCAAATGTTATTAATTAGTAACCTCTGTCAAAAATCTCCACTGCATTGTAAGGCTTGAGTAAAATAGTGCAGGTAGGTAGAGTTCTATACCACCCCCACCCAGCCCCAGCTGGTTCCATTCTCCCAGCTGCTTCCCTATGGCTTCTTCTAGAGACTGTGTGAGTGCCTTCCCCACTTGGCGGCCTCCCCAGTCTGTTCACATACCTTGTAAATGTGATGCTTCTTGCTGACGATGGGTAGAGGAAGAAAGGTACAGGCATATGTGGTATCATCTTCTGGAATGAGGAACTGGGGAAGGGGACCCAGAAGGCAAGCAGGGTGAGGGTGGGGTTCTCAAAGATGCCAAGGGAAGGATGGGCCAGGGAGGGGGTTCACTTGAGGGCTACGTGGGCAGTCTTTGGGAGTAACCTCACCCCAAGGAATGTGCTGGACATGGGGTGCCAGAGGAGGGGTCTGGGTTGAGTGGAGAGATAGAAAGGGAGCAGGATGCAGGCGGTGGGGTGGAGGGGCTTACGTCAGTGATCTCCAGGTCATGGATGATGATCTCCTCGGGGACCTCCAGATCGTCAGGGTGGAACATTTGCAGCAGGAAGATGGACTTAACGAAAGTACGCTCGGGATCCAGCTTCAGTGTGTCATCCAGGCCATAGGCGGTCAGCACCCTGATGGTGTCACTCTGGGGGTGCCATGAGCATTGAGGGGCTGCCCCCCACTGGAAGCACTTCACATAGATGTGCACCCAAGACCCTAATCAAGCCTGGCATGTTTACACAGTGGAAGGGAAAGGAGTTTGGCCTGGAGACTAGACTGAATCTAGTTCCACTCGGAGGTGAACTTTTGGGTCACATTGAACGATCAGAGCACCCTCACATTCCCTCTCTGTGCCTGTGTCAAAATGAAAGAGTAGAGCTGAACCCAGGAATTCTAACATTCTCAGGCTCAGGGACAGTGGGCTCTTCAAGGAGGGGTGGGTGCAGAGTCATTGACGGGGCAGAGGAGAGCTTGTGCATTTCCAGAGATGGCACAATGGTAAGTCCCTGGGAAGTCTGGGAGGGACAGATGCCCTAGGAATTGTGGGACTGGAGGCAATGTACCTCCCCAGAAGCCAGAGTTATGTGTGGATAGTGTTTTTCTCCCTCCCCTATTTTACCGTGATGTCTTGATCGTGAGGATCACAGGAGCGGAAGGGCCTGGAAAAGCGCATGGTTGTGTAGACAGCGTCTTCTGTTAGCCCCAGCAGTTCGGCATCCTGGCTCCCGTCCTCCTCTAGGGTGTTTTCATCCACAAGGTGCTGATCCTAGGGTCCAGGGAAAGTTAAGGAGTAAGAACCAGAAGCTCAACTCATCATGCTTTGGGGCAGCAGGTGTCCATTTATCTCCCACAGGGCACCGACACCACAGAACCCAGGTCTGCTTTATTATTGAATTTCCTTCTAGGGTAGAGCACAGCTTCAAGGGTTGGGTTCTCAGAGCCTGTGTTTCAAACAGCTTTGAGCTTTTCCCAGGGACCTGTATTTAGTAGGCTGTTAGCAAAGAGGGGGTGCAAGAGTCTCTCATAGTCTAATGGTTGGGTTCTCTTAGCAGCCTTGAAGACATGCATTTTGGAAGACTTAGGCTACAAACTCTAGGCTAGAGTTCTTGTAAAGAGAGACCAGCAGTCAGCAGGAGTTCTGAGAGTGTGTTTGGTTATGTTTGGAGAATATGGGTGTTTTCTGGACACAAAGCCATCTTCAACCTAACGAAGGCGCTCATCCCTGGACAGGAGTCACCCTTAGACTTACCGAGAAATAGACATGGCCATCAGGCAGGACTCCTCCAACAACCAGGTCACTTCCCACCACAGTGTGGCGGTGGCTGATGCCCAAGCCCACCCAGCCAGCTGTCCGGACCTGGAGCTCAAAAGTGATGATCTCAGCCTCAAAGTCAAAGTCCCAGAGCAGGAAAATGACATTGGAAGGGTCTAGGAACCTGGAATAGCGCAGGCGGGATGTGGGGCTGAGGTGGCTGCCTGGGCAGGTGTCTGACAGGACCAGAAGTAGAAAAAGTTTAAAGAGAAGGACACAGGTCATGGCTCCTGCGACCTGGAGCATCTCTCCTGCAGACGAAGACTCAAGAGCTCTGGACTTATATGTCTGTACCTGTGCCAGGCACCATGCCATGAGGGAGGGTCAGGCTGGGATCTTCTGATCTGATTATCCTCTGGGTTCTGAGTGGTGCCACTTGCATAACTGGAGTTCAGATGTCCAGAGAGGGCACAGGGCAGGTTTCTCTCACTCTGGAGGGGACCTAGCGTGAAATTCTTCTGAGTAAATCACTCAGGTTTCCCACCCCAACTACAGGTCAGTCTCCTGCCCATGGAGACCCTGCAGAGTCATGGAGGATTCGGCATCTCCCTGCTCTTCTTCCCCTCCTGTCTCTCTCTGCCTCTCTGTCTCTCCTTGCCTTGCTTCGCTCCCCCATCCTGGATCCTTAGATATCCTTACTAAGTGCTCTGTCTCTGCCATGTTCCCTCCACCCCCAGTTTAGATGGTTGTTTTCCATTTTTGTCTGTGCAGACTAAGGCACTAGTGGGGGTGGGTGTAAACCTCGCCTCTCAGTCCTTGGTACCATGTAGGGAGGAGGGAAGTTGTTGGGAGGGGCGGGCGGGCTCTGCTGGGCATCTGCTGCAGGAATCCTTGCTGCTAATCCCAGGAAGGACACCTAGAGGTGAAAGAACCACAATCAGCTTCCCAGGTGGGCAAGTCCGAGTCCAGGGCAGCTTTGATTTTCATCACATTCCTGGGGAGGAACAAGAAGGAGTGAGGGGAGAAGAGGGAGAAAATGAGAAACAGACAAGCACGTGCCTTTGGACTGCCACCCGTGAGCTGCCTCTCAACAGGGCCACATTTTACTGACTCTCCTCCTGGGAGGCTTGGCCCGATTTCTCCAGGTGCGAGCACATTGGTTTTATTGTTTTATTACACAAACAATAACAGCACAAAGGGAATATTAGAATAACAGAGTGGAAAGAAACTTCAGACCCACTTAATTTTCCAAAAGTTCCAATCCATTTACTTTTAGATAAGGAAATGGGAGCACCAAGGGGCATGCCCTGGGATTGCTCTTTTCTTTATTTTCTTAGGTCCTTGACCCCACAGGACAGCAGAGCCCTGAATGTTCTTCCTCCATGGTTCATCCTGATGGAGGGAGTTGGTGTCATTTGTTAGCTGCTTCGTAGGCAGGGACCAAAGTCTCACTCTAGTTCCAGACTTATTTCCTTCTGGTTATTGACACAGCCACCCAAGGGCTGTGGTTCACCTCACGTGACCCCTTTGCCTGTTCTCTACTTGGAAATGGACAGGACATGTGCCCACGGGCTGGCCCAACTCACTCTGGCCCATGCATCCCCACACAGGAGTGCAGCTCATGGAGTGTGTGCGGTGAGTGGAGAACGCTGGCGTGAGCTGCGTGTGCCTTCATTCAGTGCCCGCCTAGTCTTTGAATCACACATTAAGCTCAAAAGCTGGTGAAGCTGTTTGCAACTGAGGTGCCGTGGGGGAGAAAAAAAATGTCCCCAAGGGGCAGCTACAATCTCCATCTTTGGGCCTGGCAGAGAAAGCGGGGATCCAGGCAGCCATCTGGAAGCCAGAGGCTTAGTGTGGCTGGGAACAGAGTGGCCGAGACTGAAGACAAAGTCGTACTTGGGAAGGCCCTGACCTTGAGGAGTAGGAACAGCAGGGAGGAGATATCAGGAGTACTGGAGACACTCTGATCCCAATCTCATCTGAGGATTAGGCTGAAGACAGGGGACAGGACAGCCGGTCCTGTAAATGGAGAAGGGCCTAGGATCCCTTATCCTGCAATCTGTCCTGCCAGCCGAAGCACCGTTCTCAGGGAAGAGGCAGGGTTCTCATGAAAGAGCAGGAAGCCGGCCATTATGGACCCAGGAAATCCCTTCTTCTGGCCCTTGACTGTCTGACACTAGGCCATTGCTGCACATTTTGGAGGGTCCCCAGGGAGATGGGCCTGGTGTCTGGGTCACCCCAGTCCCCTTTTTCTTTTACCCAGTGTCTGTGATGGGGCTGGCACTGAGTAAAGCCCAGCGCAGTTCCAGGTCTTGAAAGGTAAAGTTCAGTGGCCAAACTGGCCCGTGTCTCTATACTGTCATCCAGGAGTTGCTGAGGATGGAGAGAGGGCAGACACAGGGCCTTTTCAGTGGCATTTTCCAGACTGTTGGTTTTCAAACTGGAAACAAGGAGGCCTCTTATCAGTGACACACAGTCAAGAGAACTTGTGCTTCCAATTTCAGCTGGTTACTAAGTGATAAGAAATTGAAGACAGAAGTTACCATTAACTCTACCATATTTTAATTGGATTTAAAATTTAACACCGCAATAATAAAATGCAGTTATTACTGAATGCTTAGCCTGTGCCAAGCTCTATTTTAAGAATATTTTCATGTACCGATGCTTTCACTCTTACAAAATAGTTTTCAATATTATCTCCCTTTTGTAGATGAAGAAACTGAGGGCCACTAGGCAGGAGAGACAGCAAAGTAAGCAGTTGGGAAATATGTAATTGTTATATACATAAGTTACTATAAATCAATCAAATATGATTACATATATTTAATAAATTAATAAATGTATGTTTAATAATTAAATATTATTTAAAATAAGTGAGAAAAATCCCCACGAGGTAAAAGAAAAAGAAAATAACTTTATTAGTAAATAAGCATTACACTGGAAAGTAAGGCGCATGAATCTTAATTTACTAAAAAGTTGCAAAGATAGATATAACCCACCATGAGTATATTCTTAAGATGAACTTGGAGGGCTTCACAGACCCATTTGTCAGACATCCTTCATCTTAGACTCACTTGGCAACTGGAGTACATCCATGTTGCCCCCACCAAATAAAAAACTTCCTGTATCTTTACAACAGAAAGTAATTTTGCAACTTGAAATAAGGTTTTTACTTAATTTGGACTTCTGCACTAGTCTCTTTGCTATGTTAATATAGGCTTCTACCTGAGTTAAGCCAGGTTCCCAATAGAAGGTTGCTACTTCCTTGGGACCTGGGAGATAGGGGCGCCAACCTCAACCCTGAGGATTAAATTTCAAAGAAATGGTCCTTGAGAAGATGTCATTCTTGGGTTTTAAAGCTAGCAAGGGGTTTAACTGAGCTTTTCAAAAGATTTTCAAACATTCCAAACAGACAGGAGGAATTTGTCATTCCAAGTTCTCTAATAAAAATGCTTCAAGAAAAGGAAGGATAATTGGGCTGGGGTTGTGGCTCAGTGGTAGAGCGCTTGCCTAGCATGTGCGATTCTCAGCACCACATATAAATAAATGAATAAAATAAAGGTCCGTCAACATCTAAAAAGAATTCAAAAAAAGAAAAGGGAGGGTAAGGAAGGAGTCTTCCCATTTTTCTCCACGGAATTTGTATTGGTCCTCACAGAGTCAGACACAGATCATTGGAGATGGGTGAACATCATCATACACCTGCCATACATGGTCATGCCTCAGTGTGGCCCTGTAACAGCCTCCAGCGTAAGTGGAGCGTGTGGGCCAGGGATGACGGCTCAGTTCTATAAGCCTCACTTGGTTGCATTGAGATATTTTGATCCCTTGCAACGATCTGAGGCTTGGATTCGGACTACCTCCAGGTATCTTGGGGTGCAGGAGAGGGTGCCAGGCCTCCCTTCAAAGACGTCTTCAGGAATATGGGGAGTGCATGGGGAAGCTCAGGAAGCAGGGAATCACAGAAGCCTTTTTGTTTGAACTTCATGCTGACAACATATTTGGTTTCCTGAAGAAGCCACGCCCCTTGGCACCTCAGGCCAGGAGACCCAGCCTCTGATTGCTGTCTTATAGGCGAGATCCTGCTTTGTCTCACAGCGCTTCAGGAGAGAGCCAGAGGGGCCAGGGGATGGGGCCATTTTCCATTGTGTGCGTCTGGGTGCTCCTGGCTGCAGACCTGAGTGCAGGTCTGATGACCAGCGTTTGGGGGGGGGCACTCGGTGGGTGGAGGGAGGAAGAGAGAGATGAAGCACTAGAGCACCATAGGCAGAGAAGGTGCTCCCTAATCCCAGTCTTGGACAATGCCCCAGGGACAGCCTCTACCCTGGCAAGTGTCCCTTCTGCTCCCTGCAGCCTCCTGTCAGTGTCACTCATGGACTCCCTCCCCAGAAATTAGCTCAGTTTGTAACCCCCCTGCAACCACTGTCTGTGCCTTCGCTTCCACCAGCCTTTGTGTTCCAGACCCCTCTGCAAGCCTGGTGGAGCAAAGGCCCAGGTGGGTTCTCGTACCGCGTGGACAGGCTGAGACTCTGCGCTGCATCCTGAGGAATTCCCAGTACCCCTGGATGAGCTGGTACCAACAGGATCTCCAGCAGCAATTACAGTGGCTGGCCACTCTGAGAAGCCCTGGGGACAAGGAGGATATATCCCTTCCAGGAGCCAATTACCTGGCCACACGAGTCAGTGACACTGAGCTGAGTCTGCACGTGGCCAATGTCACCCAGGGAAGAGTCCTGTTCTGTACTTGCAGCAAAGACACAGTGAGAAAGCCTCCTGGGGCCTTTGAATAAAAACCACACACACAGACACCCTGGTTTCTAGGATCTCTTCTGCCTGCTTCCTCCTCACCTTCACCCTCCCTTCTTGCTCTAACCACAAGTGGAATCTCCTGCTGATTTACCATTTGACTTTCTCTGCTTAAACAGCACAGCAATCTCATCCCAGCTGCTAGAGGGCTTGAGTGTGAACACTTGTGTGTGTTGGGGAAGGCTCTTCTCCCACCTAAACCTCAATCAACTAGCAATAGTTGTTCTTTCCATAGTTTGCATACATAAAAAGCATATTGCATGATAATGTGGTATCGATCCCAAAGGGAAGAAACCTGGAGAAACTCTGGAAGCTCAATAAAGGCATGGGCAGAATTGCTGAGTGTGTAGCCTCTCCTTCACACCCCTAGAATAAACTCCTATTTTATTTTTCTGATGACATCTCCATTCTTATTACTCTTACTTAACTCCTTACACCTCAAACTCAAGCTTATCTTTAAGACAGTAAGACCTCCCAAAAGAGCAAGGTCTGGATCCGCAGGGGAGGGATTCCTGAATATTGTACCACAAAGCCATGAGTCAGAACTGGCTCTGAGGTCATTCCTAGAGCAAGGAGTGGAATGAGGAGTCACAAGCTCCAGGCTAAGGGTTGGGTAGTACCTTGGAAGCTTGGAAGTGCAGAATGAAGAGGGATGGAGGGAGCGAGGGAGAGAGAGAGAGAGAGAGAGAGAGAGAGAGAGAGAGAGAGAGAGAGAGATCCTAAGTCCATAGGAAGGGCTTCTGTAGCTGAGCCATTCTGCTTCTAGATTGAATGTCTGTATCCCAGGGGTGTCGACCACGTGGGCACACAACCAGGATGCAGGTGGCAATGAACAGCTGCAAACGCAGATCCAAAGTACCCGATCACTAATGGTGCTGTGGGTTGTGTGGTAGAGACGCTGGCAGGGCTGTTTCCTAAGCCCCTGTGATTGAGGAGTTTTTCCATTAGGGGTCACCATTCACCCACCGTTCTCCAGGATGTGTGTGGTGTTGGTTGGGAGGCCTAGCACACTGGAAGGGGTCTCCTGTATTCTTCCCTTCCTTCCCTCAGCCTCCTGTGTGTCACCCCCACCCTCCCTTCCCACAGAAAGATCTCCAGATGGGTGTCATCTGGCGGCAATATTGCTTTGGTGCAGCCTGGGGCTGGCCAGGCCAGCTTGGGTGCCACCACCCTTGTTCAGGTTTGCATGTTCCTGATCTTTTCTAAAACATTATGTGCTGTTGAAAAAGATGGCTTTGTTGTGTGACAGTGGGGACAGAGGACAAACAGGCTTTCTTCTCATGACCCAAGGGACATTCTGAGACATCCATTCTTATCTTCAAATAATTCTCCTACCTTCCTGACATAACAGCTAGAATCCCATCACTATTTCTTTGGATTACAGTTCTGTCAATAATCAGATTAGAAATAGACCAGAAGAAGTAAATCTGAAGGTTCCCCCAAGTAGTTTTTAACACTGGAACATGATTCACCTGTCACTACTTGAAGGTACATCACCTTGTCCGAATGGAAAATAGAACTTCAAAGACTAGATGGAGATGTAGGGAAGTTGGAGAAACAGATAATTTGAAAGTGGTTTCTCACTGGCTGGAGAGAACCTTGGTGAGGGTCACAGATAGCTACTGGGAACTGGAGAGGGTGGGACATGTTTGCAGGAGGAAGAAAAACGAGAGCATGAGGAACGGCCCCTAGACAGGCTTGGACTGCTACCCTGCTTTGCAATTTCAACCTGTCATGGCCCAGCCATGAGAGGTGGCAGAAAAATATCTGCTGTATGTTTTATGTTTGAAAGCCTCTCTCTCAGGCTGTAGAAGGCCCAGGTGCCTGAGAAGGAGAAGTTACATATCAGAATGTTCTTTGGCTCTCTGATTCTGATCAATTTATTTTACATAGTTTCTCCTCTGGTTGGAGAAAGATAAACACAGGTGCTACATTGAAATGTTTGTGTCCCCTCCAAAATGTATGTTGAGATTCAATCCCCAGTGCAGTAGGGGCCCGTAGGAGGTAACTAGCACTTGAGGGATCCATTTTCATGGACAGGAATAGTGCCTTGTCAATGTGCTCCAAGGAGAGAACTGGTGTCTTTGTTTTGTTTTGTTTCTTGCCTTTTTGCTTTCTGCCACGTGAGGATACAGAAAGAAGGCCCTCACCAGATACCAACACAATGTCATGATCTTGGAGTTGTCAGTCTCCAAAGCTGTAAGAAATAAAGAAATAAATTTCAGTTGTTTTTAAACTATCTAGTCTCGGGTATTTTGTAATAGCAGCACAAATGGACTAAGACAGTAGCTATAAAGAAATGGTAACAGATTCCCCAATCCTCCTGCTTATTGAATGCCAGCTGTGTACTAAATACCATGGCACATGACTTTGGTGAGTCCTCTTTTTCCTTCTCAACAATCCAGAGACATATGATTTGTCCCACTTTATAGATAAAGAAAGCAGGACCAAAGAGGCTAAGTTAGCTAAAGGTGGAAGAGAGTGCTCTTTTTAAAACTCTTATTATAATGGACTTGAGTCTTTTGGTCTTGGTGAAAACAGAGGTAATAGATGATCTAAGAATTGGATGAGCTCTCTGTGGAGGTGCTGATGATAGAGATCAAAGAGTGGGGAGGATGGAAATTATAGAAGGAAATCCATTTACCAAAGCCTATTGGAATGAGGTGGAAAGGGCAAGCTGGCAGAGTCCAGGCCACGTGGTGAGAAAGGGCACTGCAGGTTGAGGAGAGGCTATGTGGAGAGGAAGAAACTAGCTGTGATTCCTTGGGAAGGCTGGCAGTGGGTGCTGGGGCCCGAAGGGGATTTCAGAATCATCGGGGAGATAAGGCAGAGTCTTGGGCTTGTAAAAGCGGGACAGTCAAAACAAGATTGTCAAGACAAAGGTAGTAGTAATAGAACTGGGATGAAAAGGGGACTTCCTTGCATGGTTGCATGAACAGAACAGAAGTCCCATTGTTTTACTGGGAAGGGGTAACAGCAAGCATGGCTTGGTGACAAGTCACTGGAGCCAGGAGGATGTTTGAATTCTCTCATCTAAAATAGGACTGGCCCCCTGTTTTGAGATGCTGACATGGGACTCAAGAGACTACAGATGTGCCAAATAGATGAATAGACATAGGGATTTAGGGGCATAAAGGGAAAAAAAGGCAAAAAGGCAAAAGCAAATTTTCATGTGCATTTTGTAGTCAAAGCAAATCCTACCTGTGATTTTTAACAACTTAATAATTATTTTGAAAAACAAATCAAAAGACTGGGAAAGAGAGACAAAGAAAAGACATTTGTTTTCATGATAAATGCATTTGATTTTGTTCAAAACAACAGAAATCCAAAAATAAAATTTATTTTATATATGTATTCCCCAAAGGATAGCATTTTGTTTTTTTTCTCTATATTTTTTATTGGTGCACTGCAGTTGTACATATTGATTGTGACAGGTTGTTACATATTCATATATACACACAATAGATCATCAATATAATTTGGCCAGTATTATTCCCCAGCACTTGCTCCCTGCCCCCCCTCACCTGAAGTCCCTTTCCTTTACTGATCTCTCTTTGATTTTTAGTATATATACACCAACTTTGTTTTCCCTTTTCCTCTCTAGCTTCTGCATGAAAGAAAACATACAAGCCTTAACCTTCTGAGTTTGATTTATATTACTTAACCTAATGGTCTCTAGTTATATGCATTTTCCTGCAAATGCCATGATTTCATTTTTCTTTATGGCTGAATTAAACTCCAATGTGTATATATGCCACATTTTCTTTATTTATTCATCCATTGAGGGACCTAGGCTGGTTCTGTCGTTTGGCTGTTGTGAATTGTGCTGTTTTAAAAATAGGTATGCATGTTTCACTGTATTAAGATGACTTCAATTCTTCAGGAGAAAATTGAGAAGTGGCATTAACTGGGTCACCTGGTGACTCCATACCTAGTCTTTTGAGGAGCTTCCATACTGATTTCCATAGTGGCTGGGCTAGAAATTGCATATATTTCAAGTGATTTGATGATGAAATGACCGCCACACTCAAGCTTACCAACATACTCATCTCACAGTTACCTTTTGTGTGTGCCTTGGTGAGGAGACTTAAGATGTACCACCTTAGAAATGTCAAGGAAGGGTGCAACACAACATTGTTAATTATAGTCACCATGAATATTAAATCTCCAAGCTCATTAATCTGATATATATGAAACTTTTTGTACCATTGACTAACATTTTTCCCTCCCCTGAGGCCCTGGAACCACTCCATGCTTCTAAGAGTTTGACTGTTTTAGTTCCCCTATGTACATGAGAACATGGGGCAGTTGTCTTTCTGTGCCTTAACATAATATTCTCCAGGTTCTTAACATAATGTTTTCTTAGCCTAACGCTCTTCAGGCTGATCCATGTTATTGATACTAACCTTGACAAGTCCTTGCTTCCCGAACGTTGAAGTATAACACCGAGAAGCACACCAAGGCAAGTGCAGAGTGGAAAGTAAAAGGCTTTATTTACTAAAGGACAGCAGAGAAGACCCCCCCTCCACCGACCACCCAGGAAGAAAGGGAACTGAAAGGCAGAATCCCTGGGTTGAGGAGGTCTCATCCCTTTTTTATATCTGAGGTCTTTATTCCTGTCCTTTATCTTGCTTATTTTCCTTTATCCTGCATCCTTTATCCTGCATATGATGGGGGAGGCAGGTGGGAAGGCAGGTGGAATTGATTAGCACCTCCCTATCTGCTGGGAGCTGCCTCATTAACAGTTCTTTGTGTGTGTGTGGGGGGGAGGGCTTGGGGATATTAACATTTCAATCTCCCAGGTGTAGTTTCTGATTTCCCAGATTCAGATGGGAATCTATTTTTCTCTATTAAACTGTGTATCAGACCTGATTTACCTAGCTACACTAACTACCTATCTTGAAATCTGGCTTCATTATTGTGAATAGAAATATCTCCTGTTTCAAGGATAATATTCTTTTAAGGATAATATTTCCTTTATCTATTCATCTGGTGATGCACATTTAGGTTGTCTCCATGTCTTGGCCATTGTGAATAATGCATCAATAAACACGGAAATACAGATATTCCCCTCAAGGTACAGACTTTTGGATATATGTCCAAAAGTGGGTTATTATGTCCTATGGTAACTATTTTTAATTCTTAGGGCTCTCCGTAATATTTTACATAATGATGCACTGACAATGAATAAATGTTCTTCTTTCTCCACATCCCTGCCACCACTTGTTATCCTTCTTGGTTTTGAGAATAGCCATTTAGCAAATGTGAGGTGATATCTCCTCGTATTTGTGATTTCTATTCACCTGATGATTAGTGATGTTGAGAGTTTGGTTTTGCTTGATATATTGGTATCAATTACATGTGTGCTACTGTGATAGGACCACCCCTTCCAGGGATGCTTGAGGAAAATGATCGGAATTCTTAGGAGACAGAAGTTCAATTAACATATCTAGTTGTTCTCTTTCCTGAGATTAAGATTTATATGAATTTCTGGGGAGTTGCTAGGGCTCTGTCCTTATAGGCACTCAGAAGGAGCAAGATGGGAGGAATGGGAACAAATTCTTTGTGGAAGATTTATGTATTGTAGTAGAATTTTTCAAGGTCAACTTGGAGCAGGATAATAATTGTGTCCCCTGAGAACTCTCACATTAAGTACTCCTCTTCAGAAGATTTTGGTGATCCAATGGACAGGACAGTCTGTTCTCAACTTCCTCCATATGCTTCCAAATGCTTGTGAAAGAGCTTCATGAACAGTGAACAATAGAGACAAGTGGACCACGTGCATGGCTGAGTATCAAAGACTTCTTGTAAGTCTGACCCCGATACCACTACTCTTGTAGACCTAGAGTCAACAACCTACATCAGTTATCAACATCAGTTTGCCACTGTATCCCATGTTTCCCATCTGCCACTTGGAGGTAAGGGGGGTCTTTCTGTCGTAGCATAGTAGCTATTTGTCTTCACTATCACCAGTGCCTTAGCATCCCCATCCTCAAATTACGTGAATGTCTTATGCATTCCACAAAAAAAAAAAAAAAAGGAATATATTCAGCAACTGAGGAAGTCTCCTCCTAGTGCTCATGGTGAAACCTGGGGATGGCACACAGGTCCGTGGAATTCAGGGACCTCACATTTGTTGCTATCTAGAATCAACTGGTCTTATACAGCATTAATGTGACCTGTTGAAATCTTTGCACCAGTTCAAGCTGAGAAACATCCTCAGAGGTTGAGGTGGTCTCTTGCAAAATTGTTTCAATGCCACTTATTTCTCCATTAACTAAAATTTTAGTTAATGAAATATATGAATGTGAAGCTCTCATAATTGTGCTTAATAATTCATACACAAAACTCTTCTTGTAAGCATCCCAAGCTAGGCATAACTGATTCGGTGGTTTTAGAACCTTTGAGAGGACAATGTATTGTTGGAACTTGGGTTTCCTGAGACAGGTTCTCTTCTGCCCCAGCTGTACTGAAAAGCTAGTGGCCATAGGCTGAATTCACTGGAACCTGTTTTTAGCTTCTGCTTTGTTAACCCTCAGTCAAATAGCCACAGAACTCTCTCCTGTAAACCTACACATTAAAAAGTTCTGGTGGTTACCAAAGCTGCAGAGTTGAGATGAAAAGAAAAGAGGAAAGAAAGAAGCCAGAGTGACAGCCAGGAGAAAGTAGAGCTTCTAGGCCAAATGCTGTAATATAAGAGGCAAGCTTGCATTAAGAAAATTGGGCCTGGATTCTGTTTGTCTGCCACATCACAAACCCCAAGTAACTTTTATAGCAACCTCATTTGTCTCAAGTAGACACCCAGAATCCTGCAAAAAGACTGGGTGAAATCTATCCATGCCTGGTGTAGAATCCTATGTGCACACACAGAAATGAAGTGCAATGCCCTCACAGTCCCCAGGTTTAAACACTTCTCCCCACCCATTCTTCTATTTAGCCCACTCCTTGTTAGAATGCCTCTTTCCAATTGTTGTGTTAAGTTTCCAAAAACACATATTGTGTAACTCAGGAAGTAATAGAAAGTGGGATACCCCACGTGACGACGGAGTGGCCCTTTTGTCTGTTGGAGAGAATACCATGTCCATTTCAATAACCCAAATGGTCTAAGAAGTTTTAAGTTTTCCATCTTCATTTGCGTGGGAGGAAAGGGTTGCTGTGTATGAGTGAACAAGTAAGAGTTATACATGGCACCATCCCAGGAATCCATTTAATTAATTCTGAGGTTGGACATGGGAGACGCTGTGTCACATGCTGTGGAATTCCTGCTGTGGAACCCTCAGTTGTTTTGGATTGTACTTTGAATCCAGGACAAGTAGTGAAAAATACTAGCATAGATGCCAACATCGGCTCTCAAGACACATCCATCTGCAAAAGACAGGATTCCATAGAGTACTCCATTGCAGACTGCGGGGGCTGCTGAGACTTCCTGCCAGCAGAAAGAAAACCAGGTTACCTTCCACAGTTTCCACAAGGAAGGGGGAAGTTAAGGCAGAAGTAATTAGAACATTTACCCTGCAAGGCACCCTCCTTCCTGGCACGATGCCCACACAGAACATATTCTGCTTGATGGTTTGGGTTCTGTAGCCTCCTTGACAATCTTTCTCAGAGATTACAGAGATGTTCACATTCTGCAGTGAGTCAGGTTCCTTGGCTACAGAAAAGAGAGAAGTTGGACTTCCTCAACAGTTGTCCTACATACTGAATCAGCTTTACTTTCTCTCTTTTTCAACTTATTTCTCCTTCTATCGTAAGAAAGGAAATATTGTGTGAATAGGACAACTGTGGTAGTCAGGATGACCTGGATACAGGTTACCACATTAACAATTTCTTATGATACAAGTGCCTGTCTGTTTATGAATGTGTTTAAATGAATAGCTACTGACAGTCTATTAGGATTTGCATGAAAATTTTGGGCTAAGCTAGCTGGCAGACAGGTAACAGAAAGCTATGTTAACTTGACTTTTTTTTTCGGGAAATTTTAATTTTAAGACATAGAAGAAAGCTTAGGTAGAATATTTAGTTTCAAAATTCATTGATAAAAATGATGGTACCCTTTGACAGTTTTCTGAAGAAATGAATACTATCTAGAATGTTCTCAGTTTAAAATACTTTGTAAGTTAAACTAGGTCATCTCCTGCGTCTTGCATAAGGGAGTTCCGATTTAGCACAGGATTAGGTATATTTCTTGTGCTTATATTTTATTTTTATTTGTTTGTTTATTTATTTTTTGGTATTTCAAGGCTCTAAGTTTCTTTATTGCTTCTTTCCACTGAAACCACTTCTATCATGCATGAAAGCAGAGATGATAAAAAGATACAGCAGGAAAATGGCTTAAAGGATTCCTTGAGTAATGGAAAGGGAAAGGGAATGATCTGAAAGGGATGACTTTGGAGGCCTGGGGAAAGCTTCATTTAGCAGAATTGCAGAAGCTGAGATGAGAGCGTTCAGAAGCATGGCTAATTTCAAGAGAATGCCATTGAATTCAGCAGATATCACACATATTACAGACTCACAGACATCACAAATGTTGTAGCCCCAGGTGGTGACCATGCACATGGTATTCACACGGACAGGATGGTTGGGGAGTTTGACCAGTTTCACATAGTTATTGAGATTAATCACTTTTTTCAGCTTGATTAACATGACGTCATTTTGGATAGATGAGACTGAGAAGTAAGGATGATAAATCATCTTCTCATAGCCGACCACCTGCACATAACGTTCCCTGCTATCTGAAGGGTTTGTGATCCCCAACACCACTTGGAGCTTCCTGGAATGATACAGATGTTCACAACAGTACTTAACATAGGTGGCTTCTCCATCCTATGGGCCTTCACTAGCCCACAGATGTTTTCCTCTGCCACTGAATGCCCCTCAAAGATCTTTCTAACCCCATTTAATTGGGAGATAGTTCTGGGCAGTGTCCGACCTGAAAACCCAAACAGTAGTGTGGCTTTTTACTCACGGCAAGTTGCAATGTGCAGCTGTGATTACCCAAAGTGGATGGATCAGGGCTCCTACGCAGGGCAAGTAATCGGATTTCAAGTAGACCAAGTAAGAGGGGGTAATGGCACCTGTGTACTCTGGATTATAGGCAAAGGTAACTGGAAAGAGAGACATCAACAAGAAATTCTGAGATTTCTCAATAGTCACTGAAAAACCAAAGGAGCATTATTTAATAGGCTTCTCCAACCTTCTCTTGATATCTTTAAGTATAAACTAAACCTATGAATTGATTTTGTTCTAAACATGAAGAAAATAATGATAGAAACATATGTTTAATAAATAAAAAGGTGTTTGCCCTTTTAAGTGACAATAAATATTCTTCAAATAAACTTTCTTAAATACTTTCTAAATCCAGTGTATGTAATATTAAATCAACTTTTTTTCTTTGCCAATTTTAGAATACTTTCACAAGTCTTATTTCTTTTCTCCAAAAAAATAATGCAAGCAGAATGACCTACGCACCAATACAAAGGACTGTTTTATGCTCTGTGGTGCCCATGAATTGGGAAATCCTCACTCCCATTCTCTCACCCCAACATTAATCCTGGTCCAGAAAGGTCCAGAGTCAGCTCTTTCTTAGGAGTGGTTCTGGTTGGGGTATCAATGTCCTGGCCTCCCCGGAAGCATACAAAACCAACAACCTCAGGTCAGGCAGGCAGGCACCGTTACAGGGAGAGAGTTGGTGGGGACCGAGAATCAGCCCTCCGTCTCAAGTCTGCCATGGTGTCTCCTGTCTTGACCCATCTTTCACTTTTCCCCCAGGATTTCTCTTTGGTGAACACAAAGCCAGCTGGGCAGATACTCACGAGGCAGGTGTGAGAGAGCCCAGATGAGGATGAGCTTCATGACAGTGGGACAGTCTTTTGCCAGGATACGTTTCATCTCAGAGTCTCTGGGAAACAAGGAGAGGAGGATGGGGAAAGTATTAAATCAGATAAACAAGAGGAGCTCTAGGGTTGAAATAAAAGTCTTATCCAAACTCTTTCAGTGTCAGGATTCAGTTACCAAAATGGTGTTCATCTGTCAAACGAGGGGGTTGGTTTCTGCTGTTGGAGGGAAAGGAAACAAGGTTGGTGACTCTGTTCCTGACCCAGCAGAAAGTATTTCTGGAATCCTGGGTCCCCCCAGCTGCTCCTTTCAGGCAAGAAATTACATAACCTGACAAAGTTTCAGTTCGCAGTGTCTCCACAGCCGTGTCCTGTCGGGTTTCTGCAGGCAGTTTTCTGTCTGAACTACACTGACCCCTCCTGTCTCTGTGATGCCGAGCCCCATTTGTGTGACACTGGCTGGACGTGCTCAGGCCTCTGGCACTGACATAGCTCCCTCTGCCTAACACTAAATTCCTCTTTGAGATACCTCAGTCCTCTTCTTTCTGTATCTCTTGAACTGATGCTGGGAATCTATTGCTGCTAAGTGCAAAATGATAGAACCATTAAAGAAAATAGTGACCATTTACTTACAAATCTCAACATGGCCTTGACGTAGAATCCACCAGTGACACTCATTATTACCCAAATGAGTTGAAAACTTCTGTCCACAAATAAGTCTGCACATGGATGTTTATGGAAGCTTTATTCAAAATCACCAATCTTGGAAGAAAACCAAATGTGCTGCATAGTTAAGTGGATAAACAGGTCGGTGCGGACGCAAAGTGAAATATTGCGAAAAATTTTTTAAACATGTATTGTTAAGAGAAGAAGGCAGTCTGAAAAGAATATAAAAGTCATGACTTCAATTAGTGACATTCTAAAAAAGGCAAAATTACAGAGATCAAGGGTTGCCAGGACTTGGGGAGAAAGATGGATGAATAGGTTGATCATAGGGGAATTTTAGGGCAGTGCAGTTATTTTGTATAATACAGGAATGGTATACACAACATTATACATTTGACAATACCCACATACCTGTACAATTTGAGGAAATTATTTAATAATTATACATCAATATTGGTTCATTGATTGCAGCAAGTGTACCACAGTGAAAGATGTTAATAAGAACAGATTACTCAGTGGTAGAGTCTTGGTGGGCATACTGTAATTCTTCTAGTGTTTTTGTATGCTTGGAAAATTTCGTAAAATGCTGGAGAGAAGGTTTTTTAAAATCCCGGTATGTGTCTTAGTGTAAAAAATTCAAGGTACTTTCTAGTCTACATGGTGTGTTAGAAAGGGGTCCCCAGGTATTACACTTTACTTGGGTCTTACAGAAAGGTTGAGAGCTCATATAGTATAAACAGAAGAGAAAAACCAGCCCACGGAGAGGGAAAAACTTTAGCAAAGATGTGAAGACCTACAACAATATGGCATGTTTGTGGAACTATAATCAAGTGTTGAAGAGTTCTCAGGAAGATAGATAAGTGAGAATCACATAATGAAAGCTTTTTTACATAAGCCTCACCTGTGTAGCATAAGACTCACCTAATTCTTTATAGGACATAAGGAGCCAAGAAATTTATGATTTGACAAAAAATTATTGACTCTTTTGGGGTATGGATCCAAGCCCCATGTTTATGCCCTATACAATCCCCTTCCCTTGAATGTGAGCACCACATTCAAGAATGTAGTCAAGGTGATGGGGTGTCACCCAAATGATTGTGTTATTATGTAACAAAGTGTGTGTATGTGTGTGTGTGTGTGTGTGTGTGTGTGTGTAGCTAGTGTAGAAATACAGGATCTTAATGCTGGTTTGATGAAGTAGTAGCTGTTTAAGAAGACATTTTGAGGATACACAATGGTTGGGAACCTTTGTCAACTAAGGGACAGCACAAGGATCTGAGTCTGGCTTTCAGCTGACAGCCAGCAGAGTCAAGGTCCTGTGTCATATAAACACAAGAAAATGAATTCTTCCACGTGCATAAGCACAGAAGCAAATTCTTCCCCTGCAGGCTTGTTAAGACAATGCAGCTAAGTCTGGCCTGGACTAAAACTGTAAGATGATAAATGTGTGATGAGTCTCCGGTGAGGATTTTAATGCAGCATTGGAAAGTTAATACAAATGTCTCCTGTGGGCTGGTGATTTCTCAGATATCAATGATTTAATGGTAAGGGAGATGAGGATCTTGTGCTCGAGTATCATAGTCTAATTAAGGAGACAGATGTCCTAAGAATCATCATCATGAATGTCATGGTGTGGGAAGTGAAGTGGGGCAGAGAAACATTTAAAAGAAGATGCCCTTTGGGAAGTGATTTCTGAGACTTGAAGGATCAGTAGAAACTAGACAACTGCACAGATGAGGAGAAGTCTCTGGAAAGACGAACCAGGTCAAAAGAGCAGAGTATGAGCAGAGACACAGAACAGATATTTCAGAAAACCTACAACTGAAGAGAGAGCAGTCAGGGAGCGGGTCTAGGAAGCATGTCTTTGAGAGGATTTATCTGGCTTAAGTGATGGCAGGAAGAAGTCTTCAGGGAGGAAAGGTCAGATAGGAGGTACTAAAACACACAGGAGAAATTTGTTCTTATATTCTACAGCAGTGAATAGTGTAGAACATGGTATCTTATGATCTATTTCAAAATAACTAGAAGGGTCTTGAAGTTTCCCTACATATAGAAATAATAAACACGCAAATATACGCATACAAATACATGCATAAATAAATTCAAGCCAAAAAGAAGATATTCATCAATAAAGCCAGTCTGTAAGGAAGTTAGGGGAGATGGGTATGTTTGCAGATTTGGTGGTGGCAGCTGTCGTAGAAGATGTCTCCCCCTGCTCCCAAGCCAGAAGGCATTTGCTAAAATTGAGCATTGCATCCAAGGTGTGAGAAGAGAGGAGATGCTCTGAAATGGTTCTGTGAAGTTAGGCAAACAATTGACAATTGACTTGGAAAAATACAGAATTAACTGCTATAGACATTTCAAGACATGCTCAGTTGAGGGCTTTATTTTTTTTTAAATCATGGGGTCAAAAATACAGATGTGATTCATTAAGGGGGCAAGGAATCAGCACCAGAAGTGGGGGACACAGGGACAAAGCTGGGAAAGAAAGCGGGTTGGGAGAGACTCACATTTTGAATGGGGCCAGCAATTATAGGATACATGGAATCTTACTACATTCTTTCTCTTCCTCTAACATTATACCTTCAGGTGCTACTCATTTCCATGTATTTTTCCAGAACATATCACACTTTCACACTTTTATTTGCTTTTCTGATACCTCCCCCCAATGGTCTGCCTTCTTGATGGTTCCTCCTGTGATTCCACCTAAATGCTTAGATTTATGCCCTTAGAGAATACTGTTCAACTCCATGATCACAGTTGCTACAAGAATGGACTAACCAATGGCAAAGGTCATTCCATACCCTTGCATGTACCTCCAGCGAATGCAGTGTGTACTAAATAATTGGTGGTACCATGATTTTTTGTATGAATGAACAAAGAGTTGGGGTGTTGCTAAATTTCTCATCATTTCAAAGTTCACATGATAAGGAAAGCAGCAGTCATGACAAATTTCTGGTGCCTTTTTGTTTTTATTGAATATATTCCCCTTGAACCATGTTCATGAAGAGAAAAGATGAAGAATTGTAGATCCAGTGTAGAAAACATGAAGAGATCAGACTGAGGGGATGGGGAACAGGCACCTCAATAGGATTCCATGATTTTCATGATCCATCTTGAATAGGCATAAATTTCTGTAAAGAATCCCTCATTTCCCAGAGTATAACCTGCTTTTGCCCAGGTCAAGATTCCATGCAGCCTCCCACTGCAGATGGCTGGAGCAGCGGAAACTTCCTGCCAGGGAGAAGGAACATGTTGATGTAACTTTGTTGTCACACAAGAGTAAACACTATGAAGTGATGCACTATAGTAGCAAAATCGTCTAAGGGAATGGATTTCCACTGCTTGAGAAGTGACAAGCCTCTCTTCACATGCAGAGAAGTCTCACCCTTCTCAGTTTAAGCTTGATCCAACCTGAGTGTAAGAAGGGGAAAGGACAGATAGATGGCTGACCCCAGATCTCTGCCCTTTACTCTGTGGAGGGCTTTGGGGATTAGCACCCTATTGTCATCTCTCTGCCCCATGGAGCCCACACTGTCTTACCATACGGAACATACCTTTACATTAGTTATGAGGCTTAGAGGTTGTCCCACACACATGATGTTTAATTTTGGTTTTGGTTCTTCTTCTTGTTGGAGCACATTCTCGCAATCACTGGCAGAAAGAGGATGTTGGCTTATCCATGTCAGGATGTCTGGGTCACTGACTGTGGGAACGAGAAGACAAGTGGACTCCAGAGTTTAGCTCCTTATCCCAAGTGCCCTTATGATCAACCCCTATGTTGGAGACAAATTCATCCCTGAGAATATTTCAACCCACATTCTACCCTTCTTGAGGTTCTTGGTTCAGAATCTGTGTGGGAGAAGCAGATTCATAAGTCCCCTTCCACCAGTCACCACATCTTTAATTTTCTCTCGACTGTGAATAACGTATAGACCTTTGAAACAACGGTGTAAAGATGATGAGTGGGCACTAGAAGAAAGATAGTAAAAAGGCCATGTCTCTGTGGTCTACACACCATCTTTTCCTTTTAGCATCTGCTTCATTTTCTTTACATTGGTAACTATGTTTATGGTGTAGAACTGCTTTTCAAATTGAAGTCATGGGTTGCCAATGATTGAGAAATGCCACATCAGGTTATTTTGCTGTAAGAACGTCATAGAATATATTTCACAGACCTAGATGGGACAGTTCCACTGTACACCTGGGCTATGAGGGATAGCCACTGCTCCTAGGCTACAAACACATATGGCAAGTCACTGTACTGGACAGTGCAGGTGATTGTACGGCAATAGTAAGGATTAAAGTATGTAAATATATCTGAAAAGATAAAGTGAAAAACACTAGGCAATAGGAATTTTTCAGCTTCATTATAATTTTAAGGGACCAGTGTTGTATGTCTTCCATCACTGAAGCCTGTGGGACATGATTTCAAATAGATTATTTATAAACTGATCACTTAGAAGTGTGTTATCTGTATGTAAAGACCTATTTCTCCCTCAGAAGTCATTCTGTTCATCTCTTTCATAGCAATTGTTTTTTTTTTACACTGTCAATTTCAAGATGCAGGGACTCTAGCTATAGGGTTGCATAATTTTAATCTCTGGTAGAGAGTATGAAGGAAGAAGAAAAGAAACAAAAAGTGATCAGAGACTGATCATACTAAGCCTGGTGGCTCTTAAGGAGCAGGATTTTTCTGATAGAGTATATCCAAAAAAATGCCCCAAAGCAGATTAAGCCAAAAAGTCTCAGAACAGAAAAAACAAAACAAAACAAAACAGAGAGAAGTTATGCTTAGTTTTATATGACTAATTAAAATATGTTTAACAAGCTAGATGAAATAAATTACTTGAAATAAAAAAATTCTTAATAAATATCAGAAACCCTGATATTTATTATATCAGGAGAGGAGTGGTCCCTCACTATAATTGACATGTAGAGCCCACACCATAAAAACCTTTGCGTGGTTTTATTTTATTTACAAATGGTATATCAAGGAATACTTTTGTAAGGTGTGATCCAAATTGCTTTGAATAAGACTTAAGGACAAAAATCACATGTTGTAATTTTTTGTTCAGAAAATATATTCACTTAAGATCCCCAGGTATTTTGCTTCTAAATTAAAATGTGAAATTGCAACACACTGAAAATATAAAAGTTCTCATTTCTTATTTTTTTTTTTGCTTTTAAATAACATAATTATTTTAAAAGTCCCACGTTATTTGTCTTCGCAGAACAAACAGACCATCTGTGGGTGCCAGATGCAGGGTTTAAACCTGATTCAACAGGTTTTGACAATACTTAAAGAGAACATAAGTGGTTATTAGCAGCCACATGAAGTTATCTGCCAACAGGGACCAACAGATTCACTAACTTTCTTTACAAAGTGCCCATGAGAAGACAGACATCTCCCACAGACATCAAATCTCTCTGCTCCTCCAAATTTGGGCTCACAGAGGAGGGTGTGTGCCTACAACATGGGTGGTGACCATAAGGTATGTGTGGCCAGAAAGACACCTTCAGGAAGTCATAATCATCAACTCTCTATGAACCACCCAAGTCTTCTGCCGCTACAGGGAGATCTCAGATGTATCAGGAGGGATGAGATTAGTAATCTCAGCAGGGAGCCATCTCTGGTGATAGGGCAGGTGGTTCTGCCACCACCCTCCTCTGCTCTCTCTCAGGGTCACCTGGAATGAATGGGTTACCCTGGCTCTGCCCAGGCTGGGTTCTCTGTGGTGGGGAGTGGGACATAAACTCTGTGGCCTCACCTTGGACTGTAAGCTTTGTTTTTCTTTTTCCCCTGCTTTTGGGTGGGCTCTTTGAAAGTCTCCATTAGCAACCACCCTCTTGGCCTGCTGTCTGTGCATGAGGACACTCCATCTGTATGTGCCATTTGTAATGGTCTAGAATACCCTGGGTCTGGAATACCCTCCACACTGTATTTGTCTGACCTCTTCCTATTCCTGTTGCTCCCATGTCTTCAGAGAGGCCTCACAGGTCACCCTATATACTCTTCCCTTATATTGCAGCTTGATATTCGGTTTTGTGCTTTATTTTTGGCCATTTACTTATTTTTGCTGGCTTCCTCTACCAGAATGAAGGTCCAAGTGGGAAAACTGATTCCCCATCTTTATTTTTAAAGTTCAGAGTTCCCTGGACTCTGGCCTTAAATTGTTCTACATGTACAACAATTAGTGCCTGCTCCATTTGTTGGTGTCAGATTAGCTGCCCCGTAGCCAGTCTCCAAATTTTATCTTTGACCTCCAATTCTGGCCACATAAAGCTTAGCAGGAATCCCTCCAGGAGCAAGAACATTGCCTCATACCAGCTCTTTCCATCAAGTGTATCTGACCTCGTTTTCCCAGCTCCAACCTCCCCAGGATGAAGAGCACTCACGGTTTTTGTAGTCATTCCAAGTCCAGGTGGGGATGAAGCAGGACTCATTAGATGAGATGGGCTCCAACGATATGGCAATAGTCCCCACATACTTGTTGAGTGCCACAGGTTTGGAGAGTTTTATCATCATCAGGTCATTTTCCAGAGAGTTTGCATCAAAGTCAGGGTGAATCATAGTCAATGAATAATTTTGTACCTGCTCTTTTTTATTGTTGATGCTGGGTTGATGAACTCCAAGTCGAATTTTGATGCTTTGGAAGGAAAAAAAAAAGGCAAGGAAATGGGAAAGAGGAGAGTCAAGAATGTCATCCTACAAAAAAGGTCAGAAGTCGCCTTCTCCTATCATCTTAATTTCATTTATTAACCTGAAAGCTGCAGTGATGTATCTTTGTCTGTAGAATAATAACTGTTGACAGGACCATTGTATTACAGACATGCTTTTATGAAGCCTGACCTGAAATGCACTCAAGAGTCACTTGTTAAGATTTGGATAATCTGAATTAGTAGGTGGTGGGATGGTATCTCGATCAGTGATTCCACAGTGCTTTGTCTACCCTACACTGTCTTGACCCGTACATGGGACCTGGGACACACTGTTTCTGGATATTCCTAGGTGTTTTGATGATTTTCCCAGGCCCATATCACTATGCTTACCATGTCTTGTCTAGATTGATCAAAGACTCATGGGATTCTACTAGTAGTTTGTTGAGACTGCTAGAAGCCTTTTTGCTTATAATCCCCATTTAGACTCACCTACTTCCATTTTCAGCAGTCTAATCATACAACATATCTAATCATTCCTGGGCTCCTAATAACCTGCCCAAAGCAGTTCACATGTTAGATATGGGTGACAGAAAGAGCGTCTGATTTTCCAACTCTAAGTCCAGGAGGATGAGAACTGACTTATTTCCTTTCTGTTCCTCCTGATACAGAGGCCAGGCTCTCAATCTGTGTTGGAATCAACTGTCTTGACAATCAGGTGGCTGAGAGTTGTAAGTTTGAAATGGCCCTTTATACTGCTGCAACTGAGTAGGACTCCCTTCACATGACACATTTGCATGCCCAACAAAAGTGCAGATGTGACATTATTGTGCATCATTATTGTGCATGACGCCCTCCTGCCCTTCTGTTACCTGCATGGTGAGACTCTGCTTAAGAGGCAGGGGCAATTCTTTTCCTATGAACATCCCCTGACCAATACCATTTGGCCAAATACCCTACTATCTTTTCTACCTCAGAGACTATAAAAATAGTGATCCCTGGGTCTGGAATACCCTTTCCACTTTATTTGTCTGACTGCTTCCTCTTCCTGTTGCTCTCATGTCTTCAGAGAGGCCTGACAGGTTACCCTATACGCTGCTCCTTTGTATTGCAACTCAATGTTCTGTTTCATGCTTTATTTTCGGCTATTTGTTATTTTGGCTTGCTTCCTCTACCAGATGTAAGCTCCAAATGGGAAAACTGATTTCCATCCTGTTTCCTCACTGTCTTCTCAGTGCATGAAACAGCTGTTGCTATAGACTAATGATGAGAGAATATTATTTACTTCCCATGAAAATCTTATGACATCTTCCTCTGGATCTCTACTTAAAACACCCGACTGTGTATTCTATTGAAAACAAGCTTCTCTATCTTCATGGATCTTCCAATTCCATCAAAAACTTGGTGGGCTATTTTACCAAACTTACATCTATTTGAATAATCTCCCCCTGATTCCATAAGCAAAGGGCTACTTACGGTAAGGGGCAGTGGGCAGCTGTCAATACCCACTGGGGGTGGATGAGACACCCAACACAGGGCTCTGGGGTGGATTTCAGATAGACCATGTAAGGAACAGTAAAATCATCTTGTGCTTTTTTCTTTTCATTAGAAACATTTTCCACAATAAGTCCTGGAGAATCAAGGGATCATAGAGACAAAGAAGAAAAGAGACTATGACTGACTATGCAGGTGTTCTCTAATGAAAAGTTTTCAAGGATAGTACAGAGTTCTTTAATTTATTCTAGACATTTTAAAAAATAAGAGAAAACCATCCATGCCACCTGAGCTCTACACATTAAGGAATTTGACATGTATTTTTGCTTGAGATGAAATTATATTAAAGTTTGGTGACACTAACTTATGTGCTCATCTCGTGTTGATGAGAAATGCCCATTGACTGTACTGTGTGTTATAAAACTGAAAAAATTAAATGAACACCCTAAATACATTATTTTAAAAATTAACTTCTGGGCTGGGATTGTAGCTCAGTGGTAGAGTGCTTGCCTCACATGCACGAGGCCCCGGGTTCAACCTTCAGCACCACATAAAAATAAACAAAAATAAAGATATTGTGTCCATCTACAACTAAAAAAAATATTTTAAAGAATTAACTTTTGACAAGAATGGGGCTAACAAAACAAAAGATTGCCTGACTTGAAAAGAAGTGGGATAACGGGGGGCTTCCTGAACCCCTGACCTGCCTGCCCTCCCTTTCTAGGCCCACATCCTCCAATAACCATCTGCTCTGGGAAAGGAAACCCCCAGGCTGTGCAGGAGAAAATCACATGCCCACGAGCTCAAAGAGCAGGTCCCAGGACTGAACAGGGCAGGGCAGTGGGTATGTCCTGAGTAGCTCACAGGCATCATAGGGACTCAGAGAGCAGGTCCAGAGGACCAGCTGTGCGTCCAGGGTGCTTTCTTTCATCTCCTGCAGCAGTTGCTGCTCTCTTCAGTTGCCCTTCCAACCCCTGCATATCGCCCCAGGCAGGAACCAGGCCCAAACTCTCACCAGTTGCACTCAAGAGCACGAGAATGAGAAAATCCTTCATGGCAGACTGCGATCCTTCTAGAGCAGAAAGTTGATCCGAAATGAGTCCCAAATCCTTGACAAGAACAGCTGGGGAATTGAGAGGTACGGAGAGAAAGGAAGGTCTTATGGAAGTCTTCAAACTAGTTCTTATCAAGACCCGTTGTCTAAGGAGCCAACTCAGATGTGGGTGAAGGAGAGGAAGGGACAGACCCAAGCAAGCTCTGGTGCCTCCTCTCTGATCCCTGAAGTCTCCCAAGGCGTCATTATATAACCTGATCACCTCTTCCCTCCCTCTCTGTGACATAGCCTTTCTTTGTGGTCCCCTCCTTCCTTTGTGACTTTAAACCTCTCTCCCTGCCTTTCCCTGCCTTTTCCTTTTTTTTCCAAAATCCCTCTGCTGTCTCCACTGACTCACAGAACACTGGGGTATAAAATGCATTGGATAAACCTTTTCTCTTTCTTTTCTCCTCAGTTTGATGATGAGGAAGTTGCGATTCTCACAGAAGTTAGTGGCAAAGTGGAAACTCGGAACAAGGTCTCAAGATGCCCTGTGGCAAAGTTGAGCTCTACTTGGGCCCTGTGTGCTTCCAGAAAACAGGGAAAGGTAAGAAATTCCCTCACCCTTCTGTGTTCTAGAAGATGAATTACCACCAAGAACCTCCTTCCCACCAGACTTGGATCAGACTTTCCATGCACTTGTTCTTTCCTCATGGCTCCATGAAGACATTTTTTGAGTCACCCCCTGTTGACCTGTTGCAGGTCAATCAGATCTTTTCCCCCTTTTCTTGTACCTGCTGATGAAGGCAGACAACGATCCTCCAAGTCCTCCTCTTTCATTTCATGAATGATGAGCTAATATCAAACAGTATATTTCCTTGAAACTAGCTACACTCAAGTAACATTTTCTATTAATCCAATGGACAGAGCTTCCCCACTGTTTGTAAAATAACCCAGAATCTAAAACCCACTACTTAAACTTATTTACCCCTCCCTCTGAAGGTGTAGGACAAAATTACCCTGCCAACATGCTCTAGATCTTCAGAACTGGGATGCTTTCCTATGGAATAGTGAATAAAACTAAACTTTATACCCACTGCTTCTTCTAGATGTACCACACTCCATTTTGTAAGATAATCTTACCATGATACTTTCCTGTCTCCCAGAGATAAGTAATAAATCATGGGTTTAACCCCATATTTTATAGAGATTGAACAAATGCAAAACAGGCAGCCCTGGACTGACCTTTGCCATATGAAGAACGGATCAGTTATGAGAGACTATAAAAATAGCATTCCTCTATCTGTAAAAAATATATACAAACTTAGTTCTTGTGAAATTTAATTTTTAACTTAAAATATGTCATCTGGATATTCCTAAGTGTTCTACTTTGGGAATTCCATTTCTTTACTATCCAAATCTATAAAACATGATTTATAATAATAAGGTCCCCATTTATTGAGTTTTTACCATGTGTCGCATGTCCTATATGTGTGAACTCACTTATCCTTTATAATGGCCTATACATTAAGTATCATTGATACTCTTTTTCTACAAATATGTTGAAGCTCTACGTTTTAAAATCTTGCTCATAATCACGCAGCTTAAGCCCTCCACTCATGACATTTTAAGAAGCCCAGCACCTCTCTGCTCTTTCCAAAGATTTATCTGATAGGACTGGAACTTATTTCTATCAATTTTTTTAGTTATCTTCATTCTGGTTTGTCCCAATACATGAAAACATCTATCTCAACTTCATTTATCAATTTACCACTAACCTCGTGCTGGAGTGGGATTTGGATATATTAAGGGAAACTCTGACCCAGACTTCAGAACATACTTTCATAAAACATCAGAAATCACACTGTGAGTGTTTTTAATTACCTGAAGCACATGGACTCTCCTACCAGAGCCTGGTTCCTGCTACATTGTAGGGACCAGCCTTGGGTCCTTATTTTTTTTTTTTGTTTTCCTCCTGTCTTAGCCAGCTACCATTCTTGTTCCCAATAAGCCCCAATAGTAAGACAGATACTTTTGTCTGTTTTTAAGCCCCCACAGGATGACTGAGCATTTTTGTTACTATCTTACACTGTGAAACCCATCTCTCTACCTGTTCTCAATCTGGTCCTTTCTCTCAAGTCCTCATGGATGAAAATATGAGGGCAACTTCAGTCAATTTTCTCACTTTTAAAATATGTTTTCTTACTTTTCTAAGAGAAAAAAAAAAGAAACAGGCTAGAAAACAACGATTCACTGTGTGGAGAATATACACAGAGGGCACATACACTTAAGGGACATGAGGTCCTGTAATCACCATCCTATTCATGAGTCCCCATATAACATTTCATTCAGAGTCACTCAATTGTGACCTCAACTAGCACAACTAAATCTCCAAGAGATTTATTTCTGGGTATCAGATGATGTGGTGCTTAAAAAGTATCCCCATATTCTTTGACCCTTCTCCCTACAAAAGGTAAAGTCTTAATTCTTTCCCCCTGGAATGTAGACTGGCATCGTTTTTTACACTATTTCATGTCTATCAGACTGTCTTCTTTTGAGGAACATATGCTTGGACTCCAGCCACTACACTATAAGGAAGCCTAGAAAGTCCCATATGGAAGCCTCATGGAGAGGTCGGGTATAAGTGCTCTGGCCAACCGACAGGCAGCAGCAACTACCAGATGTGAATGAGGAAGCCTTTGAGGTGGCTCCATGCCCAGCCACTAGCTGACTGTAAACGAGTGACCCCAAGCACCAACTGCGGAGTTAAGCCCGGTCAGATCCTCGAGCCAGAAACAACAATAATAATAAATGATGGCTGTTACTTTACTCTAGTAAATCTGAGGTTCTTTATAAAGCAGTCATCAATAATCAGAACATGTGGCAAATCACTTCCAACTCTACTCCATTTTTAATGGTGGTGATTCTACTTGAGTGAGGAGGTTCCCTATAAAATGTCCCCCTCGATCTCGAGGGTCTCAAAAGATATTTCATTGCCTAAGATATTATGGTATCTAGTGCTAATATCCATGTTTTACCATCTTCTGGTTTTCTCCATTCCACATTGGAGGGGTAATTCTGGGAAGTAGTGACTGGATGCGGGCGGGGTTGGGGGGAGGATCCTCAAGGTCATCTGGAGAAGGGTTGCCAGAGTGTCTCGTATTAAAGAGTAAATGTTATATAAACAAATATTGGTTAAATGAAATAAATGTGACTTTAGGATCTCCATATTTTCAAGACCTTCTGGATGCCATTTTTTTAATGCCTAAAATAGTGTTGGTCTATCCCTACATATTTCTCAGAGTTCAATGTGTATTTACATAACAATGAGGAATATGGGCTCTGGAGTCCAACTGGGGTTCAGTTTCTATGGACTTACTAGCTGTCTTATCCTGAGAAAAACGTTCAATCTTGTTAAGCTTCGATATTCTAATGGGAAGAATATTAGTGTGTATTTTCACAAATCACTGTGAGGATAAATATTATTTTAATTTCTTAAGCATAGTGTGTAGTACCTAGAACATACTTAATATTTGTTACCAATTGTTACTATTCATTTTTCACCTCTGCAAAAGTGAGAAATTATTCTTGAGTACTGTAACAAGAGGGCAAACAAACATACAAAAACCTTCAATATGTTTCCAGTTCTTAGAGTTGTTTGCTTTGGTTTCAGCACCGTCCTAAAATTTGGTTCCTCCTGTGATATAAATATTATTTTAATATTTATCCTGAGGTCAGGAATTGAGAATCATTGAGCCTTTGTGGATTTTTGGTCTCCCCAGCCCACTGTGCTTCTCTTGAGGGGAAAGTGCATTACTCCCTGCAATTCTGTTTCACTTGGGACATCCTGTGACCAACGTAAGACTATGAGAAATTACAGGAGGATAAGGATGGGACAGGTGAGCCCAGGAAGCCTCCAGAGCTGCTGTGTGCTCTGCTCATGGTCAGTTGGCTTTATCCCTAGAGATTAGTGTCAAGGGGTTTTGTTTAAAAAATAGTGATGACTTTGTGAACTAAACATCCTGGAAATTTCATTGACAACCAGTATTATCTTTCATAAAACCTAACACCTGTTTATTGGGAAAAATTCACAAAAAAAGAACTCCAAAATGAAGCAACAATAATAAAACACCAGAATTTCATTTAGAGTTGTCTACTCTTCACATGTCAGGCATTCCAAAGCTATTTTTTTTTTGTTTGCTTTGTCCCATTCTATGTGATTTCCCTCCCTCACCAAAAAAAAAAAAAAAAAAAAATCAATAGTTCTTTATATTAAAATGTTTCTTCTTTATCCTGTTGATGTAGTTTTTATTTCTTGTCTGGAAGTTGGATGATACAGTATTTGAAGAAAATATTTTGGAGGCACCCAGAGCTACAGAAAACTAGTTTTCAGTTGAACAAAGGCCCTTGTCTTGGTATCCTATAGCAACTGTGCTCCTACCAGCCTGCTGGTTCTCCTTACCCTGGACATGGCCGGGTTCTTATGGAAAACCTCACCCTTCATCCCATGTCAGTCTTAGAGCTCATCTACACATTAATCTCATTCTCCAAACCAGATTCAACTTTGAAACAAAGTAGAAAAAATTATTCTGGACAGTTCTTGAGAAATTGAAGAAGAGAATTCATGTTGTATATCATAGAGCTGGATGTTTATAAAGATCCATAAATTTTATAATTTAAAAAAAAATTTTAATGTTGATGGATCTTTATTTTATTCATAATGCTTCAGACTGGATGGGCACAATTCACAAGCCACTTGTCAAGCAGAAACAAACTTTATTTTTAGAACACACACTCCACGGCACCACAGGAGCTCTTCAGGAATTCCCTAAGAGCCCAACTGCCACCACCGGCTTCTGGGGAGCCTCTCAATCCCCCACTCCTCCTGATCTTGAGGCTGATTGGCTGGGTCACATGGGTGGAGCCAAAAGAGTCCCCCAATGAGCAGCTCTGTGGTCTGAAAGGGCGGAGAAACAGTCCAATGAGCATCACCACAGAGGAGCCAATCAGCTGGCAGCTGGAAGTTTGCTGGGGCCATGGTGAGCTAATCAGCTGGAAGTTTGCTGGGGCCCCTTCAACTGTGGCTCTCAACATCTCCCCCTCTCTGTTTAAACAACAAGCATGTGGCTTAGGGACCGTGCCTGCCTTAGGTTGTCCAATACTACATATGGTCCATACCAGTCAACAGATGAGCTAACCTCAAGACGTCAGCCTCCTGTCTTAGGTCGGTACCATTGCAATTGGTATTTATACATGATGCTGAGAATTGAACCCAGTGCCTCACACATGTGAGGCAAGTGCTCTACCACTGAGCCACAACCCCAGCCCCTGTCTTTATGATATTTTAAAAGTGTCTTCCTTAGTCTTATCCTTTCTAACCTCTTTTTCTCCTTTATATATCTACTTTCCTCTTTTTAAAGAATCACTGTTCTCACCAATTAGATCTCACCTTCAGATTGCACAGCCCACACAGGAAAACACATACAATTAGCTCTCACTTGGGAGGGTGAAAGTCTTCTATGCCAGTAGCTTATGAAAGTGTAGATTCAACAAAAATGTTGATGACTATGATTGGAGGAAGGGGGTCAAATTACTCAGCTAATAACAAAAAAATTAAATCTTGAAATGAGGATTTTGAAATGAGATTAAACTACACTACATCCAATTTATTTTTCCTAGATATGGCACTATTTGGCACCTCTCCTTTCTAAGGATGAACAATCTTAACAGGGAAACAAGAACAATAAATCAAAAAGAACTTTAGGAGATTAAGGAGAGGTTATTGATTTTATTATTTTTATTTTTGGTGGTCCTGGGGATAAAGCCCAGAAATGCTCCACCACTGAGCTATATTCCTGTGCTTTTTATGTTTCATTTTGAGACAGGATCTCACTATGCTGCCAGGGCTGGCCAGGATCAGGATCCGCCTGCCCCCATCAGCTTCCTGAGTAGCTGGGATTATGGAGGAGGGCCACAGGCCCCACAAGGGTTATGATTTTAAAACTGCAGTTTTTAAGTTCAAAAGTTTGATCGTTAAGAGATGAAATGTGTGAGGAGGACGTTGAAAATCCTGGTGACTACACAGCTGATGGGGTCCTATTGGAGCAATTGTCTTCCATCATGTGTGAGCTTTTCCTCCCGGGGGAGAAGTGGCCAAGCACAGCGCAAGTGCAGAACCCGGATGAGCAGTTCCTCAGAAGTCAGCTCAGCCTGTCCACAAGGAAGTGAAGTCAGATGATAAGGGCACACACCAGCATGGCACATCCTGTGATTCCTAAAGTGCATGATCTTTTGTTTTAAAACCTTTTATTTCTTCCTATAGATACAGAGCATGAATGTTATGAGAAATAATCACAACACAAAACTATTTGTATTCAAACTCTAATACAATCAGCTCTGTAAGTTGATTATTTTCATGTGTGGAAATACACACACACACACACACACACACACACACACGTATATATAACCATGGACTACTGGAATAGTATTAGAGATAGTGTTAGAGGGTATACATAACCAACAGATTAGTTTTCTTGAAGGCATCTGTTGTGCCTCAGGTGAGAATACTACATCAGTTAGTGGAGAAAAAAATGAGTTGCTTATTCTGTAGAAGCTTAGAACTCATAAAAAAATGGAGAAACAAAGGGACCATTGAAAACTGATATTTCAAGAGCTTTGATAACCCCATAGCCTTAGATAGGATAGATACTGAATGTGAATGAACGGTGCTATTAAGAACTAATGAGTATCTCTAAGACTAAAGAATTTTGAATTCTTTTACTTTCAACAGATTGATATTCTTTATTGAATTTAAAACAAGAAACTAAAATAATACGAAAATAGTATTTACATTTAAAAACACATTTTAAATACAAGTTACTTCTCAAAAGTTAACAATGGTTGCATTAAAATGATAAATTCAGTAATATCTCAGGGAAAAGAGGCTTATGTTTGTCTAATTAAAATAAATTTTCTTGGTTCAACTGATTGTTAGAACATGTTGAGGATTATTGCTTGGTAATGAGAGAACTAACAACTAGATTTTAGAAAATACCCAGTTGAAGCAAAGTAACTTTGTCCAATGGAGATATATTCACGTGTGTGTGTGTATATATATATATATATATATATATATGTATTATTCATATATATATGAAATTTTTACACAAGTAAATAAGCTTTGAAGTACTAGTAGGACACTAATTTACATAGCTATAAAATGTTATAAGCATGAAGTTGAGATTTGATTTATACTCTCCAAATTTCCAGAAGCAAGAGATGAAAGAATTCTTCTCCTAAAATAATTAGATACAGCAATAAAAAGCCTAGTCCACAGCCAGTTGCCCCCAGTCTCAGCTTTTGAACTCTTCACATTTCCTCATTATGTGCTACAAAGACGCCACACCTCTCTGCATATTACTGAATCATGAATTAGCCATTTATTTGCCATCAGTATGTTTCAGTAATCTCCTCTACACTACTGAATTGCTCGTTAGGTTAAATTGCAGTACATTTTGATGGGTCTTTGGTGTTTTTCTTTGATTTTGCTTTTGAAGAAGGCCTGTACTTTCCAGTCACATGTCCCGTTATCCAGTGTCCTCCTCACAGCACCTGCCGGGATCACCCTCACATTCTACTGACTTCCTGTCTGCTTACCCATCAGCCTGTATCCACCAGGAAGGCAGTGGATGTGTCTGCACTGTACGTATTTATACATACAGTGTATAAATCAAAGCCAGTAATTTATAGGCACCTAGGAAGTATTTGAAGAGTACATGCTTGATTAATGAACAGAATACCTATACATTTTCACATGGAAACAAAAGGCATATTTATTTGGTCCACACGCTATTAAACTTTATTTCAGTTGTTTCTGACTTTTCATAAACATATCTGATTATTCTGGTGAAGATTGTTCTCGCCATTTAAATATCCCCTTATTCTTTGGCAGCAATCCTATCTTAATTCAGTTAAACAGTCATAAACATTTGGCCATCAAGTACTTGGATTCAATGAAGCAAGGATTAACAATATACTAAAAAGAAGGGTGTCTGCTCTGATGTGCACTGAAGAGCACAGGTTTCTTCCTGTACTACCTCTCTTGAGATGTCTATTATAGACTACTTGTTTGTGTCGTCCTGAATTCCTATGTTGATTTTAGCCTCCAAATAATTAGCACTGGAGGGTGGAACTCTTGGGAAGTAATAAAGTTTAGATAAGGTTCAGGGGATGAAGCCAGGAAGGGTTCATGGATTTGACAGGAGGCTGAGGATATAGTTAGGTTTGGATGTGAGGTGTCCCTCAAAAGCTCATGTGTGAGATTCTGTAAGCAGATTCCGAGGAGAAATAATTGGGTTGTGAGGGTCTTAACCCAATCAGTAAATTAATCTCCTAACAGGAATTAACAGTGGTAACTAAAGCCGTGGGGTGTGCTGGAGGAGGAGTTGGGAATTGGTGATGTGGCCTTAGGGTATATTTTTGTATCTGCCAAGTGGAGACCTGTCTCTCTGCTTCCTGGTCATCATGTGAGCAGCTTCCCTCTGCCACACTTTTCCACTATGATGTTAGGTTCACCTCGAGCCCCAAGGAGTGGAGCCAGCCTTCTATAAACTAAGACCTCTGAAACTATGAGCCCTTAAATAAACCTTTCCTCCTCTACAGTTGTTCTGTTCTGGTCCTCAGTAAAAAAAACCTGCCTAAAACAGTACATCAGCAAACTAGGAGGCTGGCTCCCCCCAGATTTGCCTTGGGTATTCCTCACCAGCCCTCAGAACTGTGAGAAACAGCATGTGGTGTGTAAGGCACACGACTCTGGTATTGTCACAGCATACTGAGCCGAGACCCAGTGCTCTCTTCACCTGTCTCTGAGGCTGCAGTTTCCCATTCAGTCCTGCTCCATGTACTCCAATGTGCTTGTGCTCAGGGCTTAGTGAGTCCTTCCAGTACATCTGCATGGGAATCCTGTGTGGAAGCTTCCACTGTGAACCTTCTCTGGATGATCCATGGGAAGAGGAAGATCTGGGGAAGAGCTGGAGAAGGAACCAAGGCAGAGTGTGTGGGTACACTCTCAGGGAGCGCTAAGGGGGACAGATCATACCTCTAGATGACCTTTAAGACCTAGGGTAATACATCTATTTTCTACAAATTTATCCAAATTTGTACTTTCTATGGCCTCTGGTTGAAATTAGTACCTAATCTGGGGTTGGACTTGAAGAGACACGAGTGGTGGGAGTGGGCTGAGATAGTCTCCAGAGGCCATGCCTGCTATAGCAATGATCTTCCAGCCAGAAAACAAGATCTTGGGAAATATATGTAGGTGGATCTTTGGAAGATGTAAAATAAAAAAAAACTGTAATTAAAAAAATCTGCAGCTAGAGATGTCCTTTATCCTGAGGTTTAGATGGTTTGAAGAATAAAATGCAGAACATCTATCACAGAATCAGTGATGCACTGAGAATAGGGACCATTTGGGTTTCATTGAAACTTTACTCTGAAGTATTTTGATGACTTTGGCAATTGATTTTAACTCTTGGTACTTTAGTGTTGTCATCTATGAACTCTTGATCTATCAAGACCAATGCATGACCAAATGCATACTATAGTTGAATTTCCAAACAAAATACATGTAATATGTTAATAATAAAACTGGTAATTATTTTGAAAAAAATAAAGTGTTAGCAATGATCTTCTTTACTTGCTTATCTGCAATGCTACCCACAGAGTCTGCTGCATAGTAGGTGATTGATAAGTTAAAATTGATTAGGTTTGATGAAGGACTAAAAAAACTTCAAATTGTGTCCTATCCATAAAAAAGCAAGTGGTCTATTAAACTTCTTACTTGGTAGCAACTGTCAGGAGAAAGCTCATCAAAACCAAAGCAAGGACCATTCTTGGGCAGATGTAGTATGCAGCAAAATGGCTTTATTGAGATATTGATTTCAGGCATAGAAGGAGGGAGAAGTTCACTAGCAGCACTGGATCATGAAGACATAAAGGTGTTTAGTTGGCAGCAATGGTCTCCTGAATCCAGTCCAAGTATTTGCAGACCTTGGTGTAGACTCCAGGTTTGCCCTTCAGAGCACAGCCAGTGCCCCAGGAGACAATGCCCTGGAGCTCTCCATTGCAGGCTACAGGGCCACCAGAGTCACACTGAAGAAGAAGGAAAAGAAAATCCGAGCTCATGTCCATGTCCAGGGGGCAGAATGGGCTGCACAGGCTTCTGTCCTTATCCTTGGGCCATTATTGCAGACTGCCGATCCTCCATGGAACACCTTCTCTACCCCTGGAAATCCAACCCTCAATCTCATTATACCTATTATTCCTCTTTTTCTGTAGCCCCTCCTATTTCTGTAATAGCTCCATAGGCTCAAGCAAAGGTGAGGACTGAAGAGATTGAATGCCATCCCGCCAGCCCTGCTCCTCTTAATGGCTATTCCATTCTACCAGATACCACTCAGAAGGGTGCCTGGATATCAGGGGTTATGTATCATCTTCTTTTCATCTATTTTTCCTTAATATTCATCATCAATATCACAGAAAGAAAACTTGTCATTGTCTCAGTGATATTGCTCACTTCTCACAATCATTCCCGGGGTCAGTTTTACAGTATTCTATATTTCAGAAAAGGGAAAAAAAATATGATGGAGAAGGAGAGTGAGACAGAGCTGGACAGAGGCAGAGTAGTAGAGACTCACCTGGCAGGAGTCCTTTCCTCCCTCCAGGAAGCCCAGGCAGAACATGTTGCCAGTGATCATGCCTGGGTAGGCCTTATGGCAAGCAGTGTCAGGGAGCACTGGAGCATCCAGGCACTGCAGAAGATCAGGATATTTGACTGTTGAGTGAAACAGTGCAAATGGAAGATTACTCACAATGTGGCTGAAAAAAAAATTTTTTTTCCCACGGCACATCCTGTCTTTCAGGATGTTCCCACTGTTATCCCAGTTGCTAATGACTTCTAATTTGGGAGAATTTTTTAGTTATAATCAACAAGTTCTTCCTGCTCTAACCATAAAATTGGTGGTCAAGATCTCAAGTCCAGAGACTGTTTTGTAAAGTGGGTGTACACTTCAGGCAGTAGCAAAACCCTCAGCCCCTGTTTCCCTCCACAGGCCTAGTATATCACTACACACACTTAATTAAATACAGTTACCTCTTATAACAAGTTCATGTCTGTTGTGTGCTCTGCATGCCCTCAGGAAATAAATCTTCCCCACTTAAATAGTGTACTCTAAGACTGCTTATTTCCAATAATAACTTCTGTTAAAATTTGGATTAAATAATCCTATGTGTATTTGCCTCTTAGGTTCTGAGACTTTGTACCTGTTTTCATGGTGACATTTACCTCCAGAGCTCAGTGTGTTGCCCCAGCCAGACACAAGACACTCAGTCCCCACAGATGGACAGGATCTTGGCAGAGAGATAGTGGATACACGAGAGCTGATGGTAGCAGGTGATTTCAGTTTCAGAAGCATGATGTCATTATCCGCAGTATCTTTTGAATAGTTGGGGTGCAGGATGATCTTGGCAGCATCAATGAATTGCTCATCACCCTCAATGACATTGATGTTGTGTTCTCCCAGACGCACCTGAATGTTCCTGGTGTTAAGAATTAAAAGTTTCCTAAGTATGAACAAGAACTTCTTCTTCTGATCCCCTAATCATGAGCCGAAACCCAAGTGCCATTCTCTTCAAAAACTCTCAGTCACATGGGCAATCTTGTACTTAAGGTATTATTATGCACTACCAAATGTGGAGCAGGTCAGAGAATTCCTTAGGTAAGTTTCACTGCTAATAACTAATCACAACCCATCATCTTGTTAAAATAGTAAGGTATAGGAATAGAAACCAAACGACCCAATAACATATTTGGAGATGAAAAGGAGATTGGTGGAGATTAACCAACACCTGCCACTTCTCCATTCATCTGCCACTTCTCCATCAGTTAGTGTCACTGAGTATCGTAGGGTGATGAGACAAGAGTGAGAATTATAACAGAATACTTAGAGAGTGGAAAGAATTATGCAATTTTAATGTTTTTCTGTGCATACATGCATTTTATTGTCTCCACACACCATTGTCTTTTGTTAAGTGATGATGGGTAGGACTGTATTGATTCATATTCTTGAGCTAATTCTGGGGATAATTCATCTGCCACTGTTTCCCCTCATCAAAGACAATAAGGGCATTGCAGCATGAAACTGTCTCTCACAAGTATTGCATCACACAATACTTGAGGGTATAATTGGGGTCAATGTCAATGAGGGTGGTGAGCTATTCATTGATGCAGCCAAGATCATCCCACACCCCAACTATTTGAAATACAACGTGGATAATGACATGATGCTTCTGAAACTGAACCTGGATCTGAAAGCTTTGCCCCCCGGACATCACACTGTGGTTTGCCCCATTGTGCTCTGGTGGTCCCACAGAATGAATTGATCTTAGAGAACAGCATTTGAGCATGGGTCACTTACGGCCTGTAGCAGTGAGCTGCCGACAGTACCACTGGTCACTGATGAGGGAGCCACCACAGTTGTGGAAGCCAATGTTGAGGGACACCTGGTAGGGCAGGGAAGTCTTCTCACAGGTGTAGCCCCCCACAATCTTGTCATCATCGCCATCAATGGGAAGTGCAACTGACAGGAAAAAGTTGAGAACTTTGTTAAACAGATCCATCTTGCAATTTCTACGCCACCATGAAGTTTTTGCAGATTAACCAGAAAAGAGATGGCAATTTTTTATTGTCACAGTGAAACAGAATAAGGAAATTTAAGGTATGTATTTTAAAAAAATATTACCACTTAATGCTTGCAATATTACTATTAATTAGCATCTAGTGTTTAAATTTATGCTTTAAATTCGACATTTCATGTTCTTATGTGTTGCTTTCACACACACACATACACACACACACACACACACACACACACTTTTTACACAGTACATGCCTGACCACCATAAGGAATGCTTTTTACTCAAAACCCTGCAACCCAGACATGGAAATTGGTAGAAATCTCTCTAGGAATTTTGTTGGTATATGTCTGTGCTGGTGGATGGGGTATTGGTATTGGATAGCTTTCTCCATAAAGTAACAGAAAGACACTTTTAGAAGCCACCTGAGAATATTATGGTCTGGAAGGAAATAAAGAGTTGTGTACTTTTATTCTTTCAATTTATCTCCTCGGTTCAAGTCTAAATTTCCATTAAATCGTCTGACAGAACATTATGTTTCCCCTCCCCGACACTGCCCTTAACTCATTTATCTTTGTAATATTTGCCAATGTCTCCGTCATATTCTAGTGTGGCCCATTGATTTGTCAAGATTTCTTACCATTCCAAATGTCTGTGATTCTATTATATGAGCTCTATTTTTCCAATATTTTAAAATGAGGTTAGGAGAGAAGTTTCCAAGCATGAAACTACATGTATCAAATTTAAATCAACCCAATTTAGGAAAAAATAGTACCACTTTTTAGTAGTATAAAAATTACTGGTATCAAAATAGAAACAGTCATTTGTTTATTTTTTTCATGATTTAAGGACATGTGGAGATATCATTAGGAAAGTTGTAACAAAAGATACCTAAAGCTTTTATTCTTGAAAATAATAAATAAATACCTTTGCCTGTTAGCTCTCGGGTAACAACTAGCTCTTTGGTATCCAGGAGACCCAACCTTTGACATTCACAACCTTTTCAAGAGGCACAAATTAGTTTCAGTTGTTAATTCCAAATTCTTAGGTCAAGATGTGTACTCCTTTCAAGTAGACTCTTCTTTCCCTATCTCTCATTCTTCATAGAATTTGCCAGGATTTCCAGGACAAGTTTAGCTTGTCTATGCTGTTTATTTGAACCTGTCCTGATGACCATAACCTTTGTGGGGAAAATAAAATGTCAATATCCCTAAGCCCATGTGCCTGACCCTGCTGTTGAGATCTTTCACCCTTCCTGAGTACAGAGCCTGCATCCAGCATTCATGGTTGCTTTCCTGAGCACAAGGCAATCTCACACAGAGGATCAACACCCGCTGATTGTTCATTAAAAAGACTCACCAGCAGCTCCCAGGAGAGCAAGGAGAATGAAGGTCTTCATGGCTGCTCACTGAGTCTGGACTGGGAATGGGATTGAGGCTTTCCATCCACAGGTATTTATACCTACAGTTTGTCATTGCACCCATGGCCACAGGAGCCAGGAAAGTGATTTCACTGGAAACTCACATATCTAAATTTAGAGTCACTTCTCTGATACAGAAGGTGACTCAGCACCAAATTTAAACATCTACATTTTCCCATTTTTCTTGAAGGTTGTGAGAATGGAAATCAAAGACGCACCTGGTGGGAAGCATTCCCCACAATAGGAAAATAAGTTGGATTGAGGTCATGGGTCACAGGTCACAAAGCTCCAGGTTTCTGCATTCCTAGACAAAAACCTAAGGTCCTTTGTTTTCTCAAGTGTGTATGTTTGTCCTAAAGAATATCTGGAACTTGCACCCTTGGTGTTAATTGACATTGGCTCTTGCTCAAGTCTATATTTCATATCATGGTAGTTCTGATCTTGCATATCCATGTTAACTTTTCATTCAAGAAGAAACAACTTGTTCTCCTAAGAAATGATAAAATTGTTCTTATTTTAAATTATAATAAAAAGAGTAAAGTAAAAACAAAAATAATAACTTGTGTTTAGAGTACCTAAATTTTTCTCTAAGTTGGGTATATAGTAGTAGTCTCCTTTATTTGTGGTTTCATGTTTTGTGGTTTCAGACACCCCAATCAACCAGGACCCAAAAATATGAAGTGGAAAATTCTAGAAACAAATAATTCACAAGTTTTAAATAACTTTAGTTATAGTACATTGTTCCATTTGTTGTATTTTATTATTAGGCATTGTTTATAAGCTCTTGCTTTGCCTAATTTGTAATTTGAGCACTTCATAGGTATGTATGCATAGCAAAATCATCCCACGTAGGAGTTGGTAGTAGGTGTGTGATTTCAGATATCCACTGAGGACTTGAAATGTGTCCCTAAAGATAATGGAAGAACTACTCAATTCTTGATACTTTCTCTATATTAATGTAGTAATCCTCATAAGAACTATGCAAGCTAAGCTACCTGTTATATTTCCTACTTTGCTGGTGGGAAAACTAAGGACACAAAGGTATAGGGGACTTGGTAAAAAGCACACAGGAAGCATCAGGAAGCACTGGAATTCTCAGATGTCAGGTTCTGTGGAAGGGTATGCATGCCTTGACTCACTCAGTCCTCAAAGGCAGCATGATGAATGTTGTGCTGTAGCTTTCACCCTGCCAGAAGCTTAGAGAAGTCAACATTGTTTCCAGAGTCCCATAGCTGTTGACTGGTTGATGTCCTCAACTGGGACCTCTTAAACATAATAAATAGGGGAGACAGTTTGAACTCTATCAAATTCAAGACTAAATTCCAGGAGTATACAGAATTTTGAAAATTACAAGAAATAGGTTCTTGGAACAAGAATGACTAGAACTGATGGCGGAAGGACACAAGTACCAAGAGTTACTGATTCTCAAGGCAAGATAGCCTCTAGTTGTAGAAAGTACCTGGATTGTACACCTATAGCATAAGTCTCAAGTTGCCTACCAGGACATTTTTCCATTTGAGCAAATTATCACTCTTGAAGTTGCTTCTCATCTTTTTGTTTGGTTTGGTTTATTTTTGTTTGAAATTTTGCTACTATAAAAACAACATAGTCAAAAGCAGTTTCCCTGCCCTGACACTGTTCACATTTTGGGCCAGATATTATCTGTATTAAAACTAGAGCATCCTTAAAAATAAGCTTTGAGAAGTGACTAAGGTTCCATGTGAAGTCACATACATATTTACATATATGGTCATATGTGATTACATATATATCTGTAATTGTATGTACATATTAGTCTCTCTGGATTGTTGGGATAATGTTAGAGGGATTATGTAAACATAGTGAGTCTTGTGGAAAGAATTTGTGCCTCAAGGTTAGAAGACTACATCAGTTAATGGGAAAGAGTGTGAATTATCTTATTCTTAGGATTTGGGAAGTTGTAAAAAATATATTGAGAAACAAAGGGGTCATTGAGTACAGTGATTCCCTACCAGTATCTGGAAATCTCATTCACAGAATAGAAACTAAAGGTGAATAGACAGAGCTATTTACAACAAATCAATATCTCTAAAACCAGACTTATTTATATGTATCCCTTTAACAGATTGACATTGTAAAATGAATTTTGAAGTAAAACTGAAATTAAACTGACAGTAAATATTTGTATATAAAAAATTTAAAATTTTACTTGCTAGAAAAGATGAGAATGGTTTTAAAATAATGAATTGAATAAGTTCTCTAGGAAAAAAGTCATGTATTTGTTTTAATAAAGCAAATTTTCTTAGATGAACTAATCTTAAATACTTATTGAGGTTTATGATTCAAGGGAAAAATAACAATTAGATTATGAAGTATACCTAGTTGAAATAAAGTAACATCTTCCCAATCTGTATATTCTAGAAGAAAAGAAATATATGTTCATATTTATATACAATATATATATTGACATAAGTAGCTAAGCTTATAAGTAGAGATATTACTTCATTTAAAGTAGCTATAATTTGTTATAACTGTAAAGTTGAGAGTTAAGAATTATCTTCTCCAAGATAAAATATATATCCATTACTAGAATCAGACACAGCAAATAAAAACCTTTGTTCCTATGCAGTTGCCCCTAATCTCAGTTTGCTACCTCTCTGCATTTTTCTATGTGCTAAATAGCCACTATGTATCTCTGGATCTCACTGAATCATGAATTAGGCTTTTATATGTAAGTGGTTTCCGTGGACTATTCCACGTGGCTCTTTAAAGCGCAGGGTTTTTAAAAATACTTTTAAAATATACTTTATTTCATTAGGCTTTAGCAGAAGTAGGCTTTCCAATCATGCATCCCTTTTCCAGTGTCCTTCTGCTCACTTATGTGTCCTGATTAGCCTCACATTCTGTTGACATCTTGTCTGCTTACTTATCAGCATGAATCTTCCAGGAGGACATGTTGACACTCTATGTATTGCTATTATATCCTTAGTGCATACAAAAGAGCCAAGAATCTCACAGGTCCCCAATAAGTATTTAATGGGCACATGACTGATTAATGAATATACTATTTTTTTCTCCACTGAAGCATACACCATATTTATCCAGTCCTCTATGTTTATTGGAGTTTCTGATTCTCCAGGGTTAGGTAGATAATGCATCAGTAAACATGTGATTACTCCAGTGCATATTGTACTTAATTTTTTTTTAACCTGACTTTCTCTCTGTGACTCTCTTAACTCAATCTGATTAATCAAAGAATAGTCCCATCAAATCTGAGCTTTGTAAAGGGATTCAGGATCCACAGGTTAGATTTTAAAAGAATATTGCCTCTATACTGAACATGTACAAATATATCCTTCTTGTCATTATTCCCTAACAAGATAGAAATACGACTGTTTACATTTCCATTGTGCTAGTGTTATGGTTTGGTTATGAGGTGACCCCTCAAAGTCCACGTGTGAGACATACAAGAATGTTCAGAGGTGAATTATGAGAGTTGTATTCTAATCAGTGGATTAATCCAATTGAATGGATTCATTGGGTGGTGACTGTAGGTAGAGTATGATTTCCGAGTAGGTCACTGGGGTGTGCCTTCGGGGGGTTCATATTTGTCCTGGTGCCTCACTCTCTCTGCTCCCTTGCTGTCATAAAGTGAGTAACACTCTTCCACCACCATCTTCCACTACGATGTTCTGCCTCACCTCAGGCACAGAGCTGTGGAGTTGGTGGAGACCAAGAACTGAACTTCTGAAACCATGAACCAAAATAAACTTTTCCTCTCTACATTGATCTTGTCAGGTCTTTTGGTCACAAAGATGAAAGAAAGACTGACTAACACAATTAGGTGCCACAAATAATCTAGAGATAATATTAAGATATACACAGGTTATACACAAAACTACCTCATTTTTTTATACAAAGGAATCAAGGATCTGCAGATTTTGCTGAATGTGGGGAATCCCAGAACCAATTCCTCACAGTTGCCAAGGGATGACTGAACCAAGAAGGTTATGTTTGTTGCAGAAGGAAAAGTCCACCCCTGGCTCTGAGGCTCTGTCATGTAACTTATTATAGTTTCATTGTTTTATTTGATCCATGGTTCAGTTAATGAATCACTGTAAAATGTCCTCAGTGGATTACAGGAGGGAAGATTTCAAATAAACTTTCTGCAAACAACTTTATCCTTCTCCCTAGATGTACAGATAAGGGAGATTGTACATCTAGAGGCATTTTGTGATGAGAAGTTTTTATCCTTAGGCGAAAAAGCTGATGAAAGCACAGGGCAGAGATGGAAATAAGGTAATGGCATTTTTTTTTTAAGTTGCTGAATTCAGCCACCCATGAGGCGCTCCTGCTCCTGGGCTTCCTTTGTGCATTTCTAAAGAAGTTTTGAAGGGGATAATACTGGAACTGCATGCTTCCTGTGTGGTAAGATCGCATTTTAAATTCTGTACCAAGTGTGTATTTTAATAGAAAGAATTGCTAAGACATAAGTCCAGAGAGAAAGAGCATAAGAATCCACATTTTGGTAGAAATTCACAAATTGTGAAGAGTTAGTTTTTAAACAAAGCAAGAGACTGAAAATGACAAGCAGAGGTACGGAAATGTGCTACTGAATGACCTCGAGAACCAATGATTTGTCTGGCCTTGCCTCACCTTCCTTGGGCCTGCCCGGAGTCCCCCTCATTAATGCACCTCACCTGTTTTGTGAGGAGTCTGAACCTCCCTTACCTGAGCTGTAAGGTAATAGTGGTTTGGTGGTGGTGATGGGAAGGACCAGGGAACCTTACACTCTGTTGTTTCTAGAGAGAATCCTGAGATGTTTAGTGAAGGTCCATCTAAAGCTGCTTATTTAAAGAGACGTTTTATGCCTAAGTGTCCTTCAACAAATGAATGGATAAAGAAAATGTGGTATATATACATAATGGAATATTAGTCGGCTATAAAGAAAAATGAAATCATGGCATTTGCCATAAATGGATGGATCTGGAGACTATCTACGCAAAGTGAAATAAACCAATCCCCCCAAAAAGCAAAGGCCAAATTTCTCAATTTCTTTCTGGTTTGCAGACGGTAACTCACAATAAGGGTGGGGGAAGGAAGAAGAGAAATTCACTGTATTAGACAAAGGAGAGTGAAGGGAAGGGAGGGGGAACAGGAATAGGAAGGATAGTAGAATGAACTGGACATAACTTCCTTATGTTCATATATGAATACAAGACCAATATAATTCCACATCATGTGGAAGGCATTTCATGTCATTCTAGTGGTTGTCACAAGGTAATATTGAGAACTTAGGGACTATCCCCTCAATTTTGTCATACAGAGTTATAAAAGTTTGGAAAGCAGGTCGTGAGCACAGGTTTCTTCGTGTAGTCCCCTCTCCTGAGATGCCGAGTGCAGACTGCCCGTTTGTGTCCCCGTGAAGTTCACATGTTGAAGCCTTCACCTCTGATGAGATGGCACTAGAGGGTGGGGCTGTTAGAAGACAACAGGAGGGTAGAACCACCAGGAGGTGATTTATGGATTTAACGGGAGGCTGAAGGTACATCAGCAAACCAGGAGGCCAGCCCTCCCCAGACATTAGCCTGTTCGTGCCTTGGCTGTTACCAGTGTCCAGAATGGTAAGGAATAGAGCAGTGTGTAAGGCACATGGGCTGTGGTATTTTTGTTCAGCAGGGAGACTTTGTTCTGAGCTGAGACACTGCTTTTTCACCTCTCTCTAAATCTGCATTTTCTCCATTCTGTCCTGCTCTGTGCATTCCAATGTGCCTATGCTCAGAGCCCATTATGTCTTTTCAATTGTCCCAGAACAGATCTGCATGAGATTCCTCTGCAGAGACTCCCATTGGAAACCTCCTCTGGATGATCTGTGGGTAAATAAAGATGTGGGGGAGAGCTGGTGGGGAACTAAGGCAGTGTGTGGGGGGTGTGCTCTCAGGGAGGGAGGAAGAGGAGGGATCAACTTCTAGTCCTAAGACCTTTATCTCAGGGGAATACATGTATTTTCTGAAAACTTCTCTGCATTTGTACTTTCTTTTGTCTAGAGTTGAAATTAATACCTAAACAGGGCTGAGACTTGAGGGATGGGTGGTAGGAGTGGGGCTCAGATAGTCTTCAGAGGCCATGCTTGATACAGTAATAAACATCCAGTTGGAATAAAAGATCTTGGGGAATGGGAACATTTATGTAGGTGAATACTTGGAAAATATAGAAAAATGAAGATATTTTTAGTATTTTGCATGTAGAACTTCCCTAGGTAGGCTTACAAATCTTCATTTGCAATGTAGAAGAAACAAAGAAAACTTGTGTCACTGCAGCAGCAGCAATGCATGGACACAGTGGGGCTTCACGGTGGCATTACTGTGAACTGTTTAGATGACTTAGGGCAATAGATATTAATTTTGTGCATATTAGTGTCATTTTCTCTGAGTTTGAAAACGATTAAACAAAAAAATAAGGCAAGAACAAAGGTATATTGTTAAATCTTAAACCAACATTTTCTGAAATATTGATAAGAATTCTTATAGTTATTTACTAAAAGTTTGATGATAACAGCGAATTTGTTTATATTTATATCCTGAGTGTCTCATATAGATCCTTCAATAGAATAGGTTCCCAGTACATTTAGTTTCATTAAATTGATGAATGACTAAATAAACTTTCAGTATCTCTCCATGAAGGAAGCTCCAGTGTCTATTCACATTTTTACTTTGAGGCAAGTTTAAGAAAAATTCATTAATACCAAGAAGGATCATTCATAGACAGTTAAGGTGCAGAATAATATGTTTTATTTAGTTACGGGTTCCAGACACTTAAGAAACTTGAAATTTAGAATGGCAGGTGGATCATGAAGATAGAAAGGTGTTTAGTTGGCAGCAATGGTCTCTTGAATCCAGTCCAGGTAGTTGCAGACCTTGGTGTAGACACCTGGTTTGCCTTTCAGAGCACAGCCCAAGCCCCAGGACACAATACCCTGGAGCTCACCATTGCAGACCACGGGGCCACCAGAGTCACCCTGGGCAAGAGGAAAAGACAGTCAGAGCTCTTGTTCATGCCCAGAGGCAACAGTGGGCTCCAAAACATTTCTCCATGATCCAGGTGGTATACTTTTATCCAACCCCTAATATTCTATATGATATACCTTTTCTCCTCCTGAAAATGCAACCCTCAATCTCTTCCTATATCCCTATTATTCTTCCTCCTTACTCATAGCCCCTCCTCTTTCCTAGGTAGCACCATAGGGCCAAGAAATCCTGAGGACTATACAGATCAAATGTGGTACCACTTGTCTTGCTCCTTTTTACAAAGGTTGCATTCCACCATGTGCCTCCTGAGAAGGGCACTTGATGACCTGTTTGCACACCAGTTTCTAGGTATCAGTTTTACCCTCTTTTACGCTACTCATCATTACCACAAAAAGAAAACTATAATTTATCTCAAAGCTGCTGTTCCAATCTCACAATCAGCCGCATGGACTCCACAGTCCTGTGCGTTTCATAGAAGGAGAAACATGGTGGAGAAGAGAGACTTATCTGGATGAAGCAGGAGCATGAGAAACTCACCTGGCAGGAGTCCTTTCCCCCCTCCAGGAAGCCCAGGCAGAACATGTTGTCAGTGACCTTGCCTGGGTAGGAATTGTGGCAAGCAGTGTCAGAGAGCACAGGGGCGTCCAGACACTGCAGGAGGGAAGGATATTTGACTGTGGAAAGCAAGAGTGAAAATGGACCATTATTCACAGGGTTCCCTGATTCCATTATATTTCCTCTCTTTCACAGTATTACTCTTCAGTGTTCCAAGAAGCCAGTGACTTGTAATATGTGGGAACATTTTGCATAGGTTGTCCACAAAGTTCTAATCAAGTGATTCTTTCTTTGACAGGAGCATCACTGGCCACAGATGTCAAGTACAGAGACTGTTTCTAGAGAAGGTGTATACTTTCAGCAGTAAGAAATTATAAATGTCTTTGTTTTATTTCTCTCTTGTTTTCTTTACATCTCTGCACAAATCTAGAAATATTTTAGATGAGTACCTTGACATTTTTATTGTCAAGTAATCTTTCTTCATCTTCTCCATGTTCTCAGGAAAGAACTTTTACAGATTTCATTTAGCATCATATAGGAGTACCTATATCCAAAGCTATGCTTAGGCAACCTTGCCTTGAGTGAAGATTTAGACTAACTGACCCTCCAGTGACCTCAAGCCTGGTGCTTGTTTCCAGTTATCATACCTCCAAAGCTCAGGGTGTTGCCCCAGCCAGACACGAGGCACTGAGTCCCAGTGGATGGACAGGATGTGGGCAGAGAGACTGTAGACACTCGAGCGCTGAAGGTGGCGGGGGATGCCAGTTTGATCAGCATGATGTCGTTATTTAAGGTGTCTTTATGAAAGTTGGGGTGCCGGATGATCTTGGCTGCCTGAATGAACTGCTCATCTCCCTCAAGGACGTCAATGTCATGTTCTCCCAGACGCACTTGGAGTCGGCTGCATTAAACATGACAAGTGACCTAAGTATCCAATCAGAGCTTCTCCTTCTCCAATCCCCAATCGTGACCATGAACACAAAAGCATCCCCATCAAGCATTTGTTCACACAGGGGACTGTGCCCTTAAGGCAGCATGTGGACCACCACATATGCTGCAGGTTAGAGAGGTCTTTATGCCAGTATCAGTATCATTGTGCTACAATAGGAAGGTCTAGTAATTGGAAATATGACCCCAAGTAAAGAGTTGGATATGGTAATGAGATTGGTGGCACTTTCCATATTTACCCACTTTGGAATCACTGAGTAACACAGAAGAGGCTGGAAGACTCAAAGACAGCAGGATTTTAAGGGAATAGAGTGTGTTATGCTTGTTTGTATCCTGTACTGGAATTATGATGCCTCTCATCACCTCCATGTGCCATTTCTTCCTGGTTAAGCTGTGATGGAGAGGACCAGGTTTGACTCCTGGTACTTCACCAGCCACTCTGTCCCCTCCACATCTTTAATACCAGCAGTTAGAAATACATCAGGAAACTTCCAGAGTACTGCTCCATAGGAGACCCTCAACCTGTTGTACAATGCTGAGTGGGTCATCAGGACTCAGAACCTGAATCCTGTATTTAACAAGAATAACTACTCTTATGCTTCCCGGGTGGAGGATAAACTCGTCTTAGCACTTGGGAATGTGAAGTCAGGTTACTTACGACTTGTAGCAGTGAGCTGCAGTCAGCACCCACTGGTCACTGATGAGGGAGCCTCCACATAAATGGTAGCCCACGTTTAGTGACACCTGGTAGGGCAGGGAATTCTTTGCACAGGTATAGCCTCCCACAATCTTGTCATCATCAGGAATGGGGAGAGCAACTGATAATAAAAAAGTTGGAAACTCACAGTCAAACAGATCCATCTTGCAATTCCTACTCCACCAGGAAGATTTTTTAGACTAACCAGAAAAGAGATGACAGAGTTCTCTTTTCTCACACAATTGAGAGAAGGAGGTTTAAGGATTTCTAAAAAAAAAAATGTATTATTCTGTACTTTTGACACACACCCTTCTTGTTCACTACCATGAAGCATATAAGTTTTCATAAGTGCATTAAATGTGATATGCTGTGTTTTCAAAATATTCATCCTCCCCCAACACACACACACACAACTTCACACATGGGCACTTGTGAATTCAAGAGAGATCATTCCCTTTACACAATAAGTAATTGATCACCAGGGTTGAAGTTATAAAATCATGTTTACATAAAACTGTATTTGGAATCATGTAAATTGATAGGAATCTTTGCAGTAATATTACTGTTGTGTGTTTGGTCAATAGGATGTTGGTTTCGCATAGCTCTCTCAATCGGGTAACATAAAAAAAGGAAAAAAAAAAAACTTTTAGAAGTCAAGTGAGAATATTCCTAGAACATTGTACTTTGCTTCTCCCAATTTGTTGCCTTGGATCTAACTAATATTCTATTAAATCATTTTATTTTTTTTTTTTTTTTATTGGTCGTTCATAACATTACATAGTTCTTAATACATCATATTACACGGTTTGATTCAAGTGGATTATGAACTCCCCCTTTTACCCCGTATACAAATTGCTGTATCACATCAGTTACCCTTCCATTGATTGACATATTGCCTTTCTAGTGTCTGATGTATTCTGCTGTCTGTCCTATTCTCTACTATCCCCCCTCCCCTCCCCTTCCCTCCCCTCCCCCCCTCCCCTTTTCTCTCTCTACCCCTTTTACTGTAAATCATTTCTTCCATTTGTATTATCTTGTCTTACCCCTCCATTCCTCTTATATGACATTTTGTATAACCCTGAGGATCGCCTTCCATTTCCATGCACTTTCCCTTCTCACTCCCTTTCCCTCCCACCTCTCATCCCTGTTTAATGTAAATATTCTTCTCAAGCTCTTCGTCCCCACCCTGTCCTTGTTAACTCCCCTTATATCAAAGGAGTCATTTGGTATTTGTTTTTTAAAGATTGACTAGCTTCACTTAGCATAATCTGCTCTAATGCCATCCATTTCCCTCCAAATTCTATGATTTTGTCATTTTTTAATGCAGAATAATACTCCATTGTATATAAATGCCACATTTTTTTTATCCATTCATCTATTGAAGGGCATCTAGGCTGGTTCCACAGTCTTGCTATCATGAATTGAGCTGCTATGAACATCGATGTAGCAGTGTCCCTGTAGCATGCTCTTGTTAGGGCTTTAGGGAATAGACCGAGAAGGGGAATAGCTGGGTCAAATGGTGGTTCCATTCCCAGCTTTCCGAGAAATCTCCATACTGCTTTCCAAATTGGCTGCACCAATTTGCAGTCCCACCAGCAATGAACAAGAGTGCCCTTTTCCCCGCATCCTCTCCAGCACTTATTGTTGTTTGACTTCCTAATGGCTGCCAGACTTACTGGAGTGAGATGGTATCTTAGGGTAGTTTTGATTTGCATTTCTCTGACTGCTAGCGATGGTGAGCATTTTTTCATGTACTTGTTGATTGATTGTATGTCCTCCTCTGAGAAGTGTCTGTTCAGGTCCTTGGCCCACTTATTGATTGGATTATTTGTTATCTTATTGTCTAATTTTTTGAGTTCTTTGTATATTCTGGTTATTAGGGCTCTATCTGAAGTGTGTGGAGTAAAGATTTGTTCCCAGGATGTAGGCTCCCTGTTTATCTCTCTTATTGTTTCTTTTGCTGAGAAAAAACTTTTTAGTTTGAGTAAGTCCCATTTGTTGATTCTATTTGTTAACTCTAGCGCTATGGGTGTCCTATTGAGGAATTTGGAGCCCGATCCCACAGCGTGTAGATCATAACCAACTTTTTCTTCTATCAGATGCCGTGTCTCTGATTTAATATCAAGCTCCTTGATCCATTTTGAGTTAACTTTTGTGCACGGCGAGAGATAGGGATTCAGATTCATTTTGGTGCAAATGGATTTCCAGTTTTCCCAGCACCATTTGTTGAAGATGCTATCCTTCCTCCATTGCATGCTTTTAGCCCCTTTATCAAATATAAGATAGTTGTAGTTTTGTGGATTGGTTACTGTGTCCTCTATTCTGTACCATTGGTCGACCCGCCTGTTTTGGTACCAGTACCATGCTGTTTTTGTTACTATTGCTCTGTAGTATAGTTTGAGATCTGGAATCGCTATACCGCCTGATTCACACTTCCTGCTTAGTATTGTTTTTGCTATTCTGGGTCTTTTATTATTCCATATGAATTTCATGATTCTTTTATCTATTTCTACAAGATATGCTGTTGGGATTTTGATTGGCATTGCATTGAACTTATAGAGAACTTTTGGTAATATCGCCATTTTGATGATGTTAGTTCTGCCTATCCATGAGCAGGGTATATTTTTCCATCTTCTAAGGTCTTCTTCTATGTCTTTCTTTAGGGTTCTGTAATTTTCATTGTATAAATCTTTCACCTCTTTTGTTAGGTTGATTCCCAAGTATTTTATTTTTTGGGGGGATATTGTGAATGGAGTAGTTGTCCTCATTTCCGTTTCAGAGGATTTGTCGCTGATATACAGGAATGCCTTTGATTTATGCGTGTTGATCTTATATCCTGCCACTTTGCTGAATTCATTTATTAGCTCTAATAGCTTCTTTGTAGACCCTTTTGGGTCTGCTAGGTATAGAATCATATCATCTGCAAATAGTGATAATTTAAGTTCTTCTTTTCCTATTTTTATGCCTTTAATTTCTTTTGTCTGTCTAATTGCTCTAGCCAGTGTTTCGAGGACTATGTTGAACAGAAGTGGTGAGAGAGGGCATCCCTGTCTTGTACCAGATCTTAGAGGGAATGCCTTCAATTTTTCTCCATTCAGAATGATGCTGGCCTGTGGCTTATCATAGATTGCTTTTACAATGTTGAGGTATGATCCTGTTATCCCTAATTTTTCTAGCGTTTTGAACATAAAGGGATGCTGTACTTTGTCGAATGCTTTTTCTGCATCTATTGAGATGATCATATGGTTCTTATTTTTAAGTCTGTTGATGTGGTGGATAACATTTATTGATTTCCGTATATTAAACCAGCCTTGCATCCCAGGGATGAATCCTACTTGATCATGATGTATAATTTTTTTGATATGTATTTGAATCCGATTCGCCAGAATTTTATTGAGGATTTTTGCGTCAAGGTTCATTAGAGATATTGGTCTGTAATTTTCCTTCTTTGACGTGTCTTTGTCTGGTTTCGGAATCAGGGTGATGTTGGCCTCGTAGAATGAATTTGGAAGTTCTCCCTCTTTTTCTATTTCCTGAAATAGCTTGAAAAGTATTGGTGTTAGTTCCTCTTTAAAGGTTTTGTAAAACTCTGCTGTATACCCATCCGGTCCTGGGCTTTTTTAGTTGGTAGTCTTTTGATGGTTTCTTCTATTTCCTCTATTGTTATTGGTCTGTTTAGGTTGTCTATATCCTCCTGGCTCAATCTGGGCAGATCATAGGACTCAAGGAATTTATCTATGCCTTCAGTATCTTCTTTTTTATTGGAGTATAAGGATTCAAAGTAATTTCTGATTATCTTCTGTATTTCTGAAGTGTCTGTTGTGATATTGCCTTTTTCATCCCGTATGCTAGTAATTTGGGTTCTCTCTCTTCTTCTCTTCGTTAGCATGGCTAAGGGTCTGTCAATTTTATTTATTTTTTCAAAGAACCAGCTTTTAGTTTTGTCAATTTTTTCAATTGTTTCTTTTGTTTCAATTTCATTAATTTCAGCTCTGATTTTAATTATTTCTTGCCTTCTACTTCTTTTGCTGTTGTTTTGCTCTTCTTTTTCTAGGATTTTGAGATGAAGTATGAGATCATTTATTTGTTGGTTTTTTCTTTTTTTGAGGAATGAACTCCAAGCAATGAATTTTCCTCTTAGAACTGCTTTCAATGTGTCCCATAGATTCCGATATGTTGTGTCTGTGTTTTCATTTAACTCTAGGAATTTTTTAATTTCCTCCTTGATGTCTTCTAAAACCCATTGATCACTCAGCAACCTATTGTTCATTCTCCAGGTGATGCTTGATTTTTCCTTTCTTCTTTTATCATTGATTTTCAGTTTCATTCCATTATGATCAGATAAGATGCATGGTATTATCTCTACCCCTTTGTATTGTCTAAGAGTTGCCCTGTGACATAGTATATGGTCTATTTTTGAGAAGGTTCCATGTGCTGCTGAGAAAAAAGTGTAGCTACTTGATGTTGGGTGGTATAGTCTATATATGTCAATTAAGTCTAGGTTGTTAATTGTGTTATTGAGTTCTATAGTTTCCTTATTTAACTTTTGTTTGGAAGATCTGTCCAGTGGTGAGAGAGGTGTGTTGAAGTCTCCCATGATTATTGTATGTTGGTCTATTAGACTCTTGAACTTGAGAAGAGTTTGCTTGATGAACACAGCTGCACCATTATTTGGGGCATATATATTTATGATTGTTATGTCTTGTTGGTGTATGGTTCCCTTGAGCAGTATGAAGTGTCCTTCTATATCCCTTTTGATTAGCTTTGGCTTGAAATCTATTTTATTAGATATGAGTATGGACACTCCTGCTTGTTTCCGAGGTCCATATGAGTGATATGATTTTTCCCAACCTTTCACCTTCAGACTATGTATATCTTTTCCTATCAAATGCGTCTCCTGTAGACAGCATATTGTTGGGTCTTGTTTTTTGATCCATTCTACTAGCCTGTGTCTCTTAATTGGTGAGTTTAAGCCATTAACATTTAGGGTTATTATTGAGATATGGTTTGTTCTTCTATCCATATTTGTTTATTGATGTTACTAAACCTGATTTGTTATCCTCTTTGACTACTTTCCCCCCTTTACTGTCCTACCTCCCATTGTTGGTTTTCAAAGTTATTTTCCATTTCCTCTTCCTGTAATGTTTTGCCAAGGATTTTTTGAAGAGATGGTTTTCTAGCTGCGAATTCTTTTAACTTTTGTTTATCGTGGAAGGTTTTAATTTCATCTTCTAATCTGAAGCTTAATTTCGCCGGATACACGATTCTTGGTTGGAACCCATTTTCTTTCAGTGTTTGAAATATGTTATTCCAGGATCTTCTAGCTTTCAGAGTCTGTGTTGAGAGATCAGCTGTTATCCTGATTGGTTTACCCCTAAATGTAATCTGCTTTCTTTCTCTTGCAGCTTTTAAAATTCTCTCCTTATTCTGTATGTTGGACATTTTCATTATAATGTGTCTAGGTGTGGATCTCTTAAGATTTTGCACATTCGGCGTCCTGTAGGCTTCTAGGATTTGGGATTCTGTCTCATTCTTCAAGTCTGGGAAGTTTTCTCGTATTATTTCACTGAAAAGACTTTTTATTCCTTTGGTTTGGAGCTCTGTGCCTTCCTGTATCCCAATGACTCTTAAATTTGGTCTTTTGATATTATCCCATAATTCTTGGATGTTCTGCTCATGGTTTCTTAGCAGACTTGCTGAGCTGTCTATGTTCTTTTCCAGTTGAAATACTTTGTCTTCATTGTCTGATGTTCTCTCTTCTAAGTGATCTACTCTGCTGGTAGTATTCTCAATTGAGTTTTTAAGTTGGTTTATAGCTTCCTGCATTTCTAGAATTTCTATTTGTTTGTTTTTTATTACCTCTATCTCCCTGTGAAATTGATCTTTTACTTCCTGGATTTGTTTGTCAATGTGATCTTTCATTGTCTGATTTTGCTGTCTCATGTCTTCCTTGAGACTCCAGATCATCTGAAGCATATAAATCCTGATGTCTTTATCTGACATTCCATCTGTTGCAGCTATTACCTCTTCTAAAGTTGAGTTGACCTGCATTGCTTGTGGTCCTTTCTTTCCTTGTCTTTTCATACTGCTGACGTTTCTTTCTGCTTGGTGCCACTGTTGTGTTTTTGAAATTTACCCCCTATTTATTAATGTTGCTCTTGTATAGTTGGGAAGTCTCCCTTGCAGGGCGGGTATTGGCTGTGCTCCTCCTCTAATTATGGTGGTCTGTCTACCCCGCTGATCGGTCGCAGGTCTGCCCCCGCTGCGGGCACGGGTGGTGGCTTTGCTCTGCCCCCACTCCAATTGTGGTAACTTAACTACCACGCCCTGGGATCGTTGGTCCTGATCTGGATGTGGGTGGCGGCTCAGCTGGGCCCCCCGCTCCAATTGGTGTGACGAGTCTACCGCGCTGGCAGACCTCTAGGCCGGTGGGTCGCAGTTCTGCACAGCCCCCACTCCCAATGGGGGTACCTAACTACCTCTCCAACGGGTCGCTGAGCCCCCTCCGGACCCGGGCGGCGACCCTGCTCCACCCCCACTCCAACCAGTGTGACGCGACTGCCTCGGTGTTACGTGTCCACCCCGCTGGCAAGCTACCTGGCCTGTCTTGCCAGTTGGCGGCAGGTCTGCCTGCCCTGCTTGCTCGGATGGCAGCTCCGCACAGCCCCTACTCCAAATGAGGTTACTTGGCTGCTGCGCCGCGGAATCGCTGGTCCTATTCTATGCGTGGGCGGCTGCTCTCTTCAGCCCCAGCTGCGTTTGGGGTGTCATGGCACCACGCCGGCGGGTCACTTGGACTGCTCTGGGCGCAGGAGGAAGATCCACTCTGTCCCTACAACACCCCGCCGGACCCTGATTGAGAAGCAGTCACCGCCGGTTCCCTAGCCTTGGGCCAAAGCAGCTTAGGTAGCCGGAACCCCGCCTCTCCGATCTGATACACTCTCCGCTGGGAGCTGGCTCCAGGGACCGACGCCACGGGTTTCCCAGCCCCAGGCCAAAACTGTTCCGGGAGTCAGAACCCAGTCGCCCCAAGCTCAGCGCACGCTCCACTTGGAGCTGGCCTCCGCCGGCAGTCTCCGCAGTTTCCTCAGACCTGGGCCAGGTTAGCCCCGGGAACCCGAATCCAGCTGCTCAGTGCCCGGCGCACGCCTTGCCAGGCACGAGCCTCTAGGAGTATTCTCCACAAGAACCCCCGCCCCGAGCCTGAGCAGAAAATCTGTCTGCTAGAAGCAGGCAAATACCAGCCTGTTATCACCTGTTCGTAGTTGAATGGGCTGAGATCAGTAGAACACGGGGATGATTACATCATCTCTCCGAAATTATTAAATCATTTTAGATAGCAAGCACATTTATATAGAGGATAGACACCTACTGATTGGTTTGTTAAAAAGACTCACCAGCAGCTCCCAAGATGGCAAGGAAGATGAAGATCTTCATGGTTCCTCACTGGGTCTGGACTCGGAATGGGATGAAGGCTTTTTATCCTCAGGTATTTATACCTCCAGTTTGTCATTGACAGACATGGCCACAGGTGATTTCACTGGGAAAAAAATGATTTCACTGGAAACTCACATATCTCATTTTAGATTGACTCTGTGAAACATGGAAGGTGATTAAGCATCAATGTTAAACAACATCAATTTTCCAGACATTTATGGGAATGGAAGTCATAGACCCACCTGGTAGGAACCGTTCTCCATAATAGGAAAATAAGTTGGAGTGAAGTCATAGGTCAGAGCTCCAGGCTTCTGCATTCCCACACAAAAAGTAAGGTAATTGGTTGTTTTAAATATGTACTTTTTCCTAAGGACTATCTGGAGCCTTGAACCTTTGTTGCTTAATTCATATTGGCTCTTGCACACACTCACATTTTGTCTTATATTAGTTCTCATCTTGTATATCCATGTTAACTTTTCATTATTAGAAGGAACAATGTGTTCTCTGAGAAATGGATTTATTTTAATTCCAAGTAAAATAAACTAATCCTCCAAAACCAAAGGCTGAATATTTTCTCTGATATATAGATGTTCATTCACAATTAATTTTGGGTGGCAGTTAGGGAAGAATAGAGTTACTTTAGATTAGGTAATTTGTTCATCTTTGAAAAATTAATAGGAAAAAAGGGAAAGTAAAACATGATAACAAGTTACTATATTTCAAGGGTATACTCATCCCCCATATCTGTGGTTTATCTTTTCAGGTTTAAGTTACTCAGGGTCAACCATAACCTAAACATGCTCAATGGGATATTCTAGAAAAAATGTTTTAATAAATTTTAAGTAACATTCAGTTCATTATATTGCATATTTCTTTATTTTTTCAATACAGGTAGTTGTTTATTTCTTACTGCACCTAGTTTATAAATTAACCTTTATCATGGGTAAAAATGTATGTGAAAACATTATATATAGAAATTAGTACTACAGGTAGTTTCAAGACTTGGAATATGCTCCTCCTGTTAAGAGGGCACCACTGTATTCTAATTTAATAATCTTCATAACTACCATATGCAATATCTGTTAACAGACCCCATTTACAGATGGATCAGTAAAGGCACCATAGATATAAGGAACTTTTACAAAATCACACAGCAAGCCCACAGTAGAATGATACCAGAGGAAATATGGCTTCTAAGTTTGTGTTCTTTCGAGGCAAGGAATCTTGGCTTAGTTTAATGCCAGTGCAGGGAATGTTTCCTGGGGGGGGCACTGAAGGGGTGTCCATGTGCCAACTCTATCAGAGATACCATTATGAATGTTGTACGATAATTCTCATCATTTTGGAAACTGAAATGAGAGTCTTAGAGAAGCCAAACACTTATTCCATAATTTCATAGCTCTTGTGGTAAATTCAAAGTAGAGAGTCAATCAGTCTCATCTCAGGACCAATTTCCTCAATGGTAATGCCATAATGCCACATCTAGCTGGGCACAGTAGTCAGATTCTACACCTCTACAGAAATATAAAACCACCTATCAGGACAGTATTTCTGCTTGAGTAAATTATCACTCTTGGGGTTATTTCTGTATATGTTTGTTTTATTTTCATTTGATACTATCTGCATGAGGACATCATAGTCAAAGGCACAGTTTCTTAACCTTGACTCTGTTGACATTTGCAGTCAGATGCTATCCCTATTTAAGCTATGACCATTACGGTTTTGATGTGAGGTGTTCCTGGAAAAGCTCATGATAGACAATGCAGGAATGTTCAAAAGTAAAATGGTCCCATAATGAGAGCTAACCTAGTCAGTGTATTAATCCATTTGATGGATTATCAACTTGAACAGACTGAATGGTGGTAACTGTAGGCAGGTGGGACGTGACTGGAAGAAGTAGGTCACTGGGACCACACTCTTGGGCAGCATATATGTTTCCCTTGGTGCTGTCTCCCTCTGCTTCCCATCTGTCCTGAGCTGAGCAGCCTTCCTCCGCCCTGACATTCCACCATGAGGTTCTGCCTCACCGTAGGCCCAGAGCAATGGAGACGGCTAACTGTGGACTGAGAACTCTGGACTGGAAACCATGATTCCAGATAAACTTGCCCTCCTCTAGTTGTTATTTTCAGGTATTTTGGTCATGGTGATGAAAAGCTGTGTCCCATAATAATAACCCTAAAAATAAGCTCTGTTATGTGTCTAAGGTTTCATCTTTGACTCATATATATATACACACACATTCACAAGGGACATAAAGAATAGTGTGCAAGGTTATATATCAAGAACCAATTAGCTTTGTTGAATAATTTTTTTTTGCCTCAGTATGAGAAAAATAGTTCATTAATTAAGAAAATAATGAGGTGGCATTCTGTTGGTGTTGGAAACATGGGGGGAAAATTGAGCAACAAAGGAACCACAGTTGTTATTTTCAGGTATTTTGGTCATGGTGATGAAAAGCTGTGTCCCATAATAATAACCCTAAAAATAAGCTCTGTTATGTGTCTAAGGTTTCATCTTTGACTCATATATATATACACACACATTCACAAGGGACATAAAGAATAGTGTGCAAGGTTATATATCAAGAACCAATTAGCTTTGTTGAATAATTTTTTTGCCTCAGTATGAGAAAAATAGTTCATTAATTAAGAAAATAATGAGGTGGCATTCTGTTGGTGTTGGAAACATGGGGGGAAAATTGAGCAACAAAGGAACCACTGAAACTATGATTCCCAGCAGAGGGATGAATATCCTATAACCTACTTGAAATAGGAACTGAATGTGAATAAACTGAGCTGTTGAAGAGTAAATGAGTATCTCTAAACTGAAGACGTTTGTATTTGTATCCTTTCGATATATTACAGTCTTAATTGAATTTGAACAGCAAGTCTAAAACATTACTGTGACAGAAAACATTTACATTTAAACCATTTAGAAGTTATTGTCATAGAAGATAAGAATGGTCTACACTAAAATAATAAAACTTGTTAGATTTTTAAGGGAAAAGAGGCTTATATTGGTCTTATTAAAGAAAATTTTCTCAGATAAAATGATCTTGATATTTATTTCTTCTTTCTGTGATACTAAAACGAGGTTTTGAAGCTCATCCCTTGGAACATCTGAGAGAGAAACATGTTGGAGAAAGAAAGACTTCATCCACTGATCAAAGAAAGGAGAAGCGAGGGCTCTTGCTCATAGAAGTTTCTCAACTCCAGTGTTGAGGGGTTACAGGTACAGATAAGAATGAGTGGGGTAGGTGGGCAGAGAAATAGTCCTGTCTTTTCAGGAATAGACAGAGCTCTTCCAGGACCTTGGGTATCACTTCTTTTCACTCCTTTCAGGACATGGAGTCAGGACATGGTCATGGGATCTGGTCATTGTCTTTAACCTTGAGGAAGGAGAGAAAGAGATGGATCTGAATAACACTAAGGCAAATTACCCTTGTACTTTAATTTTGGACAAAATGTTTCCCAAGTGATCGACATGTCTACATGCAGAGCTGAGGAGAATCTGACCTAACGGGTTAAAGCAGCAAAGATAACAGACACAAAATGAAACAGATGCCAGGCAATTTTATGCTGCTATTGTCCCCAAAGGACAGCTTCAGCCCCGGTGAAGAGTGAGTTTCAGCAAAAACAGCCTGCACATTCCTGGAAGTTAACCTAGGCAACTGCTGTCATCATAATCCACACACCAGAGAGGTTATCTACAAGTTAGTGGGAAATTCATAGAATATTTCCCAGAAGCTAAACTTCTGAGGATAGCTATGACTTCAAAATATATAGCTATAAGTCTCTAATTAAAGAGTTAACTACTCCAAATCCCCAGGAATAAGAGATGAATATATATATATCTTTTGCTGTAATTAGATAAGTTGAAAACTTTATGCGGTTGCCCCTACTCTCAGATTGTGGCCTTTTTGCATTTCCTTACATTCTCTATGAATACCATCTGCCTCTCACTGGATCTTACTGAATCATGAATTCGAGATTTATTTATAGTCAATATGCTTCCATGAACTCCTCTCACTCTTTCAAATGGCTCTTCATTTTAAACTGCAGTAGGCTTTGATAGATCTTGGATAACTTTCTTTGATTATGTATTAAAGTCTGATTCCCCATCAGGCATCCCTTTATCCAGTTTTTTTTTTTTTTGGTTAAAATATCAGTTTTTCTAATTAGTTATACATGACAGTTGAATGCACTGGTTCATAGTACACAAATGGAGCATAATTTTTCATAACTCTGGCTTTAAATGAACTAGAGTCACACCATGGTTGCAATTATACATGTACCAAGGTTAATAATACCATCTAATTCCATCATCTTTTCTATCCCGTTGCCCCCTCCCATCAGTTGGCCCCTCCCAACCCTTCACTCCCCTTCACCTAATTCAAAGTTCCTACTTTCATCCCCCCCTCATTATGGATCAGCATGTATTTGTCAGAAAAAGCATTTGGCCCTTATTTTTTTGGGGGGGGGGATTGGCTTATTTCGCTTTGTATGATATTCTCCACCTCCATCCATTTATCTGCAAATGCCATAATTTTATTCTCTTTTAATGCTGAATAATATTCACTTTTACATATTTATCACAGTTTCTTTACCAATTCATCTATTGAAGGGCATCTAGGTTGCTTCCACAGTTTAGCTATTGTGAATTAAGCTGCTATAAATTTTGGTGTGTCTGCAGTATGCTGTTTTTAAGTCCTTTGGGTATAGACCGAGGAGTGGAATAGCTGGGTCAAATGGTGGCTCCATTCCAAGATTTCTAAGGAATCTCCATACTGCTTTCTAGATTGTTTGCACCAATTTGCTGTCTCACCTGCAAGGCAAGAGTTTGCCTTTTCCCCACATTCTTGCCAACACTTTTTGTTGCTTGTATCCTAGATAACCACCAATCTGACTAGAGTGAGATACAATCTAAGAGTAATTTTGATTCGCATTACTCTAATTATTAGAGATGTTGAACATTTTTTATGTACTTGTTGATTGATTATCTTCTTTGAGAAGTGTCTGCTTAGTTCCTTAGCTCATTTATTGATTGGATTATTTGGGGGTTTTGGGTATTAAATTTTGAGTTCTTTGTTTATCCTGGTGATTAGTGCTCTATCTGATGTTTGTGGTAAATATTTTCACCAATCTGTAGACTCTCTCTTCAAATAATTAATTGTTTCTTTTTTCGAGAAGAAGCTTTTTAGTACGAACTCATCCCAGTTATTGATTCTTAGTTTTCCTTCTTGCTCTTTTGGGGTTTTGTTGAAAAAAATCAGATCCTAGCCCAACATGATGAAGATTTGGGCCTACTTTTTCTTCTAGTAGGTGCATGGTCTTTGGTCTAATTCCTAGGTCCTTGAACCATTTAGAGTGGAGTTTTGCGCATGGTGAGAGGATAGGGGTGTAATTTTATTTTACCACATATGAATTTCTAGTTTCTCCAGCAACATTTGTTGAAAAGGCTCTCTTTTCTCCAATGCACATTTTTGTCACCTTTGACTAGTATGAGATAACATATTTATGTGAATTTGTGTCTGTGTTCTCTATTCCACAACTCTATTTTGGTGCCAATACCATGTCATTTTTGTTACTATAGCTCTGTAGTGAAGTTTAAGTTCTGGTATTGTGATGCCACCTGCTTCCATCTCCTTGCTAAGGATTGCTTTGGATATTCTGGGTCTCTTATTTTGCAGATGAATTTGATAATTGATTTTTATATTTCTAGAAGGAATGCCATTGGGATTTTGACTGGAATTGCATTAAATCTGTATAACACACCTTTGGTAGTATGGTCATTTTGACAATAGAGTAATTCTGCCTATCCTAGAACAAAGGAGATCTTTCCATCTTCTAAGGTCTTTTTAAGTTTCTTTATTTAGTTTTCTGTGGTTTTTGTTGTAGATTTCTTTCACCTCTTTTGTTAGGTTGATGTTCAAGTCTTTTGTCTTTTGAGGGTATTGTAAATGGGGTAGTTTGTTTAATGTCTCTTTTATAGGGTTCATCACTGATGAACAGAAAGGCATTTGATTTATGAGTGTTGATGTTATATACTGCTACTTTGCTGAATTTATTTATTAGTTCTTGAAGTTTTCTGGTAGAAATTTTTGATTGTCTAAAATTGTAGAATCATGTTGTTGGAAAACAGTGATAGTTGAGGTTCTTCTTTTCCTATTCATATCACTTTAATTTCTTTGTCTGTCGAATTGCTCTGTCAAGCATTTCAATGACAATGTTAAATAGAAGTGATGAAAGAGGGCAATCCTACCTTGTTTCAGTTTTGAAAGGGAATGTTTTCAATTTTTCTTTGTTTAGAGTGATGGTGGCCTTTGCCTTAGCATAAAGAGCATTTACAATGTTGTGATATGTTCCTATCTTCCCTGGGTGTTCTATGTTTTGAACATGAAGGGGTGCTGTATTTTGTCAAATGCTTTTTCTACATCTATTGAGATGATCATACTATTCTTACCTTTTAGCCTATTGATGTGATGAATTACATTTATTGATTTCTGTGTGTTGAATCAAATTTGCATCCCTGTAATGAACCCCACTTGATTGTGTTACACTATATTTTTAATGTTTTTGTATGTAATTTTCCAGAATTTTATTGAGAACTTTTGCATCTATGTTCATTCAGGATAATGGTCAAAGTTGTCTTTTCTTGATGTGTTTTTGTCTGGATCTGTTATCAGGGTGACACTAATCTTATAAAATAAGCTTATAAGGGACCTTCCTGTTCTATTGCATGGGATAATTTTAGGAGTACTGATATTAATTCTTCTTTAAATATCTTACAGAACTCAGCACATAATCCATCTGGACCTAGGCTTTTCTTGGTTGGTAGGTTTATGATGGTGCCTTCTATTTCTTACGTGAAATTGATCTCCTTAAATTTTGTATATGCTGCTGATTCAATTTGGGCAGATCATATGCCTCTAGAAATTTGACAGTTTTTTCAATTTTACTGGGGTGTAAATTGCCAAAATAATTTTTAATTGTTCTTTGTATTACAGTGTGTCTGCCTTAATATTATCCTTTTCTTTGTATATTTTAGTAACATGCATTTTCTCCCTCCTTTTCATTAGGGTGGCTAAGGGTTTATCTGTTTATTGTTTCCTTCATTTTGAAGATTTATGTTTCTTTGGTTTTTTTTTCAGAATATCTCTATCTTGATATAATCTTTTGCTACCTGTCATTGACCTCTTGTCTCCTTGTTGGAGTGATCAATCAGTGCCCATATTTGCCCTCTTATATCATTCTTTGATTGGCAGACTATGTTAATTATGTACAGTTTCAACTCTTTTTCTGATGTTTCATCTACTACTCTGTCATTGGGAACTTTTATTATAGCGTCTTGGTTTGTTTGGCACACTTTTCTTTCTTGGTTTTTCATGTTGTCTTTGTGTCTTTCTCTCTTGCAGTGTGGTTTTGAGGTATTACAATTTCCACCCTATAATCTTGTAGTGTCCCTGCAGGTTATCAATACCTCACTTTTAAGGGGGAGATCAATGTTTACAATACCCAGTACAAAAAAAAGTGCCAATATAAATCAAATGACAGATTTTGTCACTGTAAACAGAAATGATGTATTTGATTATCATTTGCCATACAGACAGTAGATTTGCATAAGGGTTTGCAGTTTCTAATGCTATTCAGAGAAAGACTAGAGGGTGTGGAATGAGGTGTTTATGAGGTAGGATTGAGAATATAGAGGTATTAGTTCATAGGAAATTTGAAAGGGGAATCAAAAGGAGTTAGCTCTTAGCATTAGGAAATTGAGAAAGAAGTGATCACATGCATCAAGATGGTGTCTATTAGCATAGTATTAGGGATATCTCTGGTGTAACCAGACCCACGGGTCCTGGTTCTTGTCCCTAGTTGAAAGCACCCATATACCTAGTTAGTGGCGGCACTAGTGTGAAACCTGGAAGTCCGCTTCAGGGTACCTTGGCAGTTGCACAAGATGGAATTTGTCCCAACTAAAGACGACAGAGGCAGCAGCAGAGGTAATCCAAGATGGAGATAACTGCTTTCAGAGATGGGGCTGGGATGGCGGGCTGTGCGATGGCGTTGGGCTGCCTGTTCACGGATGAACCACTGTGGTGTGCAGTGCTGCAGCAGGCATTGCCTCCAGCCCCTATCTGTTTGTGGTTCCATGGTGGGGACTGCCACTTGGTAAGGACCATGGCAGTGGCTGCAGATGGAGGTGCTGTGGAAGGAGCAACTCCTTGGTGTTGTGGAGCTACAGAGTGGCCATCATCTCCACGTGGCAGGTTCATACCCTCCTCCCCCAAGGCGGCATGTTGTCATGGCCCCTCCTCCTACTTCCTGAATTCCAGATGCAGATGCCCTAGGTCTTGCCCTGCTCCTCCATCTGATAAGTCATCTTTAACAACTCATTTCTCTTATAAGGTCTCTGAAACTTGCCCTTATCTGTGATGGTAAGTTTGCTACCAAAAGCATGGTCTTTGTCCCTGATGTCATTCCAAAAACAAGGACCAAATTTTGAGTACATAAAAAAAGAAGTTTCATTGATATTTCTCTCTGGACTCCTCTGTCCTGAGATGCCTAGTGTAGTCTGTATGTTGTGTCCACTGAAGGCCTTCTGTTGAAAACTCCACCTCTGATTAGAGTGTATTACAACATGGGGCCTCATAGAGGTAATTAGATTTAGATGACTACAAGAATATGGAGCCAACGGGATGGGAATTGTGAAAAGAAATAGAGCTCTCCATTGGACACAGGAAGAGGATGGCAAGAGGATGAGTGTACCTAGCAAACCAGCAGGCTGCCCTCATGGTATATCAGGACTGCAAGTGATTGGAGTGTTCCTCATTAGCCTCCAGAACTGTGAGAAACAGTATGTTGTGTAGGGCACATGGCTCTGGGATTGTGACAGCAGCCTGAGCTGAGACACTGTATCCTCTTCACCTGTCTGGAGGCTGCATTTCTAGCATACAGCCTTGCTCTCTCTACTCCAAGGTGCCTGTTCCCAGAGTCCACTGGTCTTTCCAGAGAACTCATAACAGACTTGCATGGGAATCCTGTGTAGGGACTCTCACTGCAAGCCTGTTCTGGATCATCCATGGGAAGATGAATGATTGTGGCAGAGCTGGAGAGAAACCAAGCTAGAGTGTGTGGTGTCTAGTCATTGCGGGTGGAAGAGGACAGATCATACCTCTAGGGTGAAGACCTTAAAGATCACAGGTAATATATCTATTTTGGGAAAACATATCCATATTTGTACTTTCTTTAAGATAACTAGCTTAAATTAGTACCAAAAGTGAGCCAGGAGTGGAGGGGACAGGTGGTGGGAGTGGGGCTCAGATCATGTTCCCAGGCCATGCCTCCTGTAGCAATCAGCTTCCAGGTGGAAAAGAAGTAGATCTTGGAGAACTGGAACATATGTGTAGGTGACTCCTTGGAAAACTATAAATTAACACATTTCTACCTCTATAGTTTTCCCTCCTCAACATAGATTTCCAGAAGGTTGAAGAAAAGGGTAGATAGACCATCCCAAAGCACTTGGGATAGTGACTGTGTCCTTCATTGTGGCTGTACTGCGACCTGTCTCATGAATTTTGACAAATTACTTTACCTCTGTTCATAAGTATCTGTTGTGATGAACACGAATCTATCCACAAAAAAAGTAGGAAGAAATGTTTCATTGAAACAAATCTCTCTCTCTCTCTCTCTCTCTCTCTCTCTCTCTCTCTCACACACACACACACACACACACACACAGACACACAATTTTTTTCTGAGCATTAATAAAGTTCCTTGTATGTATAGAAAAAAAATTCTGTTGACATCATCGTTGTATCCACAATGTCACACACATCTACAACAGAGTACGTGATTAGTAAATTTGTTAGGATGGGTGAGTGACTAAATAAGCTTTAAAATTCTATCTATAAAACGAAGCACAACTGTCAGTCAATACATATTATGAAGACAGAACACAGTATGTATAAATACCAAGCAAGGATCTTACATGGATATAAATGTCACAGAAGAAAAATATTTCATTGAGATGTTTATTTTTGCATAGAAGGATAGGGGATGCGATTGGTGTACTGATTAGAAAGAGCCATGATGATGTCCTAGGAGGTAACATAGATTAAAGGTAAAGTTGAGACCAAGGGGTGGATCATGAAGAGAGAAAGGTGTTTAGTTGGCAGCAATGGTCTCTTGAATCCAGTCCAGGTAGTTGCAGACTTTGGTGTAGACACCGGGTTTGCCTTTCAGAGCACAGCCCAAGCCCCAGGACACAATACCCTGGAGCTCACCATTGCAGACCATGGGGCCACCAGAGTCACCCTGGGCAAGAGGAAAAGACAGTCAGAGCTCTTGTTCATGCCCAGAACATTTCTCCATGATCCAGGTAGATATTTTTATCCAATCTCTGATTCCATATGATATACCTTTCTCCTCCTGAAAATGCAATCCTCATTCTCCCCTATATCCCTATTGTTCTTCCTCCTTCTAATCAGGTGTCCCTCTTCTTTCCTTAGTAGCACCATAGGGCCAAGAAATTTTGAGAACTGTACAGATCTAATGTCGTGCTACTTGTCCTGTCCCTCTTACAAGGGTTCCATTCTACCGCACTTTGATGACCTGTTTGCACAGGAGGTTTTAGGTCTCCTTTTTACCCTGCTTTACTCTACTCCTCATTTCCACAGAGAGAAAACTTGTAATTTATCTCAAAGCTGCTGCTCCCCTCTCACAATCAGCCGCATGGACTCCACAGTCCTGTGCGTTTCACAGAAGGAGAAACATGGTGGAGAAGAGAGACTGATCTGGATGAAGCAGGAGCATGAGAAACTCACCTGGCAGGAGTCCTTTCCCCCCTCCAGGAAGCCCAGGCAGAACATGTTGTCAGTGACCTTGCCTGGGTAGGAATTGTGGCAAGCAGTGTCAGAGAGCACAGGGGCGTCCAGACACTGCAGGAGGGAAGGATATACTTCTGTGGAATGCAAGAGTGAAAATGGAAGATTAACCCCACAGGATTCCCAGGTTCATGTCCATTCGTCTCCTCTCTTTCATAATATTCCCACTCTTTTCTTTCCACTTTCCAATGCTTGTAATCTCAGGGAAACTTAATTTCTAGAGGATACTCTGAAAAGTTCTAATCAGGTGTTTCTCTGACAGGAGCATCAGCAGCCAAAGATCTCAAAGACAGAGACTGCTTTCTCAAGCAGCTGTATAACTCAGGCTCTACGGAACCCTTTAGCCTCTCTGTTCTAGTTCCCTCCTCGGTATCTTGTTCTTTGCACATCTCTAATAAGCTTCCAGATAGATACCTTGATATTTTTTAGAAGGTAATTTTTCTTGGTCTTCTCCAGGATCTCAGGAAAGAAGTCTTATGCATTTTAATTCATATATTCTAACATTACATCTAGTCAAAACTATCCTCTGTCAACCTTGCCTTGAGTGAAACTTTGTAACTGACACTCCACGTGTCTTTCACCTCCATGTTCTTAAACCTGGTGCTTGTGTTCCAGGTGACACTTATGGCCACTGCTCACAGTGTTGCCCCAGCCAGACACAAGGCACTGAGTCCCAGCAGATGGACAGGATCTCGGCAGAGAGAGAGTAGTCACTCGAGAGCTGATGGTGGCCGGGGATGTCAGTTTGATCAGCATGATGTCGTTATTTAAGGTGTCTTTATCAAAGTTGGGGTGCCGGATGATCTTGGCTGCCTGAATTTACTGCTCATCACCCTCAAGGACGTCAATGTTGTGTTCTCCCAGACGCACCTGTATCCGGCTGGATTCAAGGATTAAATGTTTCATGGTGTCACACTTGAGCTTCTTCCCCTTCCCCTATCCCTCACTTACAGTAGAAGCACAAACTCCATTCTTTTCCACTATTCAGTTACACAGGTAATGGTGCATGTAAGGCAACAGTGTGTTCTACCAAACAAGGTGAAGCTTATGGAACGTTTTAGGCAAAAATCACTGCACACACATAGACTCACTTCCACATCTTGTTAGATTAATAAGGCATAGGAATAGGTACCAAGGAAACAGTCGGTATCAAAAAGGGGATTGTGACAGCTGCTATTTCTCTTCTGTTGGGATCACTGAGCACCAAAAGGAGATGATACAAGAATCGTAGAGATAGCAGAAAATTAAAGGAGCAGGATGAATTATGCTTTTGTGTAAGGTATTATTGATAACAGGATGCATTTCATTAGCTATTTTCTTTTCTGGTTAAGCTGTGATGATTAGGGCTGTATACTGATCCATGTTCATTTGACATTGCTAGGGGTACTTCATCCACCACTGTTTCTCCTCCACTTATTTTTTTACCAAAGTTTTGGAAGACATCAGGAACATTAATGGGTTCTGCTCCATTTAAAAACCTCTCAATGCATTTTACAATTTTTGAATGCATAGTTAGTCTCTTAGGATCTGAATACTTTACCTATTAAGCATAATTCCAGTATATACTATTTGTGTTTTTGCCCAGGTGAGAGGATAAAATGATCTTAGAATTCAGGAATGTGAAGTCAGGTCACTTACCGCTTGTAGCAGTGAGCTGCAGTCAGCACCCACTGGTCACTGATGAGGGAGCCTCCATATAAATGGTAGCCCACGTTCAGTGACACCTGGTAGGGCAGGGAATTCTTTGCACAGGTGTAGCCTCCAACGATCTTGTCATCATCATCAGTGGGGAGAGCAACTGACAGAGAGGATTGGGTAACTTCCATTAAACAAATCCATTTTGCATTCCCGACTCCACCATGAAAATTTTGCAGAAGAACCAGGAAAGGGATGAAAATGTTCTCTTGTTTCTTAGAATCAGAAAATGGTAGTTTATGGCATTTTTTTTGAAAAAGTATTATTCCATCACTTTAACCTGAACCACTCTTTATCCCTGTGAATAAGCATCTAATTTTTAAATTGTTTAAAATGTTCTATGTTGTGGTTTTTACACGTGCACCTTATGTGTCATGCAGAGAGAATCAGGCACCCACACACCCATGAACTCAACAAAAACAGAAGCTCTTTACACAATGAATGGCTGGCCACCACTAGCGAGGTTTTAAAGAGTCCTTTTATACAGAACATTGCTCTGTAGCTGTACAAACCCACCAGACTTTTGGAGTCCTCTGACTGGTGTGTGTTTGTGGTGACTAATGGAGTATTGTTCTATACAGCAGTCTCCATCAGATTTTGTATTATTCTTTCCTTGAATGAAGTGTGAGTTTTGTACTTTTATTCTCTTTATTTTTCTCCTCAATCCTAGCCTAAAATATTCACTATGTCATGATGAGATTTTAGGATTATAGGATTCCTCTCCTCAACCTTTCCATAGATCCCAATTATCTCTCAAATTATCTCCAATTATCTCTCAAATGTCTGTCCATGCATTCAGCCTTGTGAAGTATGGTCCCCTGATTTCACAAGATTTTCTACTGCTCCAGAATTGTGTTAATTTGTCACATAAATTCTTTTATTTCCAATATTTGGACATATATTTAATAAAGAAGTGTCCAGGCATGTGTTTAAATGTATTAAATTTATAGCTGTCCAATTTTGCAATCAGCAGCATTAAGGTGTAGTAGTATCTAAATAGAAATTCACATTTGTCTATTTTCCTTCATGAGTGAATGATGATTGATTTTATTCCAAAAACTTTTCATTAGAAAAGTTGTCACAGAAAAAACAATAGGAGTGGGATAAAAATAGCATGACTCCTTGGGTAAATAACCATCCCTTTAATATTCAGGAGTCTCAGGTTTTCATGTTCACGGCCCACTGAGAAGCACAGAGTAGTCTCAGTTATAAATTCCAAATTCTTACAGATGTCAAGACAACACTTATTTCATGTGGACTATCCTCTCCTTTACTTTCCTCCTTCATAGAATTCACCTGGAAGTTCAGGACAAGTTGGGCTTTTCTAGGTCTTCTGTTCTGAATGTCCCCTGTCACCATGACCTTCCTTGGACTAGTGAGTGCAAATCATCTCTAACCCTGTAGCTTCAACATTTTAAGCTTCTTGGGTACAGAGCCTATATCTAACATCTGTGGTTGTTTCCCTCAGCCCAGCATACAGATTTACATAGAAGATAGACACCTGCTTTTTGGATCATTAGAGAGAGTCACCTGAAGCTCCCAGGAAAGCAAGGAAGATGAAGATCTTCATGGTTGCTCACTGGATCAGGATTGGGAATGAGACGAAGGCTTTCCAGGGAGGTATTTAAACCTCCAGTTTGTCCTTGTCACCCATAGCCACAGGAGCCAGAAAAGGTTTCACTGGAAACTCATATATCTAAGTTTAGATTAATTCCTCAACACATGCAAAGTGACTCAGCATATAATTTTAACACCCACAATTTTCCACTTTTACAGAAGGTTATGGGAATAAAATTCCCAGACCCACCTGGTAGAAACTCCTCCCCATAATAGGAACATAAGTTTAGTAAGGTCACACAGCAAAGCTCCAGGTTTCTACATTCCCAGACAAAAATCTTAGATCCTTGGTTGCTCTGATTGTGAAGTTTTAAGCTAAAAAACGTCTGGAGTTCTGCACACTTATGTTTAATTTCAAGTGTCTGTTAACAATTATATACCTGGTCTTATGCTAGTCCTCATCTTGTATATCCAAGTTAACTTTTCTATATTATCAGGAACAACTAGTTCTGCCCAAAAATGGAAAGTAGGTTTAATTTTGAAATATAATAGTCAAAAAGTAAAAGTAGAAGAATGACAATAAGTAGCACTTATCTAGAGTTTGCTGTATGTCAAGGAGAATTTGTTTCATGATATGCGATTTCAGTAACAAACAATCCCCAGAAATACTAAATGGACAACTCTAGAAATAAGTAACTAAACTTTTAATTAATTTTATTATACTACATTATCCTATTTGTTTTATTTTGTTATTAGATATTGTCATTGTTGTTGTTTGGGTAGTGCTGGGGATTGAACTCAGAGTCTTGCCTATGCTAAGCAAGTGCCAGTAAGCTATGTCCCCAGCCTTTGTTGTTAATCTTTTACTGTGCCCATTTTATTAACTAAACTTTGTCATACGTATATATGTATAAGAAAAACATTATCCATAGGATTTTGTACTATCTGCAATATCAGGAATCCACTGAGACTTGAACACATTCTGAAAGTTAAGCCTGGAGTACTGTGTTCTAAGTACTTTGCCTATATTAATACAGAATTCTCATAACAACCATAGAAGATACTTCCTATCATCCCACTTCACTGATGTGAAAACTAAGGCAACATGGTTATAGGGGACTGGCCAAAAAAGCACACAGGAAACACCTGGAAGAATTGGGATTCTCAGACTCTGTGCTCTTTTGATATTACCCAGGTAATATCAAATTCTTGGCAGATGATCATGCAAGTGGACTGTGTGGAGCGTTTCTCACGTGACCTGTGCTGTCGAAGAGGGGTCTGTGCAACAACTCTTTTTAGAGTCCATTTCTTCAACTGCCAAACTCACACAATAATAGTGTGTATGAAAACATATTCTGGAATTGCAAAAAAAAAATGGTTCATGGTGCAGAAATTACCAAAATTAATGGAGAATGACACAAGTAGCCAATGGGAGTCAATGGGAAGGAGAAATAACCTCTTGCTGCATAAAATAGCCAGTTTCTACACCTATACAATGTATCTGAAGTTGCCTACCAGGACATTATTTCTGCTAAGGCAAATTGTCACTGTTGAAGTTGTTTATGGTTTCTTGTGTTTCCATTTGACTCTGTTGTTGTTGTTATTGTTGTGGCCTTAAGGACACTGATGGAAATGCACAGTTCCTCCAACCTCCACGTTATTAAGATTTGGGTACAGACACTATCCAAATACAACTGTATAGCATACAGAAAAATAAGTTATAACGACTGACTGTTGTTTAATAGGCAAATTGCATATGTATATATTCGTATATGCATATACATAATCCTTGGACAGTTGGGATAATGTTAAAAGACATGTATATCAATGGGTTTGTTTTGTTGAATGAATTTATGGCTCAGGGTAAAAGAAGAGAGTAATTAATGGAGGATAAAATGAATTGTGGTCTGGTGAAAAGAAAAATAGAGAAATGAGGGGAATCATTTAAAATATTGCTTCCAGGTAATGTTCCAGAAATCTCAAGGCCAATGGGAGAGAAACTGGAGGTAGCAGTCTGAGTATGTTAGAACCAAGGAGTATCTCTAAGACTGAGGATATTTGTCTGTGCCTGTTCAACAGATTGGCATTCTAAATTGAATTTTGAAAGCAAGACTAAAATAATACTAAGACAGTTGATATTTTTATTTTTGAATGATCTTTAAATTACTAGTTACTCTCCGTGAGTTGCTCAGTTTGGCTTTTCCATAAAATAATGAAGTCAATATGATTGGAAGGCAAAATGAAACTTGTTTTGGTCTTATTTTAAGACAATTTCCTTCAAAAAGAGAAATTGGGCATGTGTTGAACTTCATTGCTTTTTCATGGCACAACGGAAACTTGATTATGAAATTTCCCCTGGGAAGTGAAGTAATTATTTCCCAGATGATATACTGATAAAAATAAATAAATGTATTTACATAAGTATCTAAGCTTCTAAGTAGAGATAGTACTTCACTGAAATTTATATAAAATTTAATAACCATGAGGTTAACAGTTGAGAATTATTTTCTCCAAGCTTTCAGTAACAAAAGATAACTACATTTATGTATTCAAATACTTAGTTATAGCAAGTGAAAAACCCAGCCTCCAGTCAGTTACCCATCATCTCAGATTTTTGCCCCTTCACATTCCCTCCTACTTGCACAAGAAATGCCACCCCTTTCTGCAACATGAATTAGATATTTATTACACTCCATATGTTTCAGTAATCTCCTCTGAATTTTCCAAGTGGCTCTTCATGCTGAACTCCAGTATATTTGGGTGGGTCTTTCATACTTTTCTTGGATTTTACTTTAATCAGAAAGTCTATCTTCCCTTTAGTCAGGTCTCCATTCCTTATAGCATTTTCCCCCTGATCAGCATCATATTCTACTTATTTGCAATCTATTTACCAATCAGAACACATATGTGAGGAATTCAGGGTTTATAGGTGTTTGTTTCATCATTTTATCCTTAGTGCATAGACCAGAACCAGGAATATCACAGACCCTCAGTGTTTGACAAGTAACTGATTGGCTAAATAAAGAGAAAACTTAAATTTCCTCCATTGAAGGAAATGCCATGTTTATTTAGTCAATCCTCTGTTAATGTTTATTTGTGTTCTTTCCCTTTTATACCACAGGTAGAGAATTTATCAATAGACATATGTCAGTAGTGGAGACTGTTCTTGCCTCTTGGTCTTCTCCTTTTTCTCTTTGTAATTCTTCTAGCTCAATTTAGCTAATCAGACTTACACCAAACAGATCCTCTGAATCCAAGTTTCCACACACTTGGATTCCAAGAACCATAGATCAAAGATATTTTAAAAATAGGGCACATGTGCACTATTGTTCACTAACTTAATTGTCATTATTTCCTAAGAAATACAGTAAAACAACTCTTTGCAAAGCAATTCTATTGTATTAGGTACAATAATTAATAGAGAGGTGATCTAAGATAAGGGGTATATGCACAAGTTATATGTAAGTCGCACCCCATTTCACATAGAGGACTTCAATAGCTCCAGATTTTGATATCTCTGGATAATCCTATTATCAACTCTTCATGGTTACCATGGGACCACAGTGCCACCAAGTCATGCTTTCTGCAGAATGAACAACCCACCCCTTGTTCCAATGCTTGGCTATGTAACTTAATTGTAAAGATATTGGTACAATTTCACTTGGTTACTGGTTCAAGGGTATGTAGTAACTGCTTTCAGATAATGAGATACTTACACAATGTCTCAGCATGCTTCTGGCGGCAAAGATGTTCTGTAATAAGGTTTGGGGAAACAACTTCATCCCTTTCTCTTCTATAGGTGGAAGGGAAAGTGTAGTTCTGAGAGACATTTTGTGACCTCAAAATTTGGTCCTTTGGATAGAGCTCACAGTAATGAAAGCAGAGGGCAGAGGCAGAGATAAGGTATGAGATTTTTTAAGTTGCTGAATCCAACCATATTTGAGGTCCTCTTACTCTTTGTGCATTTTGATTTTTTTTTTTAGGTCTCTAGTGATTGAACCCAGGAGTGCTCTACCACTGAGCTACATCCTCAGTTTATAACCTGTTTTATTTTGAGACAGGGACTCACTAAGTTGCTCAGGTTGGCCTTGAACCTGTGATCTATCTGGCTCAGCCTCCTGAGCAGCTGAGATTTCCAGTGTGCCCCACTGAGTGCAGCTGTTCCTGCAGTTCAAAGAACTTATGAGACAGGTAACGTTTTATTTACACGTGTTTTGTATTTCAGGACTTATTTTTTAGTAAGATAAAGTTCTAATGTCTAAGTGGCTATTAAGAAGAGTAAAGAATTTATATGTTTTAGAATTTCACAAGAGGCAAAACTAACTAAATAGTTTTTTTTTAAACAAGAGCTGCAAATGACAGTAAGATGTATTGAAAAGGGGTTATTGGATGGAATCAAGGACAAACATTGTGTCTTTTCTTGCATCACTTATCTGTGGGGTTGCCCTGATGGCTTTAATGAGCCTCACTCCTGTTTTCAGGTCTCTGAACCTTCTCTTTGTAGCCAGGGTCCTTGCACAAAGCCGGGGTTCACTTTCCTGCCACTCAACTGCTGGCAGCTTATTTTTTAAAAGACTTTTTTTTCCTTCCCTCTTCTCCCATTTTTTCCCTCCCTAACTCAGAGAAAACAAGGTTACCATTCCTCGTTTTCTGAGCAGAGTCATCTGTCCTTCCACTTACTGCCCACCTGAACAAGAAACTCTGGGAATGAGTGGAGAGTGCTCTTAAGAATTAAGTTAAACATCATTTCTATCTACTGAGACTATTTGGAAAGCAGCCCTTGTGTGCCCCTGTTGAAAGCCCTCTGTCTCCTTGCCAGTTAAAACGACAACTTCTGTGGCCTGGGCTTGTCGCCTTACTCCTCTGCTAGCAAAGCAGCAAAACTTCTTTTTTCTTTTTCTCAAAGCCTCATCCTCATTATTGGATCGACCCTGGGGACAAAAACCGAGTTTTCAGTATCAAACCTGACACCCCAGGTGGAACCTAGAGTGGCCGCCATTCTGGACGTCTTGGGCAGCTCTGGTGCTCCACGTGAGAGCTTCTTCTCAGCTGACCACTGGAGATTTGGGAGACAGGTAAATTTCCCTCACGTTGGACTGGAGGGGCTGTTCCTGTAAGTAAAGGGAGGGACTGAGAGACTGCCCCCCAGCTGCCAAGGATACTTCTGCTTTGGGAATCTCCTGCTTTCTCTCCCTAAATGGGTGAGGGTGTGGTCTGGTCCTGCATCTGGTCTATTTGAGAAAAAGAAAACTAAGTGCAATAAGATCATGACACCTTGGCTGCTTGGTAAGTCTCCCAGTGTATATGCTAGGATCCTCCATCCATGCATGTGGTTTTCCTCCAAGTTAACACTTGGCTCCCCCTCTTAGGGACATCTGTGTCACCACTGTTGTATGAATCCGGTTCAGTGCGACTCAGGAACATGGGGGTATAATGGCTGTCTGATCTGTTCCCCACCCCCACCACGTGGGTTTGAACTGAGGGCCTTGCACAGGGTAGGCTACTAGGCAAGAGCTCTATCACTGAACTGTATCCCCAGCCCTCTGATGTTTTTAAAAGTTTCTCATAGGTTTATCGGTCTCGGATTCATTCTTGATGTCTGTTACTGGCCTTTTAAGACATGGGCAACACTGTGTCAGTTGGTACCAGCAGTCTCTTGGGAAAGATCTTTGTTAAAGAGATGACACATAGTCTATGACTAAGTAACAAGGTGGTGTTTTTACTGTAGCACAGTCTGGTCCATGTATGATTTGAAAGGTGAGGAAAGGCCGCCACTCTATGACCTTCTGAATTATTTTACAATTGTGATATTATGCAGTTGGAGTTGGTTTGTCAGAGGTCGGATAAATAAAGATTTCATATGTGCAGGCACTAATACAGTTACATGATAAGAGTCTAAAGAGCCAGGAAGTAAGTTGATGGTGCAAAAAGAGGCACCCCCTCCAGTGTGCAAAGATAGCAGAGCATTGGGAGAAAAACTGGTGGAGGGAGATTCAGCTCTTTCAACCCAGAGCTGAGGCTGCGCTGCCTGTTGTCCTACCTCCAGCTCTCACCTCAGTCCCAGGTGGCTGCAGATCTTTGCACTAAGAGCAAAGGGTCACTGAGGGTTGGGGATGCTGCTCAGGCTAAAAAAAAATTCATAAAAAGCTCTACGGGCCCTAAAAATATTTTGGCAAGTGGAGAAGGGGGAACCCCTTCCAGCCTGCCTCTGGCTCCAGCAGACTCTCCTCTGCCCTCATAGAACATGGAGACAGCTGTCAATGAGAGGTAAGGATCTGGGGATAGGAATGGTCTCCCTTTTTAAAACCCAACAGGATACTTCATTGGGCCAAGAAAGCACCTGTTGCTAAGGCCAGACAAGTCCCACTAGACAATACCTCACAGACATAAATGCACAGGTAGACCAACAGTCACAGGAGAGAGACAACCACACCTGGCAGTGGTTGGAAGACCGATGCCTGAAACACAAAAACCACAGTGGCTTCAGTCAGACTTTGAGGCTCTGGGGCAAAAGTCAGAGTCAAAAGCGGTAGGGACTGCTACTCCTACTGCTGGAGCAACAGAGGAGGCTTCCATCCAAACAAAGAGGCGTCACTTCTGTGGGAGCCCAGCTGTGGCTTCTGCATCCAGGATCCAGAGACCCCTGGCCCCTGACTGTAGCCTGAGGCCACAGCAAGGGAGAAACAAAGCTACATATAATCTAGAGAGCTCAATTTACAGTAAAAAAATGGAAAAATAAATCATACTTTTAAAATAAAGATGATAAAATTCTGTCAACAAACCCACCTTCAATGGCATAAGGTGTGATCAACTGCTCTGTACATACAGGTAACCCCAAAAATAGGCTGAAATTGAGTCCTTACAGCATTGTATATGGGAGACCCTACCTGGTATCTTGGGGGAAGAGCATGAATGTGATTATAGCAGGAAAAAACTAGATTAAAACTGTAAGACAGTTAAATGTAGACTGCTGTGCATGAGTGTGCTTCTTCCAGGTCCCCACCAAGTTTCAAATCCCCTATCTATTCTTTTTTTTTTTCCCCAGAAAGAAGCAGCTTCGAGATGGCATTGCCCATTTTTCCAAAAAAATGGAAGGTACAAATTAATACAGGGGAAAATGTAACTGGGGTCTACTTCACATAAAGGGGTCCACTTCATGATTTGATTATAAACCTTGCTGCTCAACCACTGGCATCTTACTTTCAAGCTGCCATTTTTTTTTTCATTTTTTAATTTTGTTCTCTTCTCCCCATTTAGCTGCTAGGAAAACGAGATGGACATTCTTCATTTCCTAAGTGGAGTTTTCTGTCCTCCACTTACTACCCACCTGAACAAGAAACTCCAGACCCAGAAATGGGAAAAAGCTCTCTTCAGGAGAGAGTTCATGAATTCCAACTACTGATAATATCTGGAAAACAGTCCTTGCATTCCCCTGTTTAAACCTCCCTGTTCCCCATGGCAACTAGAGCTGCAGCCTGGGTGGCAGGAGCCCCTCGCCTTACTCCTTTACTGGAAAAGCAATACAACTTTCCTGTTTCTCAAAGCCCTGACCTCGTTATTTGATTGATATCAGGGACAGGGACTGAATTTTCGGTATCACCTTGACCTGGGGCAGTAAAGTGAGTAAATGTGGATTAGTAGAGGTGTTAGCAGGGTAGCAGGGAACCTTAAAATCTTGGGATGTTTAGTTAAAGTAGATCGGAAGCCACTTATTTCGACAGAGAGAAGCTTTGTGATAATACAACATGAAGATAAGTCAGTGACAACTAAGGAAACAAAACAGAAAAGAATACCATGACTGGAAAGCCTATCTGATAGCCACGCCCACCACAAAATGGGGATCAGAGAAATGCAAATCAAATACACTAAGATCATCTCACTCCAGTCAGAATGGCAGCTATTATGAAGTCAAACAACAATGAGTATTGGAGAGGATGTGGGGGAAAAGGGTACACTCACACACTGCTGGTGGGACTGCAAGTTGGTGCGGCCAATTTGGAAAGCAGTATGGAGATTCCTTGGAAATCCGGGAATGGAACCACCATTTGACCCAGCTATTTCTCTCCTTGGAAGATACCCAAAGGACTTTAAAACAGCATACTACAGGGACACAGCCACATCAATGTTTATAGCAGCACAGTTCACAATAGCTAAACTATGGAGCCAACCTAGATGCCTTTCCGTGGATGAATGGATTAAAAAGTGGCATATATACACAGTGGAATTTTACTCAGCAATAAAAGAGAAAAAAATCAAGGCATTTTCAGGTAAATGGATAGCATTGGAGAAGATAATGCTAAGTGAAGTTAGCCAATCCCAAAAAACAAATGCCGAACGTTTTCTCTGATATAAGGAGACTGATTCATAGTGGGGTATGGAGGGGACCATGAGGGGATTAGATGAATTCTAGATAGGGAAGAGGGGAGGGAGGGAAAGGGATGAGGTAGGGGATTATCAAAGATAGTGGAATGTGATGGACATCATTACTCAAAGTACATGTATGAAGACTTGAATTAGGTGTCAACCTACTTTATATACAAACAGAGATATGAAAAATTGTGGTATAGAGCAGCTACACGCGCCTGCGGGGAACGTGGACGGGACCCACTAGGACAGGTCCGGCTGCCGGCTGAGGGCCAGGCCTGTCCCCTCCCCCAGTGTCTGCAAGGTAGGCGGGACTGTGAACACCAGCAGATCGGGCCCAAAGCCTGCTGAGGGGCGGAACCGGCCCCTCCCCCAGTGCCTGCAAGCTAGGCGAACCTGCAACCCACGGGCGGGCGGGTCAGGCCCAGCAACAAGCCAAGTGACAGAGCAGCTACACGCGCCTGTGGGGAACGCAGACCGGACCCACTAGGACAGGTCCTGTGGCCGGCTGAGGGCCAGGCCCGTCCCCTCCCCCAGTGTCTGCAAAGTAAGCGGGACTGTGAACACTGGCAGATCGGGCCCAGCGGCCTGCTGAGGGAGGGAACCGGCCCCTCCCTCAGTGCCTGCAAGCTAGGCGAACCTGCAACCCACGGGCGGGCGGGTCAGGCCCAGCAACAAGCCAAGTGACAGAGCAGCTACACGCGCCTGCGGGGAACGCAGACCGGACCCACTAGGACAGGTCCTGTGGCCGGCTGAGGGCCAGGCCCGTCCCCTCCCCCAGTGTCTGCAAAGTAAGCGGGACTGTGAACACCGGCAGATCGGGCCCAGCGGCCTGCTGAGGGAGGGAACCGGCCCCTCCCTCAGTGCCTGCAAGCTAGGGGAACCTGCGACCCATCGGGAGGTTAGGCCCAGCAACCTACGGAGTGACACAGGTGCCCCTGGCGCCTGCTGGGTAGGCGGACCTTTGACCGACCAGCAGAGAAGACCTAGGGCCTGCCAGCATGGTAGACGGATCACACTAATTGGAGGAGGATCACAGCCACTACCTGCCCTGCAAGGGTGATTTTTCAACTATACAAGAGCAATATAAATAAATAGAGGGAAAATATCAAAGACACAACAATTTCACCAAGCAGAAAGAAACGCCAGCAGTATGAAATGACAAGGAAAGAAAGGACCACAGGCAATGCAGGTCAACTCAACTTTAGAAGAGGTAATAGGTGCAACAGATGGAATGTCAGATAGAGAGGTCAGGATATACATGCTTCAGATGATCTGGAGTCTCAAGGAAGACATGAGACAGCAAAATCAGACAATGAAAGATCACATTGACAAACAAATCCAGGAAGTAAAAGATCAATTTCACAGGGAGATAGAGGTAATAAAAAACAAACAAATAGAAATCCTAGAAATGCAGGAAACAATAAACCAACTTAAAAACTCAATTGAGAATACTACCAGCAGAGTGGATCACTTAGAAGATAGAACATCAGACAATGAAGACAGAGTATTTCAACTTGAAAAGAACATAGATAGCTCAGCAAGTCTACTAAGAAACCATGAGAAGAACATTCAAGAACTATGGGATAATATCAAAAGACGAAACTTAAGAGTCATTGGGATACAGGAAGGCACAGAGCTCCAAACCAAAGGATTAAGCAATCTATTCAGTGAAATAATACAAGAAAACTTCCCAGACTTGAAGAATGAGACAGAATCCCAAATCCTAGAAGCCTACAGGACGCCGAATGTGAAAAATCATAAGAGATCCACACCTAGACACATTATAATGAAGATGTCCAACATACAGAATAAGGAGAGAATTTTAAAAGCTACAAGAGAAAGGAAGCAGATTACATTTATGGGTAAACCAATCAGGATAACAGCTGATCTCTCAACACAGACTCTAAAAGCTAGAAGATCCTGGAATAACATATTTCAAACGCTAAAAGAAAATGGGTTCCAACCAAGAATCGGGTATCCCGCGAAATTAAGCTTCAGGATGGAAGATGAAATTAAAACATTCCACGACAAACAAAAGTTAAAAGAATTTGCAGCTAGAAAACCATCTCTTCAAAAAATCCTTGGCAAAACACTACAGGAAGAGGAAATGGAAAACAACAATGAAAACCAACAGTGGGAGGTAGGACAGTAAAGGGGGGAAAATAATCAAAGAGGAAAACAAATCAGGTTTAATAGCATTAATAAACAAACTATGGCTGGAAGAACAAACCACATCTCAATAATAACCCTAAATATTAATGGCTTAAACTCACCAATTAAGAGACACAGGCTAGTTGAATGGATCACAAAACAAGACCCAACAATATGCTGCCTGCAGGAGACGCATTTGATAGGAAAAGATATACATAGACTGAAGGTGAAAGGTTGGGAAAAATCATATCACTCATATGGACTGCGGAAACAAGCAGGAGTGTCCATACTCATATCAAATAAAATAGATTTCAAGCCAAAGTTAATCAAAAGGGATAAAGAGGGACACTACATACTGCTCAAGGGAACCATACACCAACAAGACATAACAATCATAAATATATATGCCCCAAACAACGGGGCTGCTATGTTCATCAAGCAAACTCTTCTCAAGTTCAAGAATCTAATAGACCACCATACAATAATCATGGGAGACTTTAAAACACCTCTCTCACCACTGGACAGATCTTCCAAACAAAAGCTGAATAAGGAAACTATAGAACTCAATAATACAATTAACAACCTAGACTTAATTGACACATATAGAATATACCACCCAACATCAAGCAGCTACACTTTTTTCTCAGCAGCACATGGATCCTTCTCAAAAATAGATCATATATTATGTCACAGGGAAACTCTTAGTCAATATAAAGGAGTAGAGATAATACCATGCATCTTATCTGATCACAACGGAATGAAACTGAAAATCAACGATAAAAGAAGGAAGGAAAAAATGCATCACTTGGAGAATGAACAATAGGTTACTGAATGATCAATGGGTTTTAGAAGACATCAAGGAGGAAATTAAAAAATTCTTAGAGTTAAATGAAAACACAGACACAACATATCGGAATCTATGGGACACATTGAAAGCAGTTCTAAGAGGAAAATTCATTGCTTGGAGTGCATTCCTTAAAAAAAGAAAAAACCAACAAATAAATGATCTCATACTTCATCTCAAAATCCTAGAAAAAGAAGAGCAAAACAACAGCAAAAGAAGTAGAAGGCAAGAAATAATTAAAATCAGAACTGAAATTAATGAAATTGAAACAAAAGAAACAATTTAAAAAATTGACAAAACTAAAAGTTGGTTCTTTGAAAAAATAAATAAAATTGACAGACCCTTAGCCATGCTAAAGAAGAGAAGAAGAGAGAGAACTCAAATTACCAGCATACGGGATGAAAGAGGCAATATCACAACAGACACTTCAGAAATACAGAAGATAATCAGAAATTATTTTGAATCCTTATACTCCAATAAAATAGAAGATAGTGAAGGCATCGATAAATTTCTTAAGTCATATAATCTGCCCAGATTGAGTCAGGAGGATATAGACAACCTAAACAGACCAATATCAATTGAGGAAATAGAAGAAACCATCAAAAGATTACCATCTAAGAAAAGCCCAGGACCGGATGGGTATACAGCAGAGTTTTACAAAACTTTTAAAGAGGAACTAATACCAATACTTTTCAAGCTATTTCAGGAAATAGAAAAAGAGGGAGAACTACCAAATTCATTCTACGACGCTAACATCACCCTGATTCCGAAACCAGACAAAGACACTTCAAAGAAAGAAAACTACAGACCAATATCTCTAATGAACCTAGATGCAAAAATCCTCAATAAAATTCTGGCGAATCGGATACAAAAACATATCAAAAAAATTGTGCACCATGATCAAGTAGGATTCATCCCTGGTATGCAAGGTTGGTTCAATATACGGAAATCAATAAATGTTATTCACCACATCAATAGACTTAAAAAAAATCAATAAATGTTATTCACCACATCAATAGACTTAAAAATAAGAACCATATGATCATCTCGATAGATGCGGAAAAAGCATTTGACAAAGTACAGCATTCCTTTATGTTCAAAACTCTTGAAAAACTAGGGATAACAGGAACATACCTCAACATTGTAAAAGCAATTTATGCTAAGCCTCAGGCTAGCATCATTCTGAATGGAGAAAAATTGAAGGCATTCCCTCTAAGATCTGGAACAAGACAGGGATGCCCTCTTTCACCACTTCTGTTCAACATAGTTCTCGAAACACTGGCCAGAGCAATTAGACGAAAGAAATTAAAGGCATAAAAATAGGAAAAGAAGAACTTAAATTATCACTATTTGCAGATGACATGATTCTATACCTAGCAGACCCAAAAGGGTCTACAAAGAAACTATTAGAGATAATAAATGAATTCAGCAAAGTGGCAGGTTATAAAATCAACACGCATAAATCAAAGGCATTCCTGTATATCAGCGACAAATCCTCTGAAATGGAAACAAGGACAACCACGCCGTTCACAATATCCTCAAAAAGAATAAAATACTTGGGAATCAACCTAACAAAAGAGGTGAAAGACTTATACAATGAAAATTACAGAACCCTAAAAAGAGAAATTGAAGAAGACCTTAGAAGATGGAAAAACATACCCTGTTCATGGATAGGCAGAACTAACATCATCAAAATGGCGATATTACCAAAAGTTCTCTATAGGTTTAATGCAATGCCAATCAAAATCCCAACGGCATTTCTTGTAGAAATGGAGAAAGCAATCATGAAATTCATATGGAAGAATAAAAGACCCAGAATAGCAAAAACAATACTAAGCAGGAAGTGTGAATCAGGTGGTATAGCGATTCCAGATCTCAAACTATACTACAGAGCAATAGTAACAAAAACAGCATGGTACTGGTACCAAAACAGGCGGGTCGACCAATGGTACAGAATAGAGGACACAGAAACCAACCCACAAAGCTACAACTTTCTTATATTTGATAAAGGGGCTAAAAGCATGCAATGGAGGAAGGATAGCATCTTCAACAAATGGTGCTGGGAAAACTGGAAATCCATATGCAACAAAATGAATCTGAATCCCTTTCTCTCGCCAAGCACAAAAGTTAACTCAAAATGGATCAAGGAGCTTGATATCAAATCAGAGACACGGCATCTGATAGAAGAAAAAGTTGGTTACAACCTACATGCTGTGGGGTCGGGCTCCAAATTCCTCAATAGGACACCCATAGCACAAGAGTTAACATCTAGAATCAACAAATTGGACTTACTTAAACTAAAAAGTTTTTTCTAAGCAAAAGAAACAATAAGAGAGGTAAATAGGGAGCCTACATCATGGGAACAAATCTTTACTCCTCACACTTCAGATAGAGCCCTAATATCCAGAATATATAAAGAACTCAGAAAATTAGACAATAAGATAACAAATAACCCAATCAACAAATGGGCCAAGGACTTGAATAGACACTTCTCAGAGGAGGACATACAATCAATCAATAAGTACATGAAAAAATGCTCACCATCTCTAGCAGTCAGACAAATGCAAATCAAAACCACCCTAAGATACCATCTCACTCCAGTAAGATTGGCAGCCATTATGAAGTCGAACAACAATAAGTGCTGGCGAGGTTGTGGGGAAAAGGGTACACTTGTACATTGTTGGTGGGACTGCAAATTGGTGCAGCCAATTTGAAAAGCGGTATGGAGATTTCTTGGAAAGCTGGGAATGGAACCACCATTTGACCCAGCTATTCCCCTTCTCGGTCTATTCCCTAAAGACCTAAAAAGAGCATGCTACAGGGACACTGCTACATCGATGTTCATAGCAGCACAATTCACAATAGCAAGACTGTGGAATCAACCAAATGCCCTTCAATAGACGAATGGATAAAAAAATGTGGCATTTATACACAATGGAGTATTACTCTGCAGTATAAAATGACAAAATCATAGAATTTGGTGGGAAATGGATGGCATTAGAGCAGATTATGCTAAGCGAAGCTAGCCAAGCCCTAAAAAACAAATGCCAAATGTCTCCTTTGATATAAGGAGAGTAACTAAGAACAGACTAGGGAAGAAGAGCACGAGAAGAAGACCAACATTAAACAAGGATGAGAGGTGGGAGGGAAAGGGAGAGAGAAGGGAAATTGCATGGAAATGGAAGGAGACCCTCAGGGTTATACAAAATTACATACAAGAGGAAGTGAGGGGAAAGGGAAAAACAGTACAAGGGGGAGGAATGAATTACAGGAGTGGGGGTAGAGAGAGAAGAGGGGAGGGGAGGGGAGGGGGGATAGTAGAGGATAGGAAAGGCAGCAGAATACAACAGACATGAGTTTATCAATATGTAAAGCAATGAAGTGTAACTGATGTGATTCTGCAAGCCGTATACGGGGTAAAATGGGAGTTCATATCCCGCTTGAATCAAAATGTGAAATATGATATATCAAGAACTATGTAATGTTTTGAACAACCAACATTAAAAAAATAAATAAATAAATAAAAAATTGTGGTATATATATGTAATAAGAACTGTAATGCAAAAAAAGTACATGTAGAAAGACATGAATTGGCGTGAACATACTTTATATACAAAGATATGACAAAATTGTGCTCTATATGTGTAATAAGAATTGGAATGCATTCCGAAGTTGTATATTAAAAAAATAAAATCAATTAAATAAATAAAGCCTTGAAAACAAGGCTAATGATATTTCCCTTCAACCTAGAGACAGCTGTGTGGCCATATTAAGAACTCAGGACCAACCAGGAAACCAGTCTTCAGGGGCATCAGGCCTGCTGGTGACTTGGTGTTACTTTACAGACTCTGAAGCTGTGAGAAACTGTGTAAGGTGCTCTGTAAGGCACCCGACTTTGGTATTGTTGCAGCAGCCTGAGCTGAGACACTGTGTTCTCTTCACCTGCTCCTGAGGCTGCATCTCCCCCATTTAGTCCTGCTCCATGTACTCCAATGTGCCTGTGCTCAGAGCCCAGTCAGTCTTTCCAGTTGTTCCAGAACAGATCTGCATGGGAATCCTGTGTAGGGACTCCCACTGCAAACCATCTTTGGATGATTTATGGAAGATCAAGATTGGAGAGGACAGCTAGAGAGGAACTAAGGCAGAGGGTGTGGGGTGTACTCGGAGTACAGAAGGGGACAAATCACACCTTTAAGAACAGAACCTCTGGAACTTCATTGTAATATCTCTATTTTCTGAACACCTATCCACATTTGTACATTCTTTGGCCTCTAGTTCTAAATATATCTAAATCAGGCTGGGAATTGGAGGTCTGGGGGAAGGAGGGGGACTCCAATTGTCCCCATAGGCCATGCCTCCTATAGCAATCATTTTCCAGTTGGAAAACAAGTGGATCTTAGAGAATTGGAACTTATATGTGGGTGAATCATGAAAAAGATGCAAGAAAACTGAGAGGTTAAAAAAATTAAAATCTGGGCTGGGGTATTAGCTCAGTGGTAGAGCACTTGCCTAGCATATGTGAGACACTGGCTTTGATCCTTAGCACCACATAAAAATAAATGAATAAAATAAAGGTATTGTGTCCACCGACAACTAAAAAAAAATGTTAAAAAAACTCTGCCATGTGGGTAGTACAGGCCTGAAATTCTAAGTACTCAGGAGGCTGTGGTAGGGAGATCACAAGTTCCAGGTCAGGCTGTGCAATTTAGCAAGGCCCTGTCTCAAAAGATAACAAGGGCTTGGAATATAGCTCAGTAGGAGAGCATCCTGGGTTCAATCTCCAGTGCCAAAACAAAACAAAACAAATACTACACCTAGAAGACTACTTTTTCTAGATTCACCATGTGTCAGAAGGATTGAAGGATAAAAGGAAGACCCAGCCTCTGCCACACAGCAGCAATGCACTGGGTTAAGGCATGAGTTCCACTGCAGCTTTACTGTGACCTGTTCCAGTGTCTTTGGGCAATTGATTTTAAAACCCTGTGGCTTAGTATTATTGTTTGTTAAGTTATGAACATATGATCTATCATAAATAATCCATGCCCTAGTGTGTATCATTGCAAAATCATAATAAACATGTAGCTGATATACTAATAAAGTTGTTAATAATTATTTGTAATAAATGTGATGGTAATAATGAATTTATTTATCTTTATAGGATTGATATCAAACAGAGTATGCTGTACAGTAGGTGATCAGTAAATATATATTTGTAGGTTATATTGGTTATTATTGAATGAGTAAACAACCTTCAAATTCTTGCCATACAATAGTTCAGCTCTTTGCCCATTTTCCTACCTAGTAAAAAGTTTTAAAAGAAAGCTAATCAATTTCAAACAAAGAAAATTCTTGGAAAGATGAAATGTGGAACAAAGTGTTTTAATTCAGATAAGGATTTTTGGTGCTGAAGGAAGGTGGAGTAGATAGCAGGAGTGCATTATGAAGAGATAAAGGTGTTTAGTTGGCAGCAATTGTCTGCTGAATCCAATTCACGTATTTGCAGACCTTGGTGTAGACACCGGGTTTGCCCTTCAGAGCACAGCCATATCCCCAGGACACAACACCCTGGAGTTCACCATTGCAGACCACGGGGCCACCAGAGTCACCCTGGAGTAGAAGGAGAAGAAGAATTCTGGTTATATACACATGGGAGAATGGGCTCCCGGATAATCCTCCATAATATAGGGGCTATTTTCAGGGGCTGCTGATCTCCCAGGAAGCACCTTCTCTCCCCATGAAGACTCCACCCTCACTCTTCTATCTATATCCCTATTCTTCTTCCTCCTTCTTTACTGCCTGCTCCTTGTCTTTCTTTGTGGATCCATTGCACCAAGAACATGTGGGCACTGGAAGTATAAACAAGTTTGACATACAGAGTGTTCCCTTTTCTAGCACCACAGAGTTTCAGATAGATTGAATCAAGCCAGAAGAAGCTGTAGGGCATGTATCAAAGAAGCCATAGGGCACTGGGAACACTGGCATCCCAGCAGCCTGCTCCTCTCACAGGGTCCACGGCAGATACACCTCCTCAGAAGAGTGCTGGAAAAGCAGCGAACACCTACTTTTGTGTATCCTTTTACTCTGAACACCAACCTTCATTATCACAAACAGAAAATGTATAACTTATCTCAAAGCTTTCTTCATATATCATGACCGATTTTGAGTGGACAATTTTACAATCCTCTGAGTTTCAGAGAAGGAGAAACATGGTGGAGAAGAGAGACTGATCTGGATGAAGCAGGAGCAGGAGAAACTCACCTGGCAGGAGTCCTTTCCCCCCTCCAGGAAGCCCAGGCAGAACATGTTGCTAGTGATCTGTCCTGGGTAGGCATTGCGGCAAGCAGTGTCAGAGAGCACAGGGGCATTCAGACACTGCAGGAGGGAAGGATACTTGGCTGTGGAATGCAAGAGTGAAAATGGAAGAAGATTACACACTGTAAATTTCTTTGCCACTGTCTCTTCTCATACTTTTCCCCCCCAATATTCCAAAGACTTGTAATTTGAGTGACTTTTTCTCTGGCATCAGAGGCCACAGACCTCAAGTGCAGAGCCTGTTTGCTCAAGCAGGTGTATACTTCAGGCAGCACAGAACCTATAGCCTCTGTTCCCATTATCTCCTCTATCTCTGGCTCTCTGAACATCACTAATCACACTTCAGATAAATGTCTTGACATTTTATAGTTGTTTTTTATCTTGTCCATGTTCTCAGAAAAAGGAATCTTCCTTATTTTACCTAATACATTGTAAGGCTGCATGCATCCTATCCTTTTCAACCTTGCCTTGAGTCAAAATCCATACTATCTACTCCCAACATGTCTTTAACTCTTCTGTCCTCAACCCTGGTGCTGGTGCTCCAACACTTACTTCCACTGCTCACAGTGTTGCCCCAGCCAGACACGAGGCACTGAGTCCCAGCAGATGGACAGGATCTCGGCAGGGAGACAGCAGACACTCGAGAGTTGATGGTGGCGGGGGAGCTCAGTTTGATCAGCATGATGTCGTTATCCTGGGTGTTCTTATTATAGCTGGGGTGCTGGATGATCTTGGCTGCCTGAATGAACTGCTCATTCCCCTCGACGACGTCAATGTTGTGTTCTCCCAGACGCACCTGTATCCGGCTGGATTCAAGGATTCAAAGTGTCCAGCTTGAGCTTCTTCCTCTTATTCCAACCCCCAAATGATGACCATGAACACAAACAGCATTCTCATCAAGCATTTGACCCCACGGGTAATTGTGTACCGAAGGCAGCATTATATACCACCACACACGGTGCAGGTTAGAGAGGTCCCTAGGCCAGTGTCATCCCAACTAGCGCCTCACAGTCCCCCGTCACTTTAGAACTGTGAGGGACAGGCAAGGGACGAATGGGTCCAAAGAAAGATGGTACTGAAAAGGGAATCCTCCTCTGTTTAGTATCTTCAAGTATCATAGGAAGATGAGGCAGGAGTCACGATAAGGCAGGATATAATGACAGCAGGATGTGCTTATTTTATGCTGTACTCCAAATGTGGTGCTTTCATCACCCCAGGTGCCATAGCTTCCTTGGGCTGTGAGGGTGAGGACCATGTGCTCATTCATCATGCTTCACCAGCCACTGTGTCCCCTCCACATCTTTACCATCATTTAGAAACACACCAGGAAACCCTAAGATACCACTCCATGTAAAAGTCCTTTAACACATTGTATAATTCTGAGTGAATAATCAGGCTCTCTGGGTCTGAATGCTTTGTCCATCAGGTATAACTAGTCAATCTATTTGTGCTTCCCTGGGCTAGAGGATAAACTGATATTAGGAATGTAATACAGGGCACTTACGACTTGTAGCAGTGAGCAGCAGAGACCACCCACTGGGAATTGATGAGGGAGCCACCACAGATGTGGTAGCCAACATTCAGTGACACCTGGTAGGGCAGGGAGTTCTTCTGACAGGTGTAGCCCCCAACAATCTTGTCATCGTCATCGTTAGTGGGAAAAGCAACTGACAAGGAAAAGTTAAACTTTTGCAAACCAACCAGAAAAGAGATGACAATGTTCTCCTATCTGTCATGATTAGTAAAGTGTATCATATGGGATTTTTTTAAAATTTATTTTTCATACTCTAACATACCCTTTTTACATTACTATTAAAAAACATCTAATAGCTGAGCATGGTGGTGCATACCTGTAACCTCAGCGACTCAGGAGGCTGAGGCTTGAGGATTGTGAATTCAAAGCCAGACTCAAAAAAAGTGGGGTGCAAAGCAACTCAGTGAGACCCCGTCTCTAAGTAAAAATGCAAAATAAGGCTGAGGATGTGGCTCAGTGGTCGAGAGGCTCTGAGTTTAATGCCTCCCCAATTGCTAGGTTTCTATTTGTGATTTACTTGTGATAAATATGTTCTTACATGTGTGCCTTACACACACACACACACACACACACAGTCACACCCTCCAAACACTCACAAAGGTAAGAGGTTTTTAACACAATAAATGCCTGATCACTACTATTGAGGATATGAGAATTGTTTTTACACAGAACCCTGTTTTGTACTCATGCAAATAAGAAGAAAACATTGCTGTAATCTTGCTGGTGTGCATTCTTGGTGTTTAATGGAGTGTTTGTGATGCTTAGCTTTCTCTGTCAAGAAGCAGAAAGGAGGCTTTTAGGAGCCATCCTGAGATGAACCTGGCCTGGAAGGAAATGTCTGCTTGTTTGTATCTTTACTCACTTATTTTCTGTCTTTAGTCTATCCATAAATCACTTTCAGGACACAGTGATATTCCCCTCCACTACTTCTCCACTATCCCATTTATCTTTACATTGTCTATCAACGTATTCAGCACAGACATGGCCCACTGATCTGTCAAGATTTCTCACAGCTTCAAAATTCTGTTGTTCTATCACAGGAGCCCTGTTTTCTCAATATTTGAAAATAAGTTTATGATAGAATGTCCCAGGCATATATACAGGTGTATTGGATTTATACCTGTTCTATTTGGGTAGAGTAATTGACTTTAATTAATATCAAAATAGTATTACTACTATCAAAATAGAAGTAGTCATCTCTATTTTCTCTCAGTTTAATAACATTTGACTTTATACCTGAGATGACATTAGGAAAGCTATCATAAAATCAAATCAAAGGTTTTATTCTGAAATAATATACCTTTGCTGTTAGATGTTGGATATAAATAGCTCTTTAGTAAACAGCTGACCCAACCTCTGATGTTCACAGCCTTTTCAAGAAGCACGGATTAGTTTCAGATGTTAACTCCAAATTCTTAGAGGTCAAGACAAGCACTCCTTCCATGTAGACTCTCCTTTCCCTTTCTCTCCTCCTTCACAGAATTTTCCGGGAAGTTCAGGACAAGTTTGGCCTGCCTATGCCTTCTGCTCTGAACCCCTCATAACCTCAATGACCCTCCTCAGACAAGTATCTCATTATCCTAAACCCCATGTGCCTGACCCTCCTGTTTTGACATTTCACCCTTCCAGAGTACAGAGCCTGCATCCAACATTCATGGTTGTTTTCCTGAGCACAAGGCAATCACACAGAGAGGACCGACACCTGCTGATTGTTCCTTAAGAAGACTCACCAGCAGCTCCCAGGAGAGCAAGGAGAATGAAGGTCTTCATGGCTGCTCACTGAGTCTGGACTGGGAATGGGATGGAGGCTTTCCACCCACAGGTATTTATACCTACAGTTTATCATTGACACCCATGGCCACAGGAGCCAGGAAAGTGATTTCACTGGAAACGCACATATCTAAATTTAGATTCACTTCTGTGGCACATGAAAGGTGATTTAGCACCAAACTTAAACATCAAAAATTTTCCATTTTTCCCGAAGGTTATGGGAATGGAGGTCACAAACTCACCTGCTGGAGCCTGTTCCCCACAACAGGTAAACATGTTAGAATAAGGTCACAGGGGAGAGCTTCAGGTTTCTGCATTCCCACAGAAAAATCTTAGGTCCTTGGTTGTCTCAAGTGTGAGCATTTGTACTAAGGAATATCTGGAACCCTGCACCCAAGGTGTTTAATTAACATTGGCTCTTGCACACTTAGATAGTTGTCTTTTTTTTTTTTTTCCTGCCGAAGATTGAATGAGGTACTTGGGAATATTAGGCAAGCATTTAACATGGGGCTATGTCCTCAGTCCTTACTTAGTCTTATATTAGTTCTGATCTTGTATATTCATGGTAATTATTCATTTTGAGGATTTAATGTTTGTGTGGACTCTCTCTCGTCCAGTGAGGTGGTCCACGGAACAGGGTAGAGGAGAGTGTGGCTGTGGAGTCACTAATCAAGACCTCCGGGGACCACGCTGGAAGCAGGTCTGATTTTACTGTGTAGTTACCATGTATATATACTCAGGCAGTAGCTAAGCAGACTATAGGCAGCCACCAATACAATTTCTGGCCAACTGTCCTTGTAGCGACCAATCGAGTGGGCTCATGCTCAGGGTGCTGTGTCTATGGGGTAAGCGGCCTGTTGCTCACACACCTCGCATGAGTGGAGTGGTTTGCCTCTCAGGCGCCCTTAACGTATGCCATGTATGCAGTACTCCATGCACCTGGCCCCACAAAAGTTATCCTGAGAATAGGAAAATTTTGATAAATTAAAAACGGTAGAAAAAATGAAAAACCTGAAACTTGCTGTAAGTCCAAGATACAGCGCTACCCCCCAAATGTGAAGATTGGTTTCAATCAGGGACCAAAAAACATTAAAAGGAAAATTCTAGAAATAAGAGTTCATAAATTTTTAAAAAATTTATTATATTATATTGCTGTATCTGTTTTATTTTATTAATAGATTTTAGTGTTAAACGTACACTATGCCTCATTCATAAATTAAGCTCTTAGATATAGGTATAGAAAAAATTATAAATAGGATTTGGTACTAAATTAAGCTCTATCTTAGATATATAGGAATAGAAAAATATAACCTATAGGATTTGGTACTATCTGCAGGTTTAGGCATCCCCTGAAGACTCGAAATGTTTTCCTCATGGATAAGGGGGAACTTTCTACAGGTATCTATTGTCAACCCCACTTATTCCCTCTGGTGGGAAAGGTAACAAAGGTATGGAGACTTAACCAACACCACACAGCAAGCACCTTTCAGGATCAGCATTCCAACCCTGCAATGTGCTTTCAGATGCTCTCTTACCAAGGTGATGAGGAGCTCTTGGTAGACGAGGATGGATGTGCATGGAGAGTTTCTGATGTCTCAGGCATTGGGGACAAAGTGTCCATGCATTGACTCTTTCAGTCCTCATGATATCAAAATCTCTGTCCCTGTCCCCCAGGATAGGGCATTGAGAAAAAAGAAAAAGAACTTTTATTGCTTTGCTGGCCAAAGAGAAAGCCAAAAGTCTCATGGCACTGAGGCTGCATTCTAAGTGCCAGGGGGATGGAGGGCTTTAACAAGGGGAACGAAGGGCTGGCTTCCCAATTGTACCTGTAGACGGGATTAATATTCAACTTTTCCCATTTCCAGGTCTGGAGTTTCTTTGTTCAGGTGGGAAAAAAAAAAAAAAAGGAAGGACAGATAACTTCACTTAACACAGGACAAACGTTCATCTCTTTTCCCCTGAAGTGAAGGAGAAAAGGAAAGAAAAGGAAAGAAAAAAATCAGTTTTAAAATAAGCTGCCATTGGTTGAGCAACAAGGTTTAGATTCAAACATAAAGTGGGCCCCTGTTACATGAAAGGGACCCCTGTGACACTCACAAATAATGCTATAAAGAGGTAACCACCTGAGGTTGGGGGTAACTGTTGTGCTATAATTTTCACCATTTAGGAGACTGTGGGGAGAGGCTTAGAGAAATCAAATGTTTTTGCAGAGTCTGATAGTTATTATGTCAATCCAGGCTTCAATGCCAGGAAACTCATTTCAGTATTCATGTTCTCAACTATGATGCCATAGACCTAATAAGGGCTACAATCTGAGCTCTATCAAATTGAGGGCTAAAGCAAATTCTGGAAAATCCATGGATAGGTTCTTGGAGCAGGAATTATAAGAAACTTAATGACATGGCTCAAGTATCTAGAGTGAGTGAATTTCAAGAAGGAACTTCTCACTAGACACAACTGTCAGATTCCACGTCTCTACAATAAATCTGAAATCTCCAGCCAAGATATTATTTCTACTCAAGCAAATTATCACTCTGGATGCTGTTTTGTTTTATTGTTTGGGTGAGATTTATTTTCATTCGAAATTGTGTAGCTTTGAAGACAACTTAGTCAAAGAAGGAGATTCTCAATTGGGATATTCTTGACGTTTGGGGTCAGACTCTATACATATTCAATCTATAGTAACCTTCATATAAAGCTTTGATAACTAATTAAGATTTCATCTGTGAATTTTATTATAAATGTATATGTATATGTAAAATCACCATGGATGATTGGTATAATATTAGAGGTCATATAATAGCAGCAGGTTATTTTTTGTGAAGGAATTTGTGCCTCAATGTGAAAAGACTAAATCACAGTTGCCTTGTTCTATAAAAGTTTGAACTTGTGAAAAAAAAATGGAGAAACAAAGGAATCTTTGAAACTCTAAATCCCTACTGGGATCTGGAAATACCATAGTCTATGTAGGATTGAAAAAGATGGTGTGTGACTGGGATATTTGGAACAAATGAGTACCTCTAATACTGAAGGCTTTGGAATTTGTATCCTTTTAAGAGTTTGACTTTCTAAATTGAGTTTTAAAAGTAAGACTAAAATAATACTAACCCAATAAATATTTTTATTTTAAAATCCATTTAAAATACTAGTTACTCTGTGTGCACATCTGAAATTCCAGTGACTTGGGAGACTGATGCAGGAGGATTGAACATTTAAGGTCTGCCTGAGCTACTTAGGGATACCCTGTCTCAAAATAAAAATTAAAAATGGCTGGAGATGTAGCTCAATGATGGAACAACTTGGGTTCAATTCCCAGGATTGCAATAACAATTTAAATTAAAAAAAAGAAATTTAAAAATGGGTTGGAAATGTAGAGCAGTGTTAGAAAACTTCTGGGTTCTATTCAAAGTACTGCAAAGAAAAAAAGTACTAGTGATTTGCCATAAAATATGCTCATATTTTCCATTTAAATAATGAGTTATGTAAGATTTCCAGGGGGAGAAAGGCTTGAGCTTGTATTATTAAAGCAAATTTTCTTAGATAAACTGTTCTTGAGCACATATTGAGGTTACTGCTTGATTATGGGAGAACTAACAAGTAGATTATGGAGTGTACCCAGTTGAAATAAAGTAAGTTTTTCCCAGCTGATATACTCTAAAAGAAAAAAAATAAATGTATTTTCATAGGTAGCTAAGCTTCTAAGTAGAGATAGCACTTCATTTTAAAAAGTTGTAAATGTTATAACCATGAGTTCAACAGTTACGGTTTATCTTTCTCAAGTTTCCATTATCTGTACTATAATTAGACACAGCAAGTATAAAACCTTGTCCCTATGCTGTTACCCCCTACCTCAGATGGCTACCTCTTTACATGTCCTTATATCTGCCATAGAGATACCATGCTTCCCTGGATCTCATTCAATCATGCATTAGAAATATAATTATAGCTACACGTATGAATGATCTCCTCTGACTCTTTAGAGTGACTATTTTAAACAGAAGTACATTTTGATAGGGCCTTGATAAATCTTTTTTGGTTTTACATTAGAAGGAGGTCCATGCTTTCCAAGCACCCAACCCTTTATCTAGTTTCTTTTTCTTTACAACTAACACATAGATCAGCATTATATTCTATTTGTTCTTTGTCTATTTACCAATCAGAATATATTTGATTGGGCAGGGTTTGCAATATTTGTTTCACTACTACATCCTTAGTGCATAAAACAGACTCAGGAATACAACAAACCTTCAATAAAGTACTTGACAAGTACTACTTATTGGATAAATTAGGAGAATGCTTACATTTTCTCCACTGAAGATAATGTCATATATATTTAGTCAATCCTATATCAATGGCTGTTTGGGTTGTTTCTGGGCTAGATGTAAAGAATTCATGAACATAGATGACTACTCTAATAGAAATTGTTTTGCATCTTGACATATGCTCCTTCTCTTGGCAACAGTTCTATCATCATTTAGTTAACTAAATTTAAAAAGCTGGTGCCTCAAGTCTGTGGGGGGACCTCATATTCAAGAAGCCATATATCAGAGATATTTTTAAAATATGGAATCTGTACTGAATAGGTACAGATTTATCTTTCTTATCATTATTCCTTATGCAATAAGGCATGAGAATTCAATCATGCATTAGAAATATATTTATGGCTACACGTATGGGCCATCATTAAGTTTAAATGAAAAACAACTGTTCACATATAGTGTTTCCATTACTTATTAGGTATGGAATTAGGGACCATAATTACTGCAGGTAGAATTTAAAGTTTATAGAAGAACATTCACGGGTTATATGCAAATACCTCCCCAGTTTATGCAAAGGACTTGAGTATATGCAGATTTTAGTGTCCATGGGGAGTCCTTGAAGTAACTCCTCATGGCTACCAAGGGAAGAGAGAATGTCATCCTTTTTGCACAATGAGAACTCTACCCCTTACTCTGGGACTCTGTCATATAGCTTAATTATAAAGTAATCAGCATAATTTGATTTGATTACTGGTCCAGCAGTGTGTAGTGACTGCTTTCAGTTAAGGAGACACTATGAAGTGTCCTCTGTAGACTTCCAGGAAGGAGGACTTCAAATAAAATTTCTGGGAACAATTTTGTCCCTTTTCCTAGTTGTATAGATGCTAAAGCTGACAGCAATGAAAGCAGAAGGCAGAGATGGAAATAAAGTGATGACATCTTTTAAGTTGCTGAATCCAGCCATCCTTGAAGCCCTCCTACTCCTAGGCTTCCCTTTGTGAATTTTTATAGATGTTTTCAGGTGAATAACATTGAACCGCCTGCCTCCTAAGTGTCATGTTCATGTTTATGCAGTTTTGGTATTTATATGTACATTTGAATAAGGTGAATTTCTAAAGCCCAAGTTACTATGAGAAAGTGCATAAATAATTTATGTTCTAACAGAAATTCGCAAACTGTGAAGAGTTAGTCATTAAACAAGAGACTGAAAAGGACAAGGAGATGTATTGCAAGATGCTACCGAATGCTGTCAAGAATAAATGATTTGTCTGGCCTTGCTGCACCTTTCTTGGCCTGCCCAGAGGTCTCAGTATTTATGCACCTCGCTTCCCTTGTCTGGGTTCTGAACCTCCCCTTTGCCAGAGTAAGGTGAGTAAGAGTGTCTTGGTGGTAGTGACGGCAGGGAACAGGGGCATCTTGATGTCATTTATTTCTAAGGAGAATCCCGAGATGTGTACTTAAGGTAGATCTGAACCTATTTATGTAAGCAGACAAAAGTTACATATAAAAACAGCTCAGGTCATACACAGTCATAAAAGTAATTCAGCTAGAAAAAAGAAGAGAAAATGTTAGTTTGATAGTTTGACCAAATATTTGAGAGACTTGAATACAAGATTAAGGGACTTTGACCTCATCCTTAGGGCAGTAATGAGGCCATATTAAGAACTCAGAACTCTGTCCTTAAATGTCATCCAGAGTTTAAAAACAAAAAACAGAGAGTGGGTCATGACCACATGTATCATCCTATACTCTCCCCTCCTGAGATATCTATTTTGAACTGCATGTTGTGTCTCTGTGAAATTCCTACACCGACCCCATCCTCTGAGGAGTTGCTAACACAGGATAGAAACTTTGGGCCATCATTAAGTTTTAATGAAGTCCTTTGGATGGTGCCTAATGATGAGCCCAGTGTGTTTTTAGCCAGATGGACTCTTTTGTCTTCCATCAGAAGAATCAGATAACGGCACAACTAGAGGAAAAGACACTTTATTGGGCCTTTTTCTCCAGTAGATGGGGACACAGGACTGCTGACAGAGTGTTAACCTGGCTTTCTTTGTTAAGGATGAGTTGCTGTAGCTGTGAGGAGAACCCCTACATGGGAAATGGTGAAGAACACAAATCATGGCAAGAACAAATTGAAGGGTCTTGGGAACTTGTTGTTTTCATAGCTGTATCCTTTGTGTTGTTTGTCCTTGGAGAGTCATGGTAAGAGCATCCTGGCCCTAATGACACACCTGGTTTCTGTAGCTAATAAGGCTATTTGAGGGTAGATGGGTGCTACAGTTTGGAGGTTTGGATGTGAGGTGTCCCCCAAAAGCTCATGTATGAGACAATGTAAGAAGGTTTAGAGGAATAATGATTGGGCTATGAGATCCAAAAATATCCCCTGGTGGGATTAATTGAATGGTAACTGAAGACAGGTAGAGTGTGGCTGGAGGAGGTGGGTCATTGAGGGTGTGACTTTGGGCTATATATTTTGTATCTGGGGGTGGTTATATATTTTGTTTTTCTTTCTGCCTTCTGATCATCATATGAGCTTCTTCCCTCTGCCACACTCTTCAGCCATGATGTTCTGCCTCACCTGGAACCTGAGGAATGGAGCCAATTTGCTATGGATTGAGACCTCTGAAACTGTGAGCCCCCAAATAAACTTTTCCTCCTCTAAAATGGTTCTTGTCAGGTCTTTTGGTCACAGCAGTGAGAAAGTTGACTAAAACAATGAGTAAGGCACACACCAGGGTTTTGGTGGCAAAGCTATCTATGAGTTAAGATCCCTTTGTACAATTTTGTTTTTCAGGGTGGTACTGATTGAGGCTACTATTAAGAAGAGAAAGAGAACAGAGATGGCCCTCTTGGACACAATGATTGGAGACATAATGATAGGAGAAAGTCGGTCCTCCCCAACACCAGGCCTGCTAGTGCTTTGGTGGCCATTACTTAACCAGCCTCCAGAAATGAAAGAGAAATAAATATGTGTTGTTTAAGGCACTCAGCTCTGGTATTGTCCCAGCAACCTGAGTTGAGACACTGTACTTCTTCACCTGTCTCTGAGGCTGTGTTTCCCCTATTTACTTCTGCTGCATGAATTCCAAAATGCCTGTGCTCAGAACCCAGTGTGTCTTACCAGTTGTCCCATATCCAGATCTGCAAAGGAATACTGGGTAGGAGTTTCCACTGCAAACTTTCTCTGTATGATCCATGGGAAGATGAAGATTAGAGGAGAGAGCTAGAGAGGAGCTAAGGTAGAGTGTGAGGAGGGGTGCACTATCAGGGAGAACAAGAGTTCAGATCACACCTCTAGGGCCAAGACCTTTATGACCTCAGGGCCATGCATCAATTTTCTGTAAACTTCTCTGCATTGGAAGGTATTTTACTGTATCTCTTTTTGCAAAGTTTAGATGAATTGAGTAGTAAAGGGAGAGAGAACATCTGTCTATCTCAGAAATAGTGATATGCACTGGGCTTTAATATAGTTTTACTATAAATCATTTCAGTGACTTAGGGAAAATCATTTTAACCCTCCACATTATAGAATGGCGACTGTTATATGTTATAAATACATGATCTAATGTAAATGATGCATGATCAAATGTGTATCAGAGCAAGATCTTATAAGAAACTTTGATATGTTAATAAGGTACATACTTATTATCTTACAAAGAATATGGTGGTTAAGATTAACATTTTCCACCTTAATATTCTCAAGGGAATACAGTCTTCCATGTAGTTGGTGAACAGAGAATTTATATTCACCAGGTTTTATGAATCCCTAAATAACCTGTTAAATTCTTTTCATACGACAGTCTAATGCTCTGTCCACCTTTAAAATAGTAGCAAGGTTCAAGATAAAGTTCTTGAATACCAAGAAAACACCATCCTTTGATGTATGTGGTGCAGAACAAAATGATTTATTTAGATTCTTCATACAACAAATGCTTGACCACCAATACTGAGGATATAAAATATCTTTTTTACCCATAAACTTGCCCTCAGGCATGCAAATTGGTTGGAAGTTTTTCAATAATCTTGCTGGTATGTGCTGTTGTGGTATGTGGTATTGGTGTCGCACAACTAGTGTCTTCATAAGGTAACACCAAGAAACTCTGGGAAGCCACTGGAAAGTATTTTGGCTTGGAGTTTTCTGTTTCATACTTTTGTTCTACCAATTTCTTTCAATGCTTCTAGCCTAAATTCTGATTAAATAATTTCAGTCCATAATAATATTTTCCTGTTTCAAACTTTAAATTTATACCAATTTTCTTTTCAACCTTTCATCATTGTGAAACATTGTCCACTGAATTCTCAAGATTTCTTGCATCTCAAAAAGTAGGTGATTATACATTATGAGCCCTGTTTTCCAATATATGTTTTTCCAATATATGATTTTAGAAGAAAATTTCCAGACATTTAGATAGATGTAAAACCTTATGTATGCCCAATTTTAAAAAGTTTAATATCAAATTTACTAGCATACAATTACTAGAATCATAATATAAATAGTTATTTCTCTTTGTTTCTATGATTTAATAATGTGTGATTTTGTACCAAAGAGACTTCATTAGGAAAGTTGTTACAGAAGCAAGTCAATGGATTTGGTCCTTGAGGGAAAAAAAAAATTATCTTTGCCAGTTAAGGCCACTTGGTAAATAACCAGCTCTTATGACCTTGATATGTGGTGGTCTCCAAAAGCTCATATATGAGATATAGCAAGAACACACAAAAATAAAGTGATTGGAATGTGAGAGCTGTAACCTACTCAGTGGATTAATCCACTGATATGGATTAACTGGGTAGTAACTGTAGGCAGGCAGGATGTGACTAAAAGATGTGGGTCACTGTGGGCCTGCTTTGGGTTTTTATTTTATTCCTGGTGAGCAGAGCTCTCTTTCTGCTTCCTTATTGCCACATCCTGAACTACTCTGAGCTACTTTCCTCCACCATGCCCTTCTTACATGGTATTCTGATACATTTGAGATGAGAGCAATAGAGTCCATTGTCTATGGACTGAGTCCACCCAAATAAACTTTCCTCTTCTACATTATTCTTATCAGCTCTTTTGTTCACAGCAATAGAAAAGTTGACTGAAACAGAATTCATTACTGGAGAAGTGGGGTTGTTGTGACGAACCTGACCCTGTCAACAGTCTGAAGCTATTGGAACTTTTTGGAGTTTATGGGAGGAATTTTGGAAATTTTGATGCAAAGTTTAGAATGTTGTAATTGTTGCTTAATGGGTGATTGTGATTGGAGCTCAGAAGACCAGAATACCAGTATGACTCTGTACAGTAAAGATTGGGCTCACAAGGTTTCAGAGGGGAAGTAGGGCTCTATTGGAAATTGGACCAGAGGCCATTCATGTTATGTTCTGGCAAATACATTGTCTACACTTTGCCCATGTCCTGAGACGTTCTGTGAAACTGAATTTAAAGGCAATGGGCTGACTAATTAAACTGGCAGAAGAAATTTCAAGGCAGCAGCATAGATATTACTGGCAGCTTTTAGACAAATTTACTGTGATAATTAGGAGCCTAAAGCAGAGCAGAAAAATTTGAAAAGCTAACAGTGTGTCCACAAAACTCTGAGTAAAACAGGGACAAAGGAAGATTTGCTTATTAAAGAGATTATTGCCAGTAAAGAACTACATTGAACTTTACCCAGAAACAATAGGAAAGATGGATGGAAGACATCTCAGAAATTGGCAAGACCACACACTTCTCAGTATTAGTGGTGTGAAAGTAAAAATTTATTTGAGAAAGGACCATGGGTGTACCCTGCTCTTGCAGGGCAGGGGGACTAGGAAGTTCTTTCACCATGCTCAGACACCCAGGCACTCAGAGGCTGCTGCAGCCGTGGTCCCAGGAGGCTTGGCTACTGCTCAAGATGGTGGCAGACCTTGGTAGCAACCATATGGTTCCTGTTCTGCAGGAATGAAAGATACTGGAATTAGGGGATCATGGAGGCTTCCACTGAGATGTCAAAGGAAGGTCTGGAGGCCAGGCAAAGTGCAGCAGGGTTGGAGTCCCATTGGGCTGTCCCTGAGAGGGTGATAAATAAAGAAGTGAGAAGGAAGCCAAAACTACAGTGGAGACACCTGACATCACTGGATGATAGTACTGTGGAATGTCTGCTGAGGAGAGCTGAAGCACTGAGCAGAGAAAAGCCAAGAGAGATTCCATGTGGGCTGCAACCAGTCAGACCAAAGGGGAGGAGCTATGCAAGACCTTTGGAGAGAACATCATGGTGTCATTTGTCCCTGATGCTGGATGGGGAGCTACAGGACTTCTTTGCCTGGCTTGATTTTGGTCTTGTTTTGGTCCCATCTCTTTTTTCTATACCCCTATTTATCCCTTGTGGAGTGAAAATGTTTACTTTGTACAATTATATATTGAATATATGTAACTTGCTTTTGATCTTTACAAAGGCTTATACCAAGAATTTATCTCGAATCTCAGGAGACTTTGGACTTGGACTTTAGGGTGAATCTGGAACTGCATAAGAGTATAGGGCCTCTTGAAAATGGACTGAATTTATTTTGCTTTGTGAGGTGAATATGAGTTCTGGGGGACCAGGGGTGAAATATAGGTTTTGGATATGTGGTGTTCCCCAAAAGTCTATGTATGGGATAATGCAAGAACCTTTAGAGATGAAATGATTGAATTATGAGAGTTTTAACCCAATTAGTGAATTAATCCACTGATATAGATTAACTGGATTATACTATAGGCAGGTAGGGGGTGCCTTGAGGAGATAGGGCACTGAGGGTGTGGCTTTGGGGTTTGTATTTTGTTCTTAGTAGAACTCTCTCTCCACTTCCTTTTGTCTTGTCCTGAGCTACTTTCCTCCACCATGCCCTTCTGCCGTGATATTCTGCCTCACTTTGGGCACAGCGCAATGGAGTTGGACATCTACGGACTGAGACCTCTGAAACCATGAGCCTCAAACTTATCCTCCTCTGCATTATTTTTGTCATATTTGTGGTCATAGCAACAGAAAAGCTGACTGAAACAACAGTCTCTTAGTCTTTTAGTATTCAGGACATTCAGGCTTTGATGTCTAAAGCCCCATCAAGTAGCACAGATTAATTTATTTATTAACTCAAATTCTTAGAGAGGTCAGAGTTAGGGTTAGTAAAAAATATTGGATTGTGAGAACTGTGACCATTTCAGTGGATTAATCCATTTTATAAATTAATAATTCAAAAGGGTGATGGTAATTGTTGGAAGCTGGAAATGGTTGGAGGAAGTAGGTCACTAGGGTTGTGCCTTTGGGGACTTTGTTATTTTGTCTCTGGACTTTCCTTCTCTCTCTCTTTCTCTGCTTCTCAGCCGCCATGAGCTGAGTGGCTTTCATTGGCCATGCTCTGGGGCAATGGAGTCACAATACCATGAAATGAGACTTCTGAAACTGTGAACCAAATTAAACTTTCCCTTCTTTAAGTAATTCTTGTCCGATATTTTCATCACAAAGACAAAAGCTGACTAACAAGGAAATTAGTACCCAGAAGTAGGTTCATTACTGTGAGTAATCTGACCAGGGGTTCCAAAGCCTTTGGAACTGGCATGAGGTAGGAGTTTGAAAAATTTGGAAATGCAAGCTTGAGAAACCTTAAAAGTTCTATGTAGAGGTTAATGGGCGTCTGGTAGTATCTCAGGACAGAATGCTGATGGGAATGTGAATAGTAAAGGTTGAGCTTACAAGGCTTCAGATGGGATTTAGAAAACCCTCTATTTAGAATTAAAATGTAGGCCATTTCTATTACATCTTGGCAAAGAATTTGTCTCATTTTGTCTGTATACTGAAGCATATATTTCCATTGTATTGGGTACATAAGTAATTTAGAAAGTATTTCAGCTTTACCAGAGGATGTGCAGATACTGCCCTCCTTCATAAGAAGGACCCAGGTAACTACAGATTTGGCATCCATGCAGAGTCCAGGGACAGTTCCTCACAGTTCACAAGGGATGAAAGCATGGAGTGGCTTAGGCTCAGAATTGCAGAATTAAAAGTACACTTTTTTTAAAAAAAGTTATGCTATGTCATGTAACTTAGTAGTAAAAAGAATTAGCATACTTTCATTTACTTACTGGTTAACGGCAAGTAGTGACTGCTTTCAATGAAGAAGCAACTATAAAAAGTTTACTGAGGGCTTCTTAGGAAAAATTAGTATTAACATAAATGTTCTGAGGAAAACTTTATCCATTTCCATTGATTTATAGACAAGAGAGAGTGTGGACCAGAGAGCCATTTGTGATCCCACTGTTTTAAACGTAGGCTAAAGGTGACAGTGATGAAAGCAGAGGACAGAGGCAGAAATAAGGTGATGACACTTTTTAATGGAACCGTCCTTGAATCACTCCCACTCCTAGGTTTCCATTTGTGCATTTTAAAGACATTATGACCTGGGCACTCTCGCAACTCCATTCCTTCTCAGATTCAGGTATGATTTCATACACTTTTGCACATGTGTATACTTGAGTAGGCTCTAAGGGATAAGTTGTCATGAAAAATATCATAAAAACTTATACTTTAATAGAAATTTATAAATTGTGAAGATAGATTTTTAAATGAGAGGTTAAAAATGACAGGAAGATGCATTGAAAAGGGGCTACTGGATGGCATCAAGATCTGCCACATTTTCTGTGGACTTGCCCCATGTCTCCTCTTTAACGAACATCAATTCTCCTGTCACCTGAGGCATAAGGAGAGTAAATGTGAACAGGTGTAGAGATGGGAGATAAAAGGAGACATCAAACTCACTTGTTCCTGAGAGAATACCGAAATGTTTAATTACTATAGATGTAAAGAGACTTGTTTAGATAAAAGTTTTGTTAACGATCAGTTTAGAACACACAAAGATAAACATAATTCAGGGAAACTAAGAAGGTAAAAACATAAAAGTTTAGTTATGAACAAGTACTCAAAAGCCTTGAATGCAACTGAGGATATTTCCCTTCAGCCTAAAGTCAGGTGTAGGCCATATTAAGAACCCAGGGATTTTATTTCCCAATATATCATTCAGAGTTACAAAAGGCTAGAGTGTGGGTCGTGAGCACAGGTTTCTTCCTGTAGTCCCCTTTCCTGAAATGCCAAGTACAGACTGTACAGTTGTCCCCCTGAAGTCCTTATGTTGAAGCCTTAATCTCTCATGAAATTTTATCAGAGGGGGGATCCTTGGAGAGGTTTAGATGAGATCCAGAGGATGGAGCCACCAGGAGGGGATTCATGGATTTATAAGAGGAGAAAGAGACCAGAGCTCACCCTCTTGGCCACAGCGGGGACACAATGACAGGAGGATGATGGTACACAGCAAACCAAGAGGCCAGCGCTCCCCAGACATCAGGCCTGCTGGTGGCTTGGCGGTTCCTCACCAGACTCTGTGTGTGCTGTGTAAGGTACCTGACTGGTGTTGTTTCCACAGCCTGAGCTGAGACCCGGGTCTCCACCTGTCTCTAAGGCTGCATTGCCCTCATTCAGTCCTGCTCCGCCTACTCCACTCTGCCTGTGCTCAGAGCCCAATGTGTCTTTCCAACAGCCTCATAACAGAGCTGCATGGGAATCCCGTGTAGGGGCTTTCACTGCAAACCTTCTCTGGATGATCCACGGGAGATGAAGTTTAGAGGGGACAGATGAAGGGGAAAGTAAGGCAGGGTCTGTGGGGTGTCCTCTCCGGGAGGCTGAAGGGCACAGATCACATCTGGAGGACCTAGACCTTTGGAACCGCAGGGTAATGCCTCTATTTTCTGCAAATGTGTCCACAGTCTTTGGCCTCTAGTTCTAATTAGTACCTAAACTGCACTTGGGGGGACTTAGGGGTCTCCAGCATATTGCTACATGCCTGCTGTAGCAATAATCTTCCAGAAGGATATTGAAGAACTAGAACATATTTGTAGGTGAATATGCAACAGGGGTCCCCTTCAGGCTGTGGATATAACCCATGCTGCACTGCCCCAGCAGCTTATTTTAAAACTGACTTTTTTCTTTCTTCTTTTCCCTCTACCCTTCTCTAACCAGGGGAAAATAAAACTACCCTTCTTTTTATAAAACTGAGTTATCTTTCCCTTGACTCATTGACACAGGAACAAAGGCATCCATACTTGGAAACTAAGAAGCCACTATTTTTTAAGTCTACCAATGAATTATGACTCTCAAAAAGGCACAGCAGGAGTGTAGACTTTGTGTCCTCTCTTAAAAGCCCGACTCCCCACTGGGTGCGGTGCTGCAGGCCTGTAATTTCAGTGGTTCAAGAGGATGAGGCAGGAGGATCCCATGTTCAAAGCCAGCCTCAGCAAAAGTAAGGCCCTAAGCAACTCAGTGAGATCCCGTCTCTAAATAAAATACAAAATAGGGCTGGGGATGTGGCTGGTCAAGTGCCACTAAATTCAATCCCTGGTACAAGGAAAAAAAAAAAAAAAAACAAGAAAGAAAGAAAAGAAAAGCCCACCGTCTCCCTGGAGGTTAGAATCACTTCTTCTGAGATAGGACTCCACTGTGTATTCTTTTTCCAAAGCAATAAGGCAAAGTTATTGAAAAATGTAGCTCATATATTTGTTTTTTTTTCCTTTGTCTCAAAACCTTGCCCTCAAAACTGCATCAGCATCTGGGACTCGGACCAAGCTTTTGATACCAAATTCTGGAAAATAGTGACGTAATATCGTTTTTTTTTTTTTTTTTCTGGTGGACAGGCCTGTAATCCCATTCACTGGACAGACTCAAGAGAATTACAAGATTGAGGCCAGATCAGAAATTTAGGTATAACCTGACTAAAACATTAAAAGGGCTTGGGATCAGTGTGAAGGGATCTGGATTCAAAGTTTCTTTTTTCAGTCAAAAAGAAAATCTAAATCTAGAACTTTCTGAATGAAAGGAAGAGAAATACCTGTCACAGAAGCATAACTGTATTGGGAACAAGGACAGCAGGGGCTTCATTGTAGTTTTCCATGGACTATTTCAATGATTTTGGCGGCTGAGTTCTTTATTGCTGTTTTAGATATACCTGACAGTAGGGTGTGTTTGGACATATTATACATACATGGGGTGCCACCCATTGCAATTTTGAACTCATTCTTGAGGCTAAATGTGATATGGAGTTACACTGGTCATGTATTCATATATGAGCATAGAAAAGTTACGTCTGACTCATTCTATTGTCTCCTATTCCCATCTCCCCTACCTTTCCTTCATTCCCTTTATCTAATCCACTTCCCTTCCCTACCCTCTCTTATTATGGATTAGCATCCACGTATTAGAGAGAATATTCAACCTATGGCTTTTTGGAACTCATTTATTTGACTCAGCATGATAGTCTCTAGTTCTACCCATTTACTAGCAAAAGCCATAATTTTATTTTTCTTTATAGCTGAGTAATATTCCATTGTGCACACACACACACACACACACACACACTCATCACATTTTCTTTATCCATTCATCTGTTGAAGCACATCTAGATTGGTTCCATATCTTGGCTATTGTGAATTAAGGTGCTATAAACATTGATGTGGCTGTGTCACTGTAGTAGGCTGATTTTAAGTACTTTGAGTATAAACTGAGGAGTGGGATAACTGGGTTAAATGGTGATTCCATTTTCTAAGGTCTCCATACTGCTTTACAGAGTAGTTGCACCAATTTGCACTCCCACCAGCAGTGTATGAGTGAACCTTCCCCCCCACATTCTTGTCAACATTTATTGTTACTTTTATTCTTGATAATTGTCATACTCACTGGAGTGAGATGGAATCTCAGTGCACTTTTAATTTGCATTTCTCTAACCATTAGAGATGTTGAACATTTTTTATAGGTTTGTTTACAATTCATATTTCTTTTTCTGTGAAGTGCCTGTTCAGTTCCTTTACCTATTTCTTAATTTGGTTATTTGTTTTTTGGATTTTTTGTTTTTATTTGGGGGTATTAAGCTTTTTTATGTGTGTTCTTTTATATCCTGGAGATTAGTGCTCTATCTGAGGTGGAAGTGGTAAAGATTTTCTCCCATGATATAGATTCTCTGTTCACGTTCTTTATTTTTTCCTCTGCTGTGAAGAAACTTTATAGTGTGATGTCATCCCATTTATTGGTTCTTTATTTTATTTCTTGTGCTTTAGGAATCTTATTGAGGAAGTCTGTTCCTGTGCCCATATGGTGGAGCGTTGGACCTACTTTTTCTTCCAGTATGCACATAGTCTCTGGTCTAACGCCAAGGTCCTTGATCCACTTTGAGTTGTGTTTTGTGCATGATGAGAGATAGGGGTTTAATTTTAATCTACTACATATGGATTTCCAGTTTTCCCAGCCCTGTTTGTTGAAGAGGCTATCTTTTCTCCAATGTATGTTTATGGTGCCTTTGTCTAGTATGAGATGACTGTATTTATGTGGGTATATCTCTGTGTCCTTTATTCTGTTCGATTGGTCTTCAATTCTATTTTGGTGCTAATACCATGTTGTTTTTGTTACTATTACTCTGTAGAATAATTTTTAGTTAAGCCTCCTGCATTACTTTTCTCTTGGTAACTGATTTTTATTCTTTGTAATCTAGTGTCGTTATCTATTGTTAGGTTATGAACACATGATCTATCATAAACAATACATGACCAAATGTGTCCTAAGGCAAAATTATTGCAAATTGTAGCTCATATATTAATAAAGTTTCTACTATACGTGATAAATGTGGTGGTAATAATGAATTTATTTGCCTTTATATACTTCAATGTTGAACATAGAGTATGCTCTAGAGTAGGCAATCAATATGTTTATATTTAGTTATATTGATTATTGTTGAATGACTAAACAACCTTCAAATTCTCTCCATACAATAGTTCAGCTCTCTTTCCTACCTAGCAACACGTTTAAGAGAAAGTTAATCAACTCCAAGCAAAGAAAATTCTTGGAAAGATACATTGCAGAACAAAGTATTTTCATTTAGAGAAGGATTTGGGCTGTTAAAGGAAGGTAAAGTTGATAGCAGGACTGAAAATGTCTGCTGAATCCAATTCATGTAGTTGCAGACCTTGGTGTAGACAACGAGTTTGCCGTTCAGAGCACAGCCAGAGCCCCAGGACACAACCCCCTGGAATTTGCCACTGCAGACCATGGGGCCACCAGAGTCACCCTGGGGTGGAAGGAGAAACAGTGAGAGCATGGGTTATGTACATATGGGAGAATGGGTTCCTGGATAATCCTCCACATTATAGGGACTATTCTCAGGGACCACTGATCCTCCACAAAGCACCTTCTCTCCCCCTGGAACCCCACCCTCATTCTTCTTTCTATATCCCTATTGTTCTTCCTCCTTTCTTACTGCCCCTCCTATTTCCTAGTGGACCCCTTGGGACAAGAACATGTGAGGACTAGAGACACCAAAAAGTTCCAGAGTTTTCCCTTTTCTAGCCACACACAACAGAGGGCATGTGTCACAGGAACTGCGGGACACTGGGAACACTGCCATCCCAGCAGCTGTGCTCCTCTCACAGGTCCCACTGCACAATACCCTTCTCAGGAGAGTGCATAAGTACATCAGATACCTTCTGTGGTCTATCTGTTTACCCTGAACACTAACCTTCCTTATCACAAACAGAAAATGTGTAGCCTATCTCAAAGCTTTCTTCATACATCATGATCGATTGAATGGACAGTTTTACAGTTCTTTGTGTTGCACAGAAAGAGAAATATGGTGGAGAAGAGAGATCAATCTGGATGGAGGAGGAGTAAAAACCTCATCTGGCAAGAGACCTTTCCATCCTCCAGGAAGCCCAGGCAGAACACGTTGCTAGCCATCCTGCCTGGGTGGGCATCTTGGCAAGCAGTGTCAGGGAGCAGAGGGGTATCCAGAAACTGCAGAAGGGAAGGTCATCGGCCTGCTGTGCAAAGAGGAAATGGAAGAAAATTATTACCCACAGCAATCATGTAAATTTATTTGACACGTTCTGTCTCCTGCTCTTTCATTCAATTTTGCAATGAGTGAAATTTGGGTGAGATTTTTATCCAGAAAATTTCCCAACTAAAAAGTGAAAGAGCCCTTTTTTCTCTGATATCAGCATTAGTGACCACAGATCGCAAGTGCAGAGATGATTTCTCAAGCAGTTGTATACTTCAGGCAGCACAGAACCGTTTAGCCTATGTTCCTTTACTTCCTGTTTCTGGATCTCTGTACATCACCAATCACCCTTCAGTTCTATGACCTGTCTCTTTATAAAAAGCTCACTTTTTAATTTTTGTGAATACTTCATGGTCTCATCAAAGGAATCTTCCTCATTTCAGTTAGTATTTTCTAACACTGTAATACTGAAAGCTACCCTCTAGCAACCATTCCTTCAATGAAAATACTGATTAGCCATCAATGTGCCATTCACTTCCGCTGTTCTCAAACCTGTTACTTGTGTTCCTGGTAACACTTCCAAAGCTCAGGGTGTTTTCCCAGCTGGACATGAGACACTGAGTCCCAGCAGAGAGAGGATCTTGGCAAAGACAGTGGACACTCAAGAGCTGATGGTGGCCAGTGAGTTCATTTTACTTTTTTATTTATTTTTTCTTTTTTTTTATTGGTTGTTCACAACATTACAAAGCTCTTGACATATCATATTTCATACATTACATTGAAGTGGGTTATGAACTCCCAATTTTACCCCAAATGCAGATTGCAGAATCACGTCGGTTACACATCCACAATTTTACATAATGCCCAATTAGTAATTGTTGTATTCTGCTACCTTTCCTATCCCCTACTAGTGAGTTCATTTTAATCAGCATGATGTCTGATGTCGAATTCCAAGTTTACTTCATTGTAGTTGGAGTGTAGGATGAACTTGGCTGCATCAATGAATTGCTCAACTTCCTCAATGACATGAGTGTCATGTTCTCCCCAATGCACCTTCATTCATCAGAAGCTAAGGTGGAAAGTGTTCTAAGTTTCCAACTTGAGGCTTTCTCCCTTCCCCCAGGCCCCAATTATTAACATAAGCAGAAACTCTATTCTCTTCCAGAATTCTGTCATGCAAGTAGTTATAGAGTTAGGGAAGCACTTCTGCTCCCAAACATGGTACAGATTAGAGGATTTCCAAAGAAGAATCAGTGCTATTAGAGACTCACAGCACACCACCTTGTGAGAACAGTAAATAGGAATGTGAAGCAAATGACCCTATAAAGCAACTGGAGATGAAAAGAGAGATTGATTGGTACTTAAAAGACTGTGAATGAAGGACACTTATGGATTGTAGAAGTGAGCTGCAGACCCCACCCACTGGGTGTGGTAGACAACGTTCAGCAACACCTGGTAGGGCAGGGAATTCTTCTCACCAGTGTAGCCCCCAGTGATCTTGTCATCATTATCATCAGTGGGGAAAGCCACTGACAAGGAAAAGTGGGGAATTCTCCATTAAATAGATCCACATTAGAATCCCTATTCATCCTTGACAATTTTGCAAATTCCAGAAAAAAAGAGATTACTAAATTCTCTTATCTCATATAAGGAGGAAACAGCAATTTTAAATATTTTTTTAAAAATATTATTCCATACCTTTAACACATACCTTCCTTCTATCACTATTAAGAAGCATCCAAATTTTTGAAAAACACTTTAAAATTTATTCAATGTATTTATTGTGTTCTTACATATGTACCATTCGTTCACATAAATACATGGGCATATATGTATAAACTCAAATAAAACCCCAAACATACAAAGGTTGGAGACTCTCTATACCATAAATGCCTTATGACCAATGCTAAGGATATAAAAAGAAGGTCATTTTAGCACAACACCCTGCTCTGCAGACATGAAATATGTTGAAAGCTTTTCAATAATCCTGCTGGTATGTGCATGTGGTGGTATGTGGTGTTGGTGATGCAGGGCTGCTGTCTTCATATGGTAACTGAAAGGAAGCCTTTTGGAACCCCTGGAGAATATTCTGGACTAGCAGAAAATGTCTTGTTTTCTGCTTTTGTTTTTACCAGTTTCTTTCATTGGTTCTAGTAAAAAGTTTTGTTTAAATCATTTTCAGTTCAAAGATTTCCCTGCTCAACCTTTATAAATTTATACCAATTATCTTCCCTACATTGTTTTGAGTGCATTTGGCATTGGGAAGTATGGCCTACTGATTATTTCAAGATTTCTTATGGCTTCAACAGTTGCTGATTGTATTATATGAACCTGTTTTTCCCATATTTTAAAATAATTTAAGGGGGAAATCAGGCATTTAAGCAGATGCATTAAATTTATAAGTATCCAATTTGGTTAAATGTTTTATTATATTCTAATATTGTAAAAAATACTAGTATGAAAATAGAAATTGTCATTTCTCTGTGTTTCCAAGATTTAATGACCTGTGAGTTGGTAACAGAGAAATATCATTAGTAAAGACATCACAAAAACAAGCCAGTGATTTTTGTCCTTGAAAAACACTATCTTTGATATTTAAGACCCTTGGTAAATAGCCCTTTAGTGTTCAGGACACACAGGTGTTCAAAGTGCCTTCAAAGAGCACAAAGTAATTTAAATTATTAACTCAAATTCTTAGGTTGAATAAAGAACTTCTTTCATGTAGATGATCTTTTCCTTTTCTCTCATCATACAACTTACCCAGGATTTTAGAACAAATATGTCTCTATGCCTTCTATTTGGAATGACTCCTGGTCACCATGATCTTCCTTACACAAGTGAGCTGTGGTTTTCTCAGACCTTTGTAATAGACCCTCTTGTTTTGACATTTTAAGCTTCTTGGGTATAGAGCCCATATTCACTGTTTGTCACTGTTTCCCAGGTATACCATGCAAACTTACACAGAGGATTGACACCTGCTGACTGATCATTAAAAATACCCCCCAGCGTCTCCCAGGAGAGTAAGGAAGATATAATGCAATCTTCATGATTGCTCACTGGATCTGGATTGTAGAATCAAATGAAGACTTTTTGCTAAGAGCCATAGCCAAGTAGTATGATGCATGGCATTTTTGGTTGAAAGGTGAGGCCAGCAAGCCATTGAGATGATATGATTATGTTAAGATCTGCATTCTTATGGATATTAGACCCCTGCTGTCCACCTGGGCCTGCTAAGGGACTCCTGGAGAGTTCCCATTGGTTGGGGAAGTGCGGCAGGAGTGAATCTCAAGGAGAAGGGAGGTCTAACTGGATGCATCAGCCAGAATTCACACCTACTCAATTAATCTCAAATAGTGTAACACAACATTATTTCAGCAAATTATCACCCCTGCTGTTGTTTCTGTTTTTTAATTTGTTTGATTTTCATTTGAAATTTTTCTGCTGTGAAGACAGTTTAGTCAAAGGCAGAGTTTCTCAATCTTGCCATTAATGACTTTTGGGGCCAGATGATTCTTTCTTTGGGGCAAATATCTTGTTTGTTGTAAGATGTTTATCCGCAACTCTCACCACTAGATGCAAATGACAGTATCTTCTTCCTGCTGTTGTAACAACCAAAAAATGTGTACATGTATTGCTGATATCCCCTGAGAGGCAGAATCATCCTCATTTGAGAAGCACAGTTCTAAGGGGTGAAAATGGGCAGAAAGCTTTATTCATAGAGAGCGCCTTGAGCTTTGGACAACATAAGTGGGCACATAGTACCTAGTGAGAAATGGCAGCTAAGGCAAGGAGCTGCCATTAATTGATCCCAAGGATAAAAAATACTAAGGAGTAAGCAAAGGAATACTGTCTATATAAAGAAGGAGGGATTTTCTCATCCTGTTCAGTTAACTTTCACTGGTGACCTCTCATCCTACAAGATATTGGAAGTTGTCTGATTCTATGCCATCCCCAAAACCTCCTTGAGCCCCATCAGAGATCTTAGAAATATGTAGGAAAAACACATCTCAGAGCAGAACTTTTGATAATGATTTGCTCTTACACTGCTATGTCCCAGAGTGCTCCCTCTGGTGCTCTAATCTGGATTTTTAGTACTGTGATTCCCTCCAGGAGGGAAAGAGTGAGGTTGCCTGATAGTGGGTATGGGTGGAGCAGTTATCTAGGATAATTGCAATTTCCCCCAAGATAAAGGAAAGTGCTTCCCATCTGGTTGGTGTGATGGGTCTTTAGCATCTAAAGCAGCCTTAGGCACAGGGGGAAAACATGAGAGACAGTTTCCAAATATGAGTTATCCCCAAAACATTCTCACAGTGTTTTACATGTAATCCACTTAGCACAATACCTATCATGTTGTTATATTTTGATGTTTAAATGGACCTTTGTTTTTTCAATTACTGTCAAACATCACAGAATGATTCACAGTGTCTCAGAAGCACAGGGTATCTTATAGGTCTAAGAACCTATACAGTTTGTAAGGAAAACTTTTTAGGTTTATTTATCCACTCTAAATAAATGAAAGATGTACATTCATATATACAGAGACACCTCATGCTGAGCCTGTACTCACCCATGTTTTCGAATCTTTAGGATCCACAAATGGCCACCCCCTGCCTTAGCTGCCATTACTCAGCTTTTTGGTTTTTAGACTTTACTTTTTTTCTTCTTAATAACATTGACTTTTGTCTGTTGGCAACTTTTTATCTAATATACATTAAAATGAATACATAATTTTAAAATAAAAATGGTCATCTCCAAATTATGTAAAGTCATGTTGAAGACTAACAGCGATAAATATACTACATTTTGGGAAACATGGTGATAGCAGAGGGGCTCAGAGAAGCAAGGGTGGGAAAGACCCAGGATCATGGATGGTGGTCACTGGGGTGTTGTCGGTGTCAGTTCTTCAGTGGAAGGGAATGGATGGAGCAGAGTGGGTCAGGATATTCAGTGGGTATAATTAGAATGTTCTATTGAAGAGGCCTGGTAAGTAGGGGCTCAGCATGAGGTGTCTCTGTATGTATGAATGTACATCTGTCATTTATTTAAAGTAGATAAATAAACCTGAAGGAGTTTTCCTTACGTACTGTGTAGGTGCTTAGACCTATAAGATACCCTGTACTTCCGAGACACTGTGAATCATTCTGTGATGCTTGATAGTGTAGAATTGAATTCAAAGTTCCCAGACTTGATAAATAATGTATTATTTTCTCACTTTATGTAACATTTCTGTTCTCTGTGACACCAAGGAATTCTCAGTGCAAATAGCACTGATCGTGCCACCATTTGGAGGGGTTGCCTCCAAATAAGAGCCATGAGCCACGGGGAATGTTCGTTTCCCTTCTGCCAACAGAGTGCCTTGGTGTCTGTACTTCATTTTCTCATTTCAAACACATGGTGGCCTAGAGGCCTGTGCCTATATTTAATTAGTCTGTATTGGTCTCTTTCTTTCCCATACATGTGACTTAGTGACCTTGGAAGACTATTTAATCTTATGCCTAAATTGGGAGCTGGCTGAGCTCCAGCAAATATAGTGGCATTTGTTTTTATAGGAACATGGGACACCAACCTCTGAAGGCAATATCATTCTCTTTTCATCTAAAGCTGCTGTTTCTTCATTTTCCTTAGCTTCTCCAGCCACTTCCCTGGCTAATGCATCTCAAGCCACTGGGGTTATGCTGGCTTTTAATCACTCTAGTGAGTAGAGAAAATTTCAATAAAACTCCTTTCATTGAAAACAGATGTCCCAAGATGCTTAAAATATGATGTGAGCAGTCAAAGTAACCAATGTGTGAAAGAAGTAAGGTATAAACTAAATACTTCCTAAATACTCTTGCTGCTGACCTGAGGGTTTACTTGACATCAACAACAGAAAGTCATATCAGGTGAATAGAATGCTCTTTCTTGGGAAAGGAAACCCTAGAACAGGTCTCAGAACCTACTCAAGAATGCTGTAGGTTTGGGGTGCATTTCTACTCTAGGTACATGTGACTCTCTTCATAAAATTGTTTGCAGGGAAACTTTTCTATAAGGATCATGAAAGTCATTGTCTAAAAGCTAAAGCAAATGCTTTAGGCATGCCAGGTGATACAGTCTCTGTTCCAACTATTCTGCCATTGCACGTGAATGCAGCTATAAAGGCTATGGAAATTAATGCATTTCTGTGTTTAAAGAAACTTTATTTATTAAAATAGACTGAAGACCAGATTTTTTTCCCCAAGCTTGTTTCACAAGTTTGTTGACTGTGCTATAGAGAGTAGGAGAAAAACCAATTAAATGTCTTATATCCAGACTTAAAATTGCATGGTGATTCAGTTTTAATGATCCGAGATGACTTGAAATAAAATTAGTATAAACATTAGTATAAAATAAAGATAAACATCTTCTTTTTTACTTCAAATAGTTGTTTAGAAAGAAAGAATGAGAACAAGATTGAGGACGTAAGAGTGGGGAGATAAGAGTGATGGAGACCAGCATAAGAGAAAGTTTGACAGAAACAGAGTATGCACATTAAAGTACAAGAAACAATAAAATATTGAGAAAGGACATTTAAATTTGGTGCCTAGATTCTGAACTTTATTCCATCACCAGTATTTTTTTTCTTCTCTGGAAAATATCCTCATGAATAAAATGAACACCACAGAGAATAATGGGCAAATAAGTCACATTAACGCAATATTTGATCTGTATTTAACAGTTTTGTTAGGGTGCTCTCATGGTTTGGATCTGGAATGTTCCCTAAAAGCTCATGTGTTGAAAGTATGGTCCTCAGTGCAGCAAGAGTCAGAAGTGTAGCTTTTAGACAATGACTGTTTCACGAGGATTCTGACCTCATCAGTGGATTAATTCACCTGATGGATTAACCCATAGATAGCTAAATGGGCTCCTGGAAGGTGGGACCTACTCGGAGGAAGTAGGTCACTGAAAGTGAATTTGTGCCAGGAAGTGTTTATCTTCTCCCCAGCACTTCTCTCTTTCTCTCTGTACTTTCTGGCTACCATGAACTGAGCAGCTTTCCTCTGCTACGCTCTTCCCTCCATAATGTTTCTACCTGGAGTCAGCCAACCGTGTGCCGAATTCTCTGAAATCATGAGCCAAAATAAAGCTTTCCTCCTCAAAGTCATTCTTGTCAGGGACTCTGGTCACAACACACAAAGTTGACGAACACAGATGGCAACAAAAAGATGTCTGTTAAAACTCTATGTGCTCACTTTAAATCACTCTGTCTCCTATTTGTGGCCAGGTCCAACTCAGTCCCACAAGATTAGACAGCAAAGAGGACCTAACAAAAAATGAATTAAATTTTATTGCAGAAGTAGACAGATGTGCATATCAGAAATCCACACTTGTCAAAACAAGAGGTACAAATGCCATCATAAAAGAACTTGAAAACATGCCACTTCTAAACATGTTGAGTTGGGACTTATGGATAAAAAGAATCCCATTAAATTAGAAGGAAATAAGATTAAGAAGAGAAACAGATGGAGACTGAAGTGAGGTTGAAGGTCAAAATAGAGCACCATAAGTGGAAAAGATAAAAATAGGGAAAGAACATATAATATACACTTCATATTCATTTCATTTTGATGATTCTAGGGATTAAACCTAAGGTGGCTTGGTGTCTTATACATTAAGCATGTGCTTCACCACTAAGGTACACCCTCAATTCCATATTGATTTTTAATGACAATTTTCTATTGAAAATATTTATGTCTCCAAAATAATGTTGAACACATAGTAGGAACTTAGGAAACATATTTTTTTCATTAATGTCTTCTAGATCCATCATTCCAACTCCTTTCAATAGACTCACCTTAATTTTATGGGATGAATTTTCTTATATCATAATAAATTGATACCCAAAGAGAAATATCACTTAGTTAAGAAATATTCTTCTAGTCTGATTTGGAAACTCCTAATTGGGAAGTAGAAAAAGAAAACTTACAGGCATTTTGATTTCTGCTCTAGAAAGAATGTGTACACCCTGTGAGACACAAAGTAGTGAGGAAACCATTCACAAATATGGTGGCCTTTGGAGCCCTAAAGTCACTGTCACTCTGCTACTCGACTCCTCTTGAGTGATAGAAATCAGACTAGAAATATTTAGCAAATTTAGTAGAGAACACAGATTCACTGACAGCAAATCATATCAAACTAATTTCATTTTTTTTCTTTCTGGTGAGCTTATCAGGATCAGGAATTAGCAGAAAATCTGGAACCTTGAAGACCCTTTTTCAGTAAAGGGCTAGGTAATATTTCCATGGTATTTTTGCAATTAAGAGATTGAAAATGTCATTATGTAACACTTTAAAGAAGATTCACATTTGGTTAACACATGTCCTCTTATGTGCTGCTCAGAGCCCATGTAAGGTGCAGTGAGGAAACCTGACAGCTCTAGGAATTAAGAGAATAAATGCCACAGATAACTGAATCGAGGTACACAAAAACCTCCTTCAAAATTAAAACATGGCTGGCTTATAATCCTAGCTCTCCAATCATGTGGTCCCTTTTATACTGTATCAGACTCAGCATTCTCCCGTGAATTAGATTTAATATCATTCCTAATAAGTGGACTCCAAGGACACTGAGGCCAATGATGTAGCATGAACTTGTCACCATCTTGATACAGAGTCATCTGTTTGTCAGGCTTCTCAGACTTTGCAACGGTCCATACAACAAAGTCCTCATTTAACACCATCTCCTGTTCTCATTTTTTTTATGTTAAAATCCATATGTTATCTCAATTCCTTAGAGACAGCATGGAGTCTCTTGTTCTTACTGGTCTGTGTAACCAAATTGTCAACCTCTGAGCTCAACATAGTGCCTTCCTCCATTTCCTCTGAGGTTGACAGTTATCTTCCTGGGCTTCCTCCATTTCTCTGATCTAGAATCCCCGCTTTGTGTCCGTCAGCTTGCTTCCAACTGCCTACTCCTGAGGCCTGTGGATAGTATGTTTCAGCTGCCATGATACACAGAGAAATCCAGAAATGGACTCCGTCTCTAGGAGTACAAGCTGCCTGGTGAGAGTAGTGAGGTTTTTCTCACTGAGGGATAGTAAAGGAGACCTGGCGCTAGAGAAGAGATTCCCAAGGGGTGTGATAACTAGTGCCAACTATCTGGAGCACTGCTATGCTAGGAAACACAGAATTACGCCTCAGGTTTCCAGATGAGAGGACAGGAACCAAGAAAGAGCAAATCAGTGTAACAAAACTTTCTAGCAATGGATGGCAACCTGTCTGAGTAGAAGTAAGGACCTCCTCTATCTTGTGGCTATTCTAAGGGAAGATTTTGATGTTCTCTGACAGATTTTGTTTTATCTTGGCCTTTATCAACCAAAACATTTACTTCTTTTCACACAAACAAGCATATTTTGATACTTGAGATACTACAAAGCAAACTATCTGTAGCTTTCAGCTGTAAAGATTGAAGGAACATTAGGGTGGCAGCTTCTACTAACACGGTAGTTGTAGCAAGCTGAGTGAGACAAAGCTCTCAGAGGAAGGGAGATCTTCCCTGGGCCAGAGGTCTCTAACATGAAGTGCATATGGTCTGAAAGAACGTGGTGGTTAGAAATTCAGAGGACTTTTGAATATTGGTAGAGCCCAATAGCATTAAGTTTTAAAAAGCTCCTTGGAATGATTTGGATTTAGGTGGTTTGGGGACTCCATTTGGTGATCCATTACTCTAACTCTTTTCCTTGAAAGCTAGACTAACCTTGAAGGATGAGCAAGAGTTTTAGTGAAACAATTTTATTTCCTCCTTTACCTGAGAAATATGATCCCATTCAAATGGGTGGCTGGGGGTCCCATGCCCTGGAACTGAACCCTGGGAGGGTGGAAATTCCCCAGTTGGCCATCTTGGTGTCCTGGACCCATCACTTAGTTGCAGACTTTGGTTTAGACAAAGTCTGCAACTTTACCTTTGAGGGCACAGACTCTGCCCAGGAAAGAATGCCTCAAATTGCTGCTTTGCAGACCACAGGGCTACCTGATTCATCCTGAGGGCAGAGAAGAGATTATCAGAAGTATGCCCACCTCCTCTGTAGATGCAGAGGCCAGGGAAAAGATGTTTCAAGTACATCTTCCAGGCCACCTTCCTACCCAGGCAGCTCATGCTGTTGTTGATTGGACTGGGTAGGCTTTGGGGCAGGTGCTGTTGGAGAGTACAGGTACTTCCAGACACTGCAGGGAACTTGGATCCAGGCTCCACCCACACACACTCTCTGTACACCACATTTTGAACAAAGTCATGACAATAATTGTTATCTATAGACACTAACACCCCCCTGAGCAGTGCCCTTTCTCCAAGCTCCTCAAGGGTCAGGATCCCTGAAGGGCAGCAATAAGCCAGTATAGACTGATTACCCTATATACAACATGCTTATAATGAGAAGTGTTTGAGATTTAATTTTATCAGATTTTGGTATACTTTCATATACATAATGAGATATCTCAGGGATGAGACTCAAGTGGACACATGCAACTCATTTACATTTTATACACAACTTATATACTTAGCCCGAAAGTAATTTTATACAGTATTTTCAGTGTGTCTGCATTTTGGCTGTGACCTCTTATATGAGGTCAGGTGTGTAATTTTCCACTGTGGCATGTTGGTGTTCAAAAAGTTTTGGAATTTGGAGCAATTCAGATTTTAGAGTTTTGACTTTGGGATGTTCAACCTGTAGAAATAATAGTAACAATATTGACATTTTCTTGAGCTCCTTCCATATGTGATCTCCTTTAATGCTTAAACTCAACTCATGACCTAGGAATTATGATTATGATATTCTGGTTATCATCCCCCTGTTATAGAGGTGGAAACCAAATTAAGTAATTCCCAATAAATTCCTCCAAAATCCTTGAGTTGTCTAAACCCAGGCATTCTGTCAGAACAACCCTCAAACTCAGCTGTCCCTTAGTTTCACTGCTGCTGTCCTTCTGACCCCTCAGACATTCATGTTCCCATGTTCCAGTACTCCATGCTGTTTCAAGTGGAGTGGAAACACCACAAATTTTGTTCTTGGTCTCTCACCTACACAGGAGACCATGGAAACTGGCAATTAAGTCTCTATATTACTCTCTCTTACTTCAAAATTGGAGGGAAAAAAGACTTACAAGTTCATGATAGAAACAGAAAGTTCATGGCAATTTTCTAAATGCATTCAGCGTGATGCAGAAGAAGAGGGAATGGTCCCCAGGACCCCAGTCTAGTCACCTTTCCTGTGGTCAAGGCTTCTGGGAAACAGATGCAGCATGAGGTTTGGATCTTCATCTGAGGGGCCTCTCATGGCCTTCTTGGTTTAGTAAGTATTTACTTCCAGATACCGAGAGCCCTGCTAAAACAGAACTCTGCATCTCTTGAAGAATTAAATATTTCCAATACAAGCGATGAAAACATTCTTTTTTCAATGTACACATTCTCTTACTTGGATTTTCTTAGCATTTAGAATCTATCCCCCTGGCTCAGCACAATGCCATCTTCTCCCTGAGCTTTCCTTGGGTGTAGCTTCTACCTGAGCACATCTGCCCAAGCTCCTCCAGGTAACTTGTCTGGGGCTGATTGGTCAGAGCTTCCTCTTCCTGTTTCCTGCCAGTGCAAAGCAATTTCATTCATAGTTCAGTCACACTTGAATGTGGAAGTCACCTTTAACTTCTCCATTCACTTTACTCAAATACCAAGTCTTGGAGATTTTGTTGGTCTCAAAGATCCTGGGCTCACCTGTCAAGTCACCCACCTGTGCCTTAGTTCTGGACCACATTCTCTCCTGACAGTGGAGCAGTGCTATGAGCACCTTCTTGTTTCTGGACACATTCTCCTTCAATCCACCCTCTACACTCAAGCACGCTTTCTAAAGTAGACACAGGCATGCATTTGTCTTGCTTAAAATCCTTAGGTGGCTCCACATCCACATCAGCACGGCTGTAAGTCCCAGGGCACAGCACTGAGGCTTATGCTCCTGGACATTGCATGTGGTTTTATACCACTGCCTACCCCGCCCCCCATGTCATGCACCTCATCTGGTCCTCAGTCCTCAGGTCTCTAACCTGCATTCTCCAGTTAGCCTTCCTGAGGTTTCCCATCATTCTTTTCTTTTATTACATTTACTCCCATTCATATTGTGCCTGTAAATATCTGCTTAATGCTGCTAGCTCTAAGGGCACAAAAATTTCCTATTTGCTAAATATTATGTCTCAAAACCAACAAGTACCAGGGACAATAATTCCTCAGTGAATGCTTATTGAATGAATGGGCTTACTTTCTTCCCTTTTTGCTGGTGAACTTCTAGTGTACTCTTACTCATCCATTAAAACTCATTCTAAATTATCATTCTTAGAATGACATTTACCTGTGTCAACCCCTAGCTCCATCCCCATGGCTCCCTGATTTGTGAGATGCCGAACTCTTCTGTCCCTTGTTAAAATGCTGTGTATGTTGCTACTATAGCTTTTGACTTTTGTCAATAGTTTTGATTTATTTGTCTACTTCTTCAACTTGAGTATAAACTCCCAGAGCAAATGTTTTCATGTTTAACTCCCCATTCTGAAACACTGTCTTTGACAGATGTTCCTTGCACCCCTGAACATTCGAGCCTCATCTACAACCTTCCCATCAAAGGTCATCCAGGCTTTGTGCTGGAGACCACATGCCTTCTTAATCATCCGGATGGAAAATTCTTCCTGATGGTGAATGAGGAAATGGATCCCATAACCATTTGTTCTTAGTCCTACCCTTGGAGGACTCAGGGTCAGAGAAGCACTGATAAAAAGAAGTGGTGAGCAGGGACCAGAGCCAACAGAGGATTGTGGGTTCAAAATTAGTTAAGTGATTCAAGAGAAGTCAAAATTTCAACCACACAGAGATGTTTTTGTCTCTTTCTGTAGCAATTACAAACCTCAAAATGCATCCCTAAAGTTGCTTCATACTACTGAAAAATGGCATGCTCAATAGTATTAATCAATGCTAGATACTGACTTCTTCGTGGACAATCTGGCAGAAAAGTTCTTAGAAATGACAAGTTGGTACTGGACTGGTTAGAATAACAATCTAAACCAAGACTTAAATTCATTTCCTCCAGAAAGACTTCACCAACTGTTGTAGTTCTCAAATGATGATTGTTTTTCTTCCTTCATGGTACTGGGTATTGATCATTGTTTTTCTGCATGAACTTCCCATGCTGAAGAAAACAGTATCTATCCATTATTTTAAAATTAGTAAAAAATCACAGAATAATTTTTTGTTTGTTTGTTTGCAGTACTGGGAATGAACTCAGGGACACTCTACCACTAGTGTCTCATTAAATTCCCCAGGCTGGCCTTGAACTTGGAATCTTCCTGCATCAGTCTCCTCAGTAGCTGGGATTACAGTCCTGCATCACCAAGCCTGATTCATAGTGATTTTTAAAAATTTGTTTCATCTCAATATTGGCTCTATCCCCATATACAACATTTACAAATGCTAAAAACAAAGCTATATACCCAATAACTTTTTAAAAAAATTACGGTTTTGCTTCTTCCTTTTTCATAGTACCCATTATAATCAGGTCTTTTATAGATTCACAATCAGTGGACATTTTGTGGTTAGAACATAGCTTGGGATGTCCCTTTGAGGAACCTAGATTTCAGGGCAGATCTTCCAATGCTGAGAAGAAACCATCTGGTTGTGATTCTGAGGCCTGAGGTCCTAGCAAGATGTGTGGGTGATGATTAGTGTGTTTGCACACCTGGGAATACTGGAAGGCATCTCCCAGCTCCCACTTTCAAGGTAGGCAATGGTGAAGAACAGGTAGTAGGCACAAAAGCTTGTGACCAGAAACAGCTGCTGTTTCCAGCAAGGAGATGCACTCTTAAGGTGCTATGCAGGTGAAGAGGGGGATTGTGCTAGGGAGGAGGAAAAAAGAAATGAAGGTCCAATCTGCCACCTTTGAAGGTCAAATCCAGAGGAAAGACAAAGTTGCAAAAATAATGTGTTAGGTTGGAAGGGAAGCCAGAGAAAATCTAGGGCTTCTAGAACTAAGAACCTGACATTGTTTCCTGGAAAACAGGTTGAAAAAAGAATTGAGAGATACAAAGGGCTCAGAGAGCCCAAGTGAGTTAGATGTATGTCCAATGGTCACAGCTGCCACTCTAAACACTGGGAAGATGGGTTTCGTGCATGTGGGGGCAGACAGATCCTGAGTCCTTCCTTCCCTTCCCATCACCATCTCGGGTGCCTCAAATTATGCAACAAGCATAATGTGAAGGGAAATACCTTTGTGGTCAGAGGACTAAACAAATGTATTTCTTTGTTTCTATGTAGAAAGGAGGCCCAGGCCCAGTGGAAGGTAATAGACACCAAGCCAAGTGAGGAGACAATCCAGATGGAGTAGGGTGTTGGAATCCAAGTGGGATATGAAAGCAGCTTGTGCACGCTGTAGAAGCCTCAGAGGATTGATAAGGGCATCCATGTAGGAAAGGCATGCCCTGTGTGAAGTGTCGGAAGCTATACTGAGGTGTTAGAAGTTCAGCAGGGTGAGGAGGGTGGAAATTACTACAGACAATTATTTACATGTGAGGAGAGTAATCAAATATGTAAGCTTATTAAGGACAGCAGAAGCCAAGCTTCTTGGCATTACATGAGGGAGTTGCAAATATGGAAAGGAAGAATGCTAGAATAAGCCTTATTATATTGGATTGGAACTGTCGTGTAAACTGGTTTCTCAATATGGATGGATATGGGATTAGAGACACACGCACATGTGTGTACATTTGTATGTGCATGTACAAGTGCATATTCCATAGCTCTGACCACAGTGATAACCTGGGAGTGGTGTTACCCCAGAATCACAGATCTAGTACCCATCTCCTGTTTTTCTGAATACCCTTTTCCACTAAAAGGAACCAGATGTTTTTGGAAGAAGATAAGATACCAGCACTGAAAGCCTAGAATATCTTAATGTGCCCTAAAGCAAGGGAAGAGGATATAAGAAGGAAGGTGATTCCTTTCCTCCTATCCCTCCTCTGCACAATGCCTGACACACTTTGAAAAATTATCAAACTGTGGAAAGGTTATTTAAACTCCCATTTAAATGAAAATTAACACAACAAGTTGAGCTCATGCCAGACACATTAACTTTCATTAGTTACATTCCAGCCTTAAATCCTGAGACCATGCTCCTGATTTTTGCAAAGCCCCCAATACAAATAAACCAATGCCAACAAAGCCTCTTTAGAAACACAATTTTTAATGGTCGAACTTATATTTTACAGGTGGTCTCTTACTATGTCCTATCCCACACAGCCATTCCTTCATTCATTAAATAAGCACATATCAAGTGCCTATACCCTATGGAGTATTGTGATGGGTTGGGGGAATCCTGGAGCCCCTGGCACAGCAGAGTAGTGGACATCTGGAGGGAAGTTTACCCAGATTAACTCACAATGCTTTAGAATTGGACAGAGGGTGACAGATAATTATTTCAGCCTTTTCCCATATTTAGGTTTCATGAATGAGAAAATGAGAATGTGAGTAGATGAAATGATTCAGGCACTTAAAAGCCAATTACATTTAAGCCTTCCATAGCATGCATTTTATAACCTTACAGATTGGACATTATCTGAAAATATGTCTCACTGCTCCTCCAAGTCTATAAATATTTTGAGGATATTATTCACATTATTCACAGATGCCTGTTGAACAAGTTAAAATAGCCTCTATACCTATGAGAGTCTATTTTACTCATGTCTCTTCCTGGTCCTGGAGCAATGCCTGACATATAGCACATGCTCAACAAATATTTACTGAATAAGTTTTTAAAAAGGACATCCAATGTTCACATGGTGATGATCCCTGCTGCTTTACCACTAGGTGATACTTAGAGTTGCTAAATGCCTCCTTGGACTATGGATTCCCCTCCCTGCCTTAAATGTCCCTGCTTTACCCCTTTGTCCATACCTCTGCGCTCCTCAGGGGCGCTATCAGAGGCCTAGTTACATGGAGATGAGGGCAATGTGCTCTGTGACCTCCAGGTGGCGCTGTGCCCTCGCTGAAACTCCTGAGGTGGGTGGGAGAGAGCCTGGGGAGAAGGGAGGGAAGGGAGGAAGCAGGGCTTTGGCATCAGGGTTTGCTCCTTGTTCTGGTTGGGAGAGAGCAGGAGCCCAACATGAAGACATTAGTGTCCCTTCTGCACTGGACTTCACCAGCCTGCATGGCATTGTCTCCGCAGTCCCTTTAGCTCAGTGCCTTGGGCCTTTTGTTGTTCTTGGGCTGTAGGAATAAGCTCCAGGTCTAGTGTGGGGAGATGCTCCCTGGGGCGGGGGCTGCAGCTTCTTCCTCTGGGATCCCCTCAGCATGCACTGAGGAGGGCTACCTAGTAATGAGCATTGAATTACTGTGTTTAAAGGAGGCACAGCTGGCTCTAGGGCAGGATCCATAAACCGGGCAAGGCAGTGTCTTTGGACTAATCAGGACGAGGGAGCACAAGCTCCAGGGGGCTTTTCCTGGGTCTGTGGAAAGCAGTGAAGGGCACCTATCCAAAGGGAGGGAATCTGGGCATGAAGCAGGAAGAAGACAGAGATGCCTAGTTCCGCCTTGAGGGGTGGGCAGTGGCTACAGCGACTTCCTCAGCAACCTCTGGAAGCACCTGGGAGGGTCTCTTGGGCCCTTCCCAGGCATGCGCAGTCCTGCCAAGCATGAAGGGCAAAGCAGTGTGAGCTGTAGCAACTCACAGGAGCAAACCCTCCTGCAGGGGCGGACCCTGAGGGGAGACCCAGGTCCCATCCTGTGATGTTACAGTGGACTCCAGGCTCCTCTGCTGTGTGGTCCTGGGAGCAGGTAAGTTCTGGACACAGTGGGGCATTATTCTTGTAGCTCTTGTAGCTTATTCAGGGAACTTTTTCATATTATGGTCCTCTGGCTTAGCTGAGATTTGGTTTCTTATCCTGTAAGTCCTGTGAACCCTGGAATTACCCAGATATTAAAACACCTGATGACAATGATGGAGAATTAAAGGACCCTGAAATGTGAACAATGTCAGGGACACATTCCTCTGGTATAGACAGAATGCTAAGAAAGGTCCAGAACTCATGTTTTCCTACATCTATAAAGAACTCCTTCAAAATGAGCCTGTTCCAGGTCATTCACATGTGACAATCTAGACAGCCCTCACTTATTCCTTCACAATGGATGACCTGGCGCTAAAGGATTCAGCTGTGTACCTCTGTGCCAGCAGCTGAGACAGCCCTGCAGAGTGACTGCCTCCCCATGCACAAAACTCCTGGGCCTACCCAGGAGGTTGTGGGGACATTGTGTCCAACTGAGCCCTGAGACTAGTTGGGTATCCACAGGTCTCAGAAACCTCAGACCTCACTGGATCACCTGCATGAAGGTTCTCTGTCCTGTAGAGGGCACTGTAGGATGATAGGTGCCAGTTCACGGGATATGGCAGTGCTATATTCACAGCCAGACCTCAAGAGTCTGTGGTCTGGCTTCAACTTGAACAAGATGCCTGCCTTGCAGGACAAAGACTCAAGTTTAAGTTGCTTTAATATCTCGCAATTGACTTGTGTCACACCCCCAACAACTGGAAAAATCTTTTGTCAGTCACTTAACACAGGCTGCACCAATCTTCCCTTTTTATATATAATTTTATTTTATTTATTGACTTGTATGTGGTGCTGAAGATTGAACCCAGTGCCTCACGTGTGCTAGGCAAGTGCTCTACCACTGAGCTACAGCCCAGTCCACCAATCTTCATTCTAATATGCATCATTTTTTAAAACTTCTATTTTGATCCTCATCCTAACTCCAAATACACTTGGACCTTTTTCTTTTTCTTTCTTTTCTTTTTTTTTTTTTTTTTTTGATACTGGGAACTGAACCCAAGGCATTTTACCACTGTGCTATATTCCCCAGCCTTTTTAATTTTTTTTTTTTTGAGAGAGAATCACTAGGTTGCTGAGTTTGGCCTTGAACTCACAATCTTCCTTCTCAGTCTCCTGTGTTGCTGGGATTACAGGTGCACCGATTTTTTCCACAATACCCCATATCTTCCCCAAGTGGCTCTGTCAGTTCCTGTCACCAAAGACAATAATTTCCCAGTCTGTTTGCATCCTTCACAGGTCTCTAGTTCTCTCCCTTGCAGAATATTCAGGTTCAGGGTTGTCTTCCCTCTTTCACTGCGACTTTAGCACTTTCAGTCTTGATTCTTTTCCCTCTGTCTTTTAATCCTAGTACTAAATTATGGTGTACTTTACTAGAGTCTGGTGCCCTGGATAATATTGCTCACAACAGATAATGACAAAGGGAAGTCACCCCCCTCGTCTTGTGTGTGATGCTGGGAATTGAACCCAGGGCTTCTTTACAGCTAGACAGGTGCTCTACTACTGAGCTGCATCCCCAGGCTATTTTAGATTGAGGCAGTGTCTCATTAAGTCACCAGGTCAGTCTCGAACTTGCGATTCTCCTGCCCCAGTCTCTAAAATAGCTGGGATTATAGGTGTGTACCTTCACACCCTGCTCTATGACAGGAAAATTTCTTGACATTTCCACACTAGACTTTACAGTTGGGGTAATTTTAGCTGAGCTCCACATTATCTTCACAGTAATGCCCTCTGCCCTGCACCCACCCTGAGAACAGAGTCCCTCTCCCTGGGAGGGCTAATGTGGATCACCTGCAGGAGGGTTCCCTGTCTTGTAGAGGGCACTGCAGGGGTGATACGTGTGGAACCAGAGACACTTTAAAATTCCTGCCAGACCTCCTCTGTGGAACCATGGGGCTTCAGCCTGCTCCTCTTCAGTTTCTGATGACCTGGGCCAAGAGAGGATCTTCCTGCTGTGACCCTACTATGGATACCTGGCTCTTCTGTTGGACAATTTTTAATCTCCTGAAAGCAGGTGGAGTCATAAGACTCTAGAAAATTGTCATCTCAGACTTCCCCAAGATGGTCCTAAACCATTCTCTTAATGTATTTTCTCTTCCCACAGTACATATGGAATCTGGAGTCATACAGATCCCCAGCCATCAAGTCACAAAGATGGGACAGATGGTGATCCTGCGTTGTGACCCCATTTTTGGTCACTCATTCTTCTATTGGTACCAACAAATCTTGGAGCAGAGGCTGGAGTTTCTGGTTTCCTTCTATAATGGTAAAACCTTGGAGAAGTCTGAAATATTGAAGGATCGATTCTCAGTTGAAAAGCCTGATAAATCCTACTTCACCCTGAAGATCCATCTCACAAAGCTGGAGGACTCAGCCTTGTACCTCTGTGCGAGCAGTTTAACCACAGCCTTGCAAACACACCTCCAGCCCGTGCACAAACACTCATGTGTCTTCCTCTCTCCCAGCTACCAGCCCAAGAGGAGGCAGTCTGGTTGTGTCTGTTGTTGCAGCTGTCCCCAAATAGATGAATATCTGAAATTAAATTACCAAGCTAGATATGTCTGGCAGGAATGTCTAAAAGCCATGGGGTGTACAGATTTTCTTCCAAAGATGCTCCAGAGTGTGACTCTGGGTTGCAAACATTTGTTGCTCTGGAAGTGTCCAAATAAAATATGTCTTCTCTTTATTCTGTTTTGTTGGATTTTTGTTTGCTTGTTTTAGTTTTTAGGGAAAATATTTTAACCCTCAAAATGAAGAAATGGTTACTGAGTAGGGACTCAGGTATTTACTTGATAGCATAGAGGGACAGTGGAAATCTTCAAATGAACAAGAAGATCAGTACAGCACCTAAATACAGGTGAGTCTTGGCCAGAATGTAGTCAAGATCAGAAGTCCTTGATGACCCCGTCAATCTGCATTTGGTGCAATGATTTTAGCTCACATGAGAATAAGTAACTATGAGGTTCAATATTAGGAAACCACTTCAAGGTTAACAGAGGTCTGCACCAGCAAGAGAATCACTAGTGTAAAGCCGGGCCTCACAAGAGCATATTCTGCAGCAAGGTCAAGTGGAATCTATAGGCACAGGCAGAAGTGAATTTGTCACTTTTGTCTTGACATTGGGACAGCCAGATTAACTTCCTGCATTTCAAGTAATATCCAGCGATCTTGAAAAACTGGATCAGAGAAGGTGGAAGGAAGACTTCAAAAGGAAAAGAAAGGATTTACTCATGCTAAACCAGAATGAGTTCAAGCAATGCATGAAACAAACAAACAAGTGTGAACAGATCATATCAGTCATAAACACCTGAATTTATTGATTCCCTTACACTCCTGTCACCTCCATCACCATTTGAAATGAAATAACGGATTCATGACCATGGAATTTATTTATTTTTCCTTCTCTAATGTACTCCATAACACAGAAACATCTGGCTTCAAAAAATGATAAGGTGATTTATCGAAGTTTTATCTATGGCTCAGAGACAGCATCATGGGGCTGGGGTGCTATTCCCCTGCACAGCAAATACATTGACTCTATGGCTGGGATCTGGTGTTTTATGCCCTACGCATGAATCCAGAAGCCAAGAGTGGAAGTAAGATCATCACCCTGCGCATATCACTCTGGTGACCAGTTGCAGTTGCACATTTGTATCTCCTTGTCACTGTGTTTTGTTTTGTTTTATTTTGGGGCTGTCTGACAGATAAGAGATCTATTTGTGAGGGAAGAGGGGAGAAAGGGATGGGTTCTTCTACCACAGAACATAATAACGATTCCACTGAACCTGAACTATGACTATGGTCATTTTGGTCTCCTCTTACTTGGAAACCAGCAGGTAAGAGTGGAAATATTTATTTTTTATTATCATGAGGTTATACATTTGCTGCTCCATTATGGGAATCAGGAACTTTTCCCCTGGAATTCAGTAATTAACACATGTATCTCTTGGTGCTTCGATTCCTGGTGACAGTGATAATTTTCCAATTTGGGCAATCATATCATGACAAAGTCAATGAACATAAGGGCACAAAACTTTAAGGGGTGAAGGTCAGGGTCACTCCCACCAAATAAATAACCTATAGATCATTGAAGTGCTGAGAAAGATTGAGGGAAATCTGAAATTGGTGGTGAAAGGAGATGATGGATAGCTTCTATGGCTTGATAGACTAGTGGAAGTGGTGCAACTGATCTATAGCTTATTTCCCTAAATCTGTATTTGTACAGATTGCAGCTGACTGCTACCTTGAAGATCTGATTGTTTGGACTTAGTGGAAGAATTGACTGTGTCAGATGCCTCTATGTACCACCTCATATCCTCTTGGCCTCACCTTTGATTCCAGCCACAGCCATGATGAACATTTTCAGATAGACATTGACCCAATCCACAATCATTGCCCCTCATTTTAAGAGTGTGCCAAATGTTCTTACTCCGTTGCTATGGCAACAAACATCGTAGGCCTTCATGGAAATTATGCATGTTCAACTCAGAAATGTGAGGAATATAATCCCCTACAGAGCAATCTTCAGCCATTGAGGAATGAGTATTGGTAGATAAAAGGTTTTGCATTAGTCTCAGTCTCCCTAGAGGGTCCAAAATTCATCATTTTTTCTATGGTGAAGGCCTAATTAATGCTTTCCTTTGTCTTTTTATCCTTTTTCTTTTTTGTAATTTGCTCTGGGTGTTTTTATCTGACTTACTTACTAGGTTATCCATTCTTTTTAGAAGATTTCTACATATATACATTGAATTCTTAATTTTAGGTATTTTGTATATTTCAGTTCTAGAATTCTTATTCAAATCTTGACTATAATTTCCTGTTGTCTGCTAAAACTCTCCCTTTTTATATACTTTTTTGAATATATGAATATCAATTATTTTAAAACAAGTTTCTGATAACTCCAATATCTGAATTTGAATCTTTCTTTTGTCTGTTTTCTATTCTTGGTTTTTGTTCATATTACCTTTTTTTCTCACATGCTTTTTTTGTATATATAAAAATCTATGGAGACAACTTGAGGCTCTGAATGATTTCATATTATTCCAGAAAGGAGCAAGTTTTTTGCTTCCGCTACAAAATTGTAACAGGAGTAAGTCACATTAATTTATTTGATAATCTGGATGGACTGAAGTGGGGCTTCAGCCTTTGTGATGGTATAGACGTTGAATTTTCAAACTTAATATCTGGAGAATTTTTAATAGCTTTATTGAGTAAAATTGACAAAACATAACATTTACTTACTTCAAGTATACAATTCAGTGAGTTTCAGTAGTTCTTGGAGTTGTATAACTCTCACCATGACCCAGTTCGAAAATATTTTCAGCCCCCTGAAAATTCTTCAGTGCTCATTTTCAGTAAATGCCTGCTCCTACCCCTACTCCTAAGGCCTGGGGTCTTTACCAAATGTCCTCTTGTTCAGCAATCAATGAACATAAAAGCAGAAACGTGATGGACACTCCTCTAAGCATCTCAGTTTCTCAGTTTCCTCTTTCTTCAGCTACTTGGCTGATGATATTACATTGGAAAATTTTCATCTGATTTAAGGTTAAAGTGATTTGTTAGATTCATCTTTTCTCCTCCAAATGTTGGTCTTTTGAGTTCTTATTTCCTCTGTAGCTCTAAATGGCTTCTAATAACCTTTTGTGTTTTGATAAACTTCTCTAGTTGTTTCTGGTGTGAATACTATTATGCAACAATCCAACCTAGTACCCCTGAGAGCTAGTTTTTGTATTTTTGAAAGTTGGAGTACACTTTTATATGCTTATCTTTTGGGTGAAAATAGCCCGAGTAAAGGGAGGAGTAAGGGCACCTGCCACTTTTTCTATTAACCTCATGTCAAATCTCATATCTTATACTCTTTCCTTCAAAATTTTGGTCTGTTGACATCAGAGATATCTTCCATGTCACTCTACATGAGGAAGGAGAACTTCTCCAAAATGTAGAACTAATTAATTTCTGTCTTTTTGAACTCTTACTCTGACAGTATTTGTCAACAGAGGCTCTTTTGATATATGAGATGGAAGAGTTCTGTTTTGAATGAGGGGTTCCTAAACATTGCATCAAATTTGGGAACTGTTCAATAATTTTGGTAATTTGAACACATCAATACATATACAAATTTCTCCCAAAAAAGGTATAGTGTACACAATCCTTGGTTGAGAACAACTAAAAAATGTCATTCTTTGCCAAATCAGTGAGTCTAAAATTTTCTGCCAAAATCATTAATACTGAGAAACTATTAAATAGTCCTAGAACTTAGTCCCCATCCCTGGGTTTATTAATGCCAGGTGATGAAGTCCCTTGGCAGTGCCTCTGGCACCTGTACCTTATCTTTTGGTATGGATCTCACTGCATGCTTGTCCACCTCACAGGCTAAGGGACAGAGAAAGTCCTGATTAGAATTGTGTTTTCCTGGGGTGAAGGCTATTTCTCTCCTCCTCTGGAAGTTTCTTCTAAGGCTGAGAGTCCTCAAAGACAATGAAATCACTATTCCAACAGTCCTTCAGGAGCCTTTTCCTTCCTGATGTTTGGAACCCTGATCTTGGGCACCTCATGCCTGCCTTACTCACACAAGGGCACCAGGTTCTTCAGAAGGGGGCCTGTTGAGAAATCGGTCTGGTGTGAGAAGGGCAGGGACTGATTATCATCCTTTTCCCTCCCAGGAGGTCCCTGTTTCTAAGACATCTGCCACCATGCTGCCCTGTTCAACTGCAGAAAGATGGAGTCCTAGTGCTTTTGAACCTGGGACCACAAGGAGGAGCTGTGACTCTGTTGAGATCCAGGAAACTCTGAGCAAGGACTAAGAGAAGGCTCTGGATGAGAGAGAGTTAAGAGGAAGTTTGGGTTTCTACATCTGGGGAAATGTGGTCTGCAGGAGCTGAGGTCAGTGCTGTGGTGTGTGCTGTTACACACCAGGCTACGTCCTTTGCAGTGATGTGCAGGTGTTGCTGTCCCTGTCAAAAGCCTGGAATATCAGATTGTTGCATATGAGCTTCCTGAGAGGAGAGTTTGAGCTGAGGAGGTTGGGAGACTTCGGCAGGTGCAGGTGGAGGACCTGACTCTAAGGGAGGTAAGAGAGGATCTGGGGTCTGTCTCAGCTCAGCTCAGTGATGGCCAAACAAACCTTGTGGTGATGTCAGCTCCTGGCACTAGCAATGATCTTGACAGTCTAAGGTTCTTAGGGATCCTGCATAGATAATAATAACTGGAGGAAAGCTGTTCATCAGGCCTAAGGATACATATAACATCCCCCCTCCTTCCAGACTATCAGGGAATTAAACTAGAAAAGTCTTTACTCTTCTACATCTGATGGATGGTCACATGTGATCTCAAAGAGAACTGTTCAAACAGGTGTTGTTTCTAGAATGGAAGATTTTGCATATAAACATAACAGCAACATGCTGTTCCCAAACTTTGGCAAATGACCAAATTATAAAAAGGGTTTTTAGATGTTGGAAAGACAGATTCATGACAATGTGCCTCTGTGTGACATTCAGTCCACTTCTCATTAGTTCTAGTTCTCTTGCTTTCTACCTCATTCCCACTGGTCCTAAGCTCTCCACCTTTTGGAAGACTAAACTTTGTCCATGCTAAATTATTTCATGTTTCTTTCCTTGTTTGCTTTGTCAGTTGAGGTATGGCTCTTGTCAGGGGTCCCTGCATCGGTCCTGACTCCTGTTCTGTACAGGAATCCCCTTCCCCAGTTTAGCCATCCCAGTCAGAAAAGAAGATGCAAGGGATCATTTATTTGCTTTCTTGCATACTATGGGCTGTTCTTTTTTTTTATTGTTGGTCGTTCAAAACATTACATAGTTCTTAATACATCATATTTCACAGTTTGATTCAAGTGAGTTATGAACTCCCAATTTTACCCCGTATACAGATTGCTGTATCACATCAGTTACCCTTCCATTGATTGACATATTGCCTTTCTAGTGTCTGATGTATTCTGCTGTCTGTCCTATTGTCTACTATCCCCCCTCCCCTCCCCTCCCCTCCCCTCCCCTCCCCTCCCCTTTTCTCTCTCTACCTATGGGCTGTTCTTGATAGATAATAAAAATTATGTTATCTAATTTTTAATTAGACAGTAATTTCTAGTATTATATACTTTTAAATTATTTAAAACAATAATCAGAACTGGCATTACCTCATGTGCAAATGAGTTTCTTAATAACAGTTTTATTTTAGCTTCTTTTCTAGAGACTGTCCACCCAATTTGGTCATGAACATTTGCATAAAATAGCAAGATAAGTAATTATTTGAATCCTACACTTTAAGAATGGTTGCTTCTTTATATGGCTATAAGCTCCATCTTACATTGACTCTTGCCAACAAAGTGATCTCTTCTCTCACTCCTTTCCTTCCTTTCTTCCTCTCTCAGTCCTTCCTGCTTCCCATCTCTCCTTTTTGGAAAGTCTTCACGTATACTCTGTGTGGTGCATGATGGTAGGTGCTGGGGACGCTGGATGAATAAGCCTGTACCTATGTGTGCACCTGGTAATGTCCATAGTTTTGGAGCTGGACAGAGTGTTGAAAATTATTGATTTGGGACCACTGCTTTATAGATGAGAAGAAGGAATACAGTATAAGATATTTAAATGTAAATACTAGGTTATATTTCTGACTTTCATGTAACATGTACTTTATATCCTAATCCCACAGGTAATCTGTGCATTTCTTTTTGCTCCTGTTATAGTATAAAACATCCCAAGAGTGAAAACATTGTCCTCCCCATGACTTGGACAAATGAAATATGCTGAAAATTTCCAAAAGGGGAAAATCCCTGGTGCTGTGTCTGTGCCCAGCAAACACAACTGAACCACCCACGGCTTTCACCTGTATTTGGTAGTTTTACAAGAATGTAAGTAAGCACCTGTGTGTGTGTGTGTGTGTGTGTGTGTGTGTGTGTGTGTGAGAGAGAGAGAGAGAGAGAGAGAGAGAGAGAGAGAGGGAGAGAGAGAGAGAATGAATCAGATGCCTTTTTGATGGTGGTTGCCGACCCTGGTCCACTGACAGAGGTTACCAAATGTTAACACTTGACTTATCCATCACTAGAAAGTGCTGTGGCCATACCAAGCCCTTGAGGCTGGGGGTAGAGCCACGTAGGATGAGAAAGGTGGGAGCTATTGGAAGTGGTAGGAAAGGTGGCTCTTAATCGTGGAGACTTGATATTGTGGAAGACATTTTGGGTTTCATGAGTATGGTAGGGGATACTATTGGCATCAGGTGGGCATAGGCCAGTGATGCTACTGAACACACTGCAGGGCACAGGACTGCCTCTCAACTAAGGATCATCCAATGCAATGTGTAAATAACACTGAGGTTGACCAGTGCTGGGCAGGCTCTGAGTGGATACTATGTACCCAAAAGTAGGGGGATCTGTAGACAATTAAAGGATAGAGAAATTGTTCCTTGTAGATTTCCCCAATTTCCATGCTGTGTGTGTCCCCATAACATTGTTCCCAACACATAGTGACTTCTTGATCTCTGGAAGCCTGCTCAGACCAGAGCATTGGAAAGCCCTGCCTCTCATGAGAACATCGCAGGGACCAGGCCTGCAGCTCAGTCCCATCAAGGTCACCTAAGAGTGTTCACCAGACAGTCAGCACATTCCTGCATCTTAAATGGCTGCAGCTGGTGTTTGGTGAGAAATGAAGTCAATCTCCTGCCCAAGCCTGAAGTGGTCAGGGGGGCACTGGGCATAAAAGACATTCAAGGGAGCCAAGGGGTAAGTGGGATCATGCAGCATTAGTGTGAAAAGGAAGAACAGACCCAGGAAGGAAAACCAGACTTGCTCTGAGAGGAGGCCTAAAGAGGAGAGGAAAGGAACAGGGGCAACTTCTGGGCCAGGGAAGGGGTGGGGGCAGAGTCTACTGGAGGCTACACACCCACCCCACTCACACCTACTCTAGAAATCCCAAACACACTGGCGAACGAACGGAGCTGGATCAGGACATGAATAAGGAGGAAACTGTGATCACAAACCCTGAGAAAAGGAAGAGTAGCACACCTGTGATGTCACCAGCAGAGCTTGTGGCAGACCTGTGGTGGCTATAGCTGCTCTGACTCTGCAGGCTCGAATCCTGAGTCTTGGCCTGGCCTGAACTGCCTCCTACCATGGGCTCCAGGCTGCTCTGCTGTGTGGCCCTCTGCCTCCTGGGAGCAGGTGAGTCTCCCAGTCCAGGTGTCCTGGCCCTGTTAGAAACTCTGCTTGAGTCTTCACCATGCCTGGAGCTGCAGCTTTCTCCTGGGATTCTCCTGAATTCTGCTTCTTTCTTTCACAGGCCCCTTGCTCTCAGGTGTTTCCCAGACTCCAAAATATCTCCTCGCCCAGGCTGGAAAAAAGCAATCCTTTAAATGTGAGCAAAATCTGGGCCATGATACAATGTACTGGTATAAGCAGGACTCCAAGCAATCACTGAAGATGATGTTTAGCTACTATAATAAGGAAATGACTGCAAATGAAACGGTTCCAAGTCGTTTCTCACCTGAATCTCCAGACAAAGATCATTTAAACCTTCATGTCAAGTCCCTGGAGCCAGAGGATTCTGCCTTGTATCTCTGTGCCAGCAGCCAAGGCACAGCCCTGCAGAGTCACCAGCTGCCTGTGCACAAACCTGCCAGGCAGCCAGGAAGCTGTGGTGACAATGAGTTCCCTGTGCCTGAGGCTCTGCTCTCCATTCTGTGGGTCCCGTGGAGGGTCAGTGTGCAGCAGCCTCCAGGGTGAATGGTGGGCAGCTGAGTTCTCCACACACAGAGCCCTGCAGAATTCCTCTGGTCAGCTGAGCAGGGACTCCACTAGCATCACCTGCCCATCCACATCCACCAAAGATGGGGGACTGAAAATCTTGACATGGAGCAGCTGTTCCTTGTCCTCTTCTGCTGTGCATATGGCCACACCTTGTCCATTATGTTGTCCATGGAGACACAAATTTTAAAAATGTTTGATGAGCACCAGACTGAAGAGAGGCCAGAGTGAATCTTCCCATGATCAACAGAAATTCAATGAGTTCCTCATTTAGCAAAAAAAAAAAAAAAAAAAAAAAAAAACCAACCCCCCCCAAAAAACCCATATATATGTAAATATGTATATATAAATATAAAATATGTAATATGATACATAATAAATAGATGAATATATATGTTTTATATGTTTAAATATATATAAATATATATTTATATTTTGTGGGGTATGGAGGAACATGTCCAACCTTAGCAATAGGTGAACTAGAAATTAAGGGTAGCAGAGAAGTGAATCCAAGCTGCATGGGCTTTGGACACTGCAGCCCTTATAGAAAATTTGTCATAGCACCCTATTCCCATTAAGCAGCCAGAGGATGGAGTATCCTGGGAATTTGGGAAGGACTGGGGCACAAATTTCTTGGCAGCAGTTACCACTGGTCCCATCTGACAGGAAAAGGCATGATCAGATTTGCATTTGAGTGAAGAACAGGGGCAACAGTGTGGAATAGATGGCTGATAGATTTTAGGGGGACTGAACATCTAGGAAACTTCTCAAATATTCTCTTGTTCTTTGCCTAGCCTTCTGGGATCTTGCTCTCTGAATATACAATATGTGAATGGCACCAAAAAAATGAGATTTCCTTATACATATTCTTGGGCTCCTTTTCAATTCTCTGTACCCTAAATTCTGAGTTCTGGGTTCCAAGGGTCTGTCTATGGACTCAAGCTTATTCCTTAGGGCTATAGTAATAACCTTCCTCCTGGGCTTAGGCTGAATTTTGTCTTTTCCCCCTTGGATACCAGCATTAGCCAGATACCAAGACACCTCAACATGGGAACAATGCATAGAAGTCCCTGGTATGTGAACACCTCTGGGATATAATGCCAAGAATTTTTACAAGCAGATGATAAGAAACCCCTGAGCTCAGATTTCCCCATGATTATAAGGAACTGGTTGAAACTAGACTGTGCCCAGGCACTTGTCATCTGAGTGCCTGACAGCTCCTGCTTATTCATTCCCCTGGCCTCCCTGGAGCCCAGGACTCAGCCATGAGTGCCAGTAGCTGAGACACAGCCCTGCAGAGTCACCCTGTCACTTACCCAAACCTGTGGGGATAGACTAGAAGCTGTGGGGGCAACTAAAGGCTTTGAATATTTCCTGTGGGACCCCAGACAGAAACTGCAAACCCTAAAAGCCCCTGTCAATTCCACCAATTTGGCAGCTCTATATTCGACAGCATCTGTAGCAGGGTGGTTTCTTGCACTCCTGAGGCTCTATCAACTTATGCAAAGATGAACACTTGTAGGTCTAGTGTCCAGTGCATTTTCTAACATGAAATAAAAGAAGCCTGCCCTAAAGTGGTTCATTTGACTTAAGAGTTCACAGGGGTCCTGTAAATAAACAAAATAATAAAATAAAAATTCAGACAAAATTCAGACTGGGCCACCTCAAACACACCCTACACAGAACCAGAGGGCAAGGTCCTGTCCTTCCAGATGTTCTGCTTTCTACACTCAGGGATTGCCACATCTGAGTCTCTTTTTTTTTTTTTTTTCAAATTTATTGTATTTTTACTTTAGAGACAGGGTCTCACTGAGTTGCTTAACACCTCAATTTTGCTCAGTCTGGCTTTGAACTCACAATCCTCCTGCCTCGGCTTCCAGATTTCAGGCATGGGCCACCACGCTTGACTTCAGCCATGCTATTTAACCCAGCCACACACTTCAGGATGTTCAGGCGCTGCCTTGGGGCATCTGTTTCCACAATGCTACTCAGGCCTCTGCTCTTCTGGGGTGTCCTTGAGTCAGTGGGTGCAGCACAGGCTGAGATGTCCCTGAATTTCCTCCTGGGACTGCTGAACCCCACAGCCCCAGCTGGTTGAGGCCTCAACCTGCCCAACCCTGCCATGGACAGAAGCCTCCTCTGCTGGGTGATCTTTGGTCTCCTGGGCACAGGTGAGTCCTGGGAGGGCTTGGTCAATTCCCATCTTACCTTTACCTCTACCTGAGGGCAATCCCAAACTTGCCCTTCATTCTCTCCTTGCCCTCTGCCTCCTCCACAGCACATATGGAGCCTGGAGTCAGACAAGCCCCCAGTCACGCTGTCACAGAGGCAGGACAGATGTGGCTCTGAGTTGTGACCCTGTTGCTGGTCAGGCTTCTCTCTATTGGTACCGACAGACTCCAGGAAAGGGACTGGAGTTCCTGGTTTCTTTCTATAACAAGCAGCCTTTAGATAAGGCCGACTTTTTCAGGGATCGGTTCTCAGCTGAGAGGCCTGAGGGATCCTTGTCCACCCTGAAGGTCCAGCCCAAACAGCTGGGGGACTCGGCCACCTATCTCTGCAGCAGCCCCTCAGAGACACTCCCTGTCCTTGAAGAAACTCCAGGGCTTCTGCCCCAGCTCTCAGCAGCCCTTCCTGCCTCAGGAGGGTGGGCACTGGGTACTGCCCATGTCCAGCATAAGTCAAACTCAATTCTAAGAGAAGAGTAGATAGAAATGGGGGCATTAGGTCTAGGGTATTTGGGGATGCTTCTGGACATCAGAGAAGTGGACTGAGGTCCCAAGAGTGGAACAAATACAGCCTCAGGAGTGACTCCATGAACCTCTCAAGGGAGCTCTGAATCCTCTTTGAGTCTTGAGTATTTTTTTTCATAGTTAGCAAAATATACTTCCATATTTGAGTAGAAACAAGCCTTCCAGAAAGGAGATGGATTTTTATGACAAGCCTCACCTGGAAACTTTCTGGAAGATGGAGGATCTGAACAATAAAGTCTAAGTTCTGGTAAGGAGGAATGTTCTGGCCTCTCAGCACCCTGCACCCAGGTCAGGGAGGTTTCTTTGGGCACCAGGGCTGCCTGTGTGTGGGGGGGACATGGTGCTCTAGGCTAGTTGAGTGCATCATATTGGTTTTTACCTACTTGTTCATTCTGGCTAATGCTCTTAGTGAGTGGCCTTCCACCTCTGTTAGCTGATTGGATGGCACCAACTGCTAGAGACAGTCGGAGGCGGCTCCTTGCAGGGCTCTGTGTCCTTCCCTTACAGAAAAGCCCAATTAGTTCTCCACTAATTGGAGACTGGCACGTTCGCCTAAGCCAGCCTCAGCCACAGCACAGCACAGGAATCTCTCTGCAGAAACAGCAGTCACAAGAGTGAGGTGACAGTGCCCCATGTCTGCTCCACCAGGCTGTGATCCATCCCCAGCATCTCCTCCTCAACCCCCGGTTTCCCATCCAGCTTTCTTCAAGGTTCCCTTGATTCTGCCCTTTGGGGAGAACTGTTCTCCCTTTCCTCTATGGAAGAGGCAGGGTCTCACTGAGTACAGCTCTCATTGTACCTCAGTAGTTTTTCTCTGCTCCTTCCCTTGCCCCATGCTCTTCTTTCTTCTGGGTTCTGATTGCAACCTCACTTCCTACCATTGACCATGCCCATCCCCTGTTATACTGCTTTGGCCTCAGGTATTGGATAACTGTTGCCTTGATTCTATTATTGGTCCTATACAGATGACAGGTCCTATCTTAGAGTATTGTTGTAAGAATTTGGATATATAGAAAAACCAATAGATATTTATAATGCCAAATCCATACTAAGATTGCATAAATGTTCTTAAGATGAACATCAACAAGTTCTCAAGAAAGTAGAGTGGAAAGAACCTGAATTTGGGTAGACTCCAAATTGAGTTGAAGAAGATCCTTATCTGAGTTAAGGTGGGCTCCTTATGTTAGGAGCTGACCTTTCCATAGACACTGGATAGTGTGCCCCCTTTCAGGATTACATTTCAAAGAGTTGGTTTCCATGTCTTTCATAAAGACAATCCTGGGTATTAAACGTGGCAGTTTAGTTTAGGGTTATTTAGCTTTTAAAAGGACTCACACATTTCAAAGTCACAAAGAATTTAGAAATACAAGACCTCTAAAGTAAATACTGTAAGAAAAAGGAAGATGGGATAGACTGGAAATACTGGGAAGACGTGAAGATGTAAGGGGAAGGGGTAAGAGGGAAATGGGGAAAAGCTATGCTCTGCATCATATGAGTCCCAGGCAGGATTCCCAAAGTCTTCACCAAAGTGCTAAATTCACCATATTTGGTGTGTTGGGTTTTCTGAGCTAATCAAGGACAGTCTTAGCTTTCTAGCCAGATCATGACTGGGTTGGAGGAGACCAGAGGAACATAAACATACATGGGATTGACCAGAAATCTTGGAAGAAGCTGTGGGTTTGTATTCCTTGTTGTCTAGGATATCTCCTGTAGATCTTAAAAAAAAAAAGAGAGAACTTCACAAGTATTTTCTGGATCAAAAACTTATTTTTGACACAGATAAAAAAAAGCTAAGAGAGAAACTGATGATAGGAGCCATTATTTTGTGAAATTAATAATACATATTTGTTCATTTTGGAACAAAACTCTCAGTGTTTACACCAAGTATTGCCTTCTGTTGTTCAATCCAATAACATTTTCCCCATAACCAAACCCCTAGATGTTATAATGTCCTATATGTGAGGTGTGCGAAGTCTGATCTGCTATGAATTAACTTTACACACTCTAGATGTGGGACATCTTTTTCATTCTCATTAGTTTGGGTATCTTCACATAGTATATTTATTATATTTTTGGAAATTTTTAGTTCTTCTAGTTCAATAATTTGCATTTTGTGTCCACCTATATTGAGCAGTTGGCCATTGTCTTGTTCCATTTGGGCTACCATAACAAAATACCACAACCAGGCTGGTTATGAGCAATTCACATTTATTTCTCATAGTCTGGAGCCTGGAAGTCCATGGTCAAGGCACTGGCCTATTCAATATGTCATGAGAGCCTGCCCTCTGGTTCACAGATGACAGTTTCTCACTGTGTCTTCCCATGGTAGGAGGAATACCTGGCTCTCTCTTTATAAGGGAGACCATCCCAATCAGGAGAGTTCTGCCTTCATGAGCTCATCACCTCCCAAAGGCCAACCCAGGTACCATGGCAGTGCTGATCAGGCTCCAGCATGTGTCTGGGGAACACAGATATTCAGCCACAGCAGTTACTTGTCTTCTGAAGTCCTTGCTTAGGGGTATCAACTCCTCTACTACTGCTTTCTGGAATGAAAATGCCAGATTGTCTTCATGCAAGGAGGGCCTCCGGCAAGAGCAGAACTTAAATGACCTCCACCATTTGGGTTTCTCGGTGCCATTCTAAGCTCACCCCTCATCCCCTCATGCTCCTGCCCAACTAGCTTGAGTTCCCAAGAGAGTCCCATGGTTTTGTTTGTATCTGGTTTTCATATGTTTCCTTCTGGCCTCCTCAGCTGCATCTGGGGAAAGTGCCAGAAAATTATGCTAATTTGCAAGTTTATAATGAGTCAGAGAAAGGCTTTTATTTCACATCTTTGGGATATTATCGGCTCCTTCTCTCATCTCAAATATTATGATTATTTACCTTTGGGTATGATGAATCTCTAAAGGAAATTTAAAGACTGCTATGTTTATAAGGACAGTGGAAACCTTATTTATATTCTAGAAATTCTACCTAATTGAATCCAAAATTTGCTAGATATTAAAATGGAAAAAAAATGTTGATGTGATTTAAACTGGTAACTTATACTTCTTGATTTTGTGTAAGAATGTTCACATAGCCACCATCATAAATTATATCAGACATATCAGATTCTATTATGAGAGGTTTCTGGGCTTGAGAGAATTGTATCTGGTTTGTAGTCATAGAGTCTCCCTTGGGGTGGAGCTTAACTAATCCAGGTGGCATCTGGTAAGAGGGGTTGTTCCCTGACCACTGCTCATTGACACTTTCTCTAGTGACCACACCTGACTGACGGAGGTCACTCAGGGAAATGTTTTCAGTTGTAACTCTTGGGATTTTTCAATTTAAAATATAGAAAGTTGAGAAATAGGCTGTATCTGGACAGCTATATTCTTTCCTATAAGTCATTGTTTAAATTTGAGTAGGGAGCAAGTCAAGAGTTTTCCAGAAATTTGGGTTGGAATTGAGCTAATTAAAAAAATAATATGTTTAAATAATGAATTAAAAATTAAATCCTTCTAAACTTCTGTTTTCCCATTTCCCGGTTTTACTCTTTAACCACATTGATCTGTGCCGAGTTCTCCTTCCTATTATACTATGCTTAGAGGATTAGAATTGTGCTTTTGGTTCTTGTGCATGAAATGAAACCATGGGGTAATTTAATAGTTGATCTGCACACATGTTAGTCACACATGGGGAAATGGGAATTGGATAGTGTCATCTAATTGAAGCCAGAAGTGGATTTCTAAAAAACAGAGAGAGGGGGCAAATAAACAAATCACCCAGCAATGTGGGAAAGGTGATTAATCATTTTTTTCATTATCAGGTGAGTTGATTAGGAGGTACTTGATACTCTGAGAGGTCTCTAGAAAGCTGGATAGGGTCATCAAAGGAAAAAGAAAAACTTATAAGTGAAGTTAGCCAATCCCAAAAAAACCAAATGTTTTCTTTGATATAAGGAGGCTGATTCATAGTGGGATAGGGAGCGGGAACAGAGGAGGAAGACGAACTCTAGACAGGGCAGAGGGGTTGGAGGGGAAGGGAGGTGGCATGGGGTTATTATGATGGTGGAATGAAAAAAACAAACAAACAACAACAACAAAAACCCAAAGACATAGCTTGTGATTAACAGATTTCCCCATATTGCCAAAAGCCTGTGGAAAAGTTTGTAATGTACCCTATGCAGTCATGTAAACAAATGTAAGACGAAAGTATTTTAATAAAATTAACATCTGAGTTAAAATAGAAAAGATTTTATCTCTAAAATAAAATGTGGTCATGTTAAAAAAATGCTTAAGTTAGTTTTAATCATCCAAAAATCTGAGAGGCTCTTCTAGGGAGGGAGACAGGCTGTCTCTGTGTGATTTCTGCCTATGTTCTCCCACTGTCACCTCTACCTCAGCTCAATCACATTTTCTCAAATTAAGAAGAAAAAATTCTCCATTACCCTTTGAATTATTACGAAGCAAAAATTCACTTTAACAAAGATAAATCCCAAATTTGTTTGGATTGGTGTGTGTGTGTGTGTGTGTGTGTGTGTATATGTGTGTGTGTGTGTGTGTGTAGGAAAACTTTGCACTAGGCAAGATGGTAAAATAGTTCCTTATTTAAATGCATTTGCATCCATGAGCCATGTCTGGAAAGGCTGTATGTCAACATGGACTGACATAGCAAAGTACCAACCCAACGTGCCTGAAGCAACACATTTAGTTCTCATAATTCTGGAAGCTGAAGTCTGAGGTCAGGTGCCACCATGGTTGGGGTATGGAAAGGACACTCTTCCTGGGTTCCCAACAGCCACCTTCTTTGCTGTCTCCTCACAGGACAGACAGCAAGAGCTTCCTGTCTTTTCTTTCAAGGACATTATTCTTATTGTACTGAGGATCACCCTGGTGAGTACATTTGACATTTTTACCTTCATAAAGGCCCTCGCTTCAAACGTAGCCACCTTGGGGTTGAAATTCAACATACGAATTTTGGGGGAACTTGATACATCTCATCCCTAACAAAGGAAAATCTTGGTTGCTGTGCAATAAACCACCTGTTTTTCCCTGTGCATGGGGGGACTAAGGCAGCCAGGGGCTTCAGGACTTCAGGTCTATGGAAGTCCACAGAGCAGCCATTAGGGACATGGAGGCTTAGGGAGCAGTCTTGTTTGATGCTGTCATCTCTTAGAATGTTTGGTGCCATATCTATGAATTTGCAGGTGTGCTGCCTCAGCTGGGAGCCATGAATGTGGGCTCAGCATTACTTAGAGGGTCTCTCTGAGGTTGAAAGAGAGGTTGGAGGGTTTGGTGCTGCACTGGGACAGCCTGAAAGCCCTACATAAGGACAGGCAGAAGAACAACAGCCTCCAAGAAGGACAGGAGCTGTGGGATTGACACATGGCCTGTGCCTGGCCCACGCTAGAGCAGCCCAGTAGCTTTGAAGCTCTGTGAGAGCCTTTGCAAGATGGAAGCCAGCCTCCTGGATCAGCTGAGCCCCGTTTATGTCGAGGGAGTCCAGGTGAATGGCAATCTGCAGAGACCATGACATGGGAGCAGTGACATCTAGAGAAGTGGTGTCTAGAACTCCAGCATTCAAAGGACAAGAGCCCTGAGCAGGAGGAACACATGCTCAGCTCTGTCCCACCCTGCCATGGGCTGCAGGCTCCTCTGCTGTGTGGCCATTTCCTTCCTGGGAATGGGAGAGTCCTACAGACAAGGAGAACATCCTCACTCTGAACTTGCCGACCTGGAGTCCTCCACTTTCCCCTGCGGATGCGGCCCAGGCTCTCTCCTGGTCTAATTCTCCATCCACTTTTCCACAGACTCAGTGGAGTCTGGAGTCACCCAGATTCCAAAATACCTAATCAAAACATGAGGACAGCAAGTGACACTGATGTGTTCCCTATCTCTGGGCACACCAGTGTGTACTAGTACCAATAAATGCTGGGCCAGGGCCCCAAGTTCTTCTTTGAAAGCATTTACAGACATCAAAAGAAAATGTCCCTGACCAGTTCTCTACTCAGCAGTTCTGTGACTGTGGCTCAGAGATGAGCTTGGCTGCCTTGGATCTTGGAGACTCAGTGCTGTATCTCTGTGCCAGCAGCATGGCCCAGTCCTACAGAGTCACCAGCATCCTGTGCACAAACCTCCTGCCCAGAGAGGAGTACCTACAGTATGCATCTGTGAGATCCCAGGGAGTGCATGGGGGGAAAATGTGGTTTTAGGCCTCTGGAAAGTGTAGCATGGGGCTTTCCTGCCATTTGGGGGAGAGGATCAAGGCCAAGAGATGCTTTCCAGAGGGCAAGTTCAGAGTTCACTGTAATGTCCCTTTCTTGACTGGATGCTGCATAGCTTAGGGCAGAGGAGGAATCTGTGATCGAATTGCTGGCTCTCACTTTCATAGCAATACATTTCATCTTGCAATCTGCTTGGTTTGGCAGTATTGTGGTGTACAGAGCAAAATCACGGAGGTCTGCTTCATGTAATTGAGGAAGAAACTGAGTGTGAGGAAAGTCCAGGAGAAGGAAAGTGATAAAAATCGTTGACATACAAAGAGCTGCAAAGTGACTTAAAGTGGTGTCCTCTGCAGCATGAGCGTTCTTCTCACTCTTCAGGAGTCCTCTTTACATGGGAAATATAAAGCAAGCCTTGTAGCAACTGGTGTCACCTGGCAGGCAGCCCAGTGGGGTCCTTGGCCAAGTAGCTGATTGTGAGTAGCCTGCAGCTGATGACACTGTCTTCCTTCTTCACCTCTGCCCCCCTTGCCCCCTCAGCACACAGTCATGTGCTTCCCAAACACAGCAGAGGTCATGTCCACTGGGGTCATCGAGGACAAGAACTGTCCAGTTTCCCCCAGATCTATTCTGCTCCCCAGGGATGGTGCTCTGCCTCCGGGCTGCCCAGGTACCTTCTGTGACTACAAGGCTCTTCTCCACACTGTGAACACTCAGCAGGCTTTAGCATCCTGTGTTTCTGCTCCATCTTTCCATGTCTGGGAGGACCCCTTCTCCCACCCATGGGTGCCGCTCATCTGCTTCTCTTCCTTCCCACTCTGGTGTCCCCAGCACTAGGCGGTAGTATTGCTGTCTTGACTTTCCTTCCCAAGGAAATGCCACATTTTATAGCTGGCCCTGTTTATGTTTATTAAATAAAAAAAAATGCCACTCCATCAGCACCCTGAAGGTTTATTTATTATGATTTTCCCATCAATGAATGCAATGAACTGTCTTTTAGGGTTACCTTGATTTTCTAAACAATATCTGAAAGGTCCTGGGCAATTATATTGTCACAGTCAACACTTAAGACCATCCTGTGAAGTCCCAAACTATGTCTAAAAGTGAAATTTGCAAGTGTTCTTCTGCAAAAGAGAAAATCATATGATATTTCTCCCAGTCTCATGACCCTATAACAGAAGAATTCCCACTACAATACCCTTCTCTTCAGCCCTGGCCTTAGGGACTTAGTGCAGCTTGAAACTTCAGACTTCTCAGAAGTTAACTCTACAGTGACAGAGAAAGCTGGGTGAACTCAGGAAGGAAATCTATCACTCTTGACATCTAGGACACTGTGTGTGAGTGCTATGCACGAACGTGAGTTTGCCTTGTGTGTCTCTGTGGGTACACATGTGTGTTTTCTTGTGGGGATTCTTCTACCCTCACACAGTTTATCTCTGGTGGCATTTACTAAGAGGTGCCGGGTCACTGGCAAGAGCTCATAGGCTCTTCTGGGTAGTGACAGCAAATTCATACCCAACCAAGTCACCCTTAAATATAGCTTATAAAGTTGTCTATTTCAAGATTATATAAGCCTGGAAGTATATGTTTAATATCTAGAAATCATCTTTATAAATTACACTATTTAATTAGGTTATGATTAAATAAAAAATCAAATGTAAAAAGTCACCTGTCTGATTAATGAAGTGAGCCACGGAATACAGGCTTCCCACATGGATCTTCTTGAGGAGGTGTTACTCTGCTTGCCTCTTTCATTATAGCATACTGACTGCACTGGTGTAATATTAGTTCCTTTTTAACCATAATGTGGGTTCACACAATTTATTTGCCCCCACAGGCTTTGAAATCCTCCACTTGGACTTGAAGATCAACCCTAAATCGTCCAGATGGGAAAGCAGCAGAACGGGTGCCAATGAGAGGGGACACCGGGTGGGGATCTGTTCTGCTGATTTAGTCAATCATGACATGAGCTCAGAAGGTGGAGTCCATGATACTGTGGGCCGAGGGCCACCTGGGGGCACTGTGGCTCCACAGTGCTGCAGGGTCCCTGGGAGGCCTTGGAAGATGGCCCAGGAGAGCAGAGCTGAAGGGATGCTGGCTGCTGCTCATAACAGGGAGGTAGTTGGAATTCCTGGAGTGGGTCCTGGACACACAGCTAAACACAGTCTTATAACTGTCCAGGGGAGGAAGGGCTGCCTTGAGACTCTGCAGACCCAAAGAAAGGGTTTTCTCTGCTCACACTGGGCCAGTGGAAAGTGAAGGGCTAGAGAGGCCAGGACAGGGAATCAGAGTCAGGCCAAGAGCTCACTGCAGAGATGGAACTAGCATGGAAGGAAGTAGGATGTGGACCTGGGCCAGGAGGAGGGTGCTCAAACTGACCCACCTTCAGATCAAGGGCTGTGCAGGCAAGAAGAGTGCTTTGAGTATAGCCTGGGTCTTGTCATTGGGTGCAGTGGGCCAGGTGGCCTACAGGGAGGGACATGTCAAAGCATGACACATGATGCTGATGGCAAGACTAGAACTTCAGAACCTTTGAATGCTCAGCCTGGAAGGTCCCACCACTCAACTAGGAGATCCAGGGTTCCTGATGCTGCCATGGGCTCCAGGCTCCTCTGCTGGGTGGCCCTTTCTCTGCTGGGAGCAGGTGAGTCCTGGGTACAGCTTCTGCCCTGTGTTCATCATTCCTGGAGCACATCTCAGTCCAGGATGGCTCAGTGGGACCCTTGCTCCCGGGCTCTGCTCTTAGGTCCATCTCCTCCCACAGGCCCAGTGGACTCTGAAGTCAAGCAAACCCCAAAACATCTGATCAAAGCAAAAGGACAGCAAGTGACACTGAGATGCTCCCCTCTCCCTAAACACCCCTCTGTGTACTGGTACCAGCAGACCCCGGGCCAGGGGCCTCAGTTTCTCTTTCAGTATTACAATGGGGAAGAGAGAGAGAAAGGGAAGAACATCCCCAGTCGATTCTCAGCGCAGCAGTTCCCTAACTCCAGCTCTAAACTCAACCTGAGCTCCTTGGCGCTGGGCGACTTGGCTCTGTTCCTCTGTGCCAGCAGCTTGGCACAGCCGCCCATGAGGATCAGCCTTCGGTACAAAATCATTCCTGCCTGAGTCAGGAAGTGGCCAGGAGGGTGGAGCCTCAGCCAGGCTGGTTCAGGCCTGGGAAGCTGCCAACCTGTCCCAGACACCTGTTGTGGAGTGCTTTTAGCTGCTCTAGTGCCACAACAGTGGTGCAGGGCAGTGTCATTCATTGTTCCCATCCCTGAGGGGACGCAGCTTCCTGGTCTCATGCAGTCATTGGCTGATGTCAGCTCCTCAACCCAGGTGTTCCCCCACCCCTCACTCTGCAACTGCCCCCTCCACTGGCTTCCCTCTCCCAGGTCCCCACTAGCAAGTTGAGAAGGTCAAGCAACATGCATCTTAACCTCCTGTGTGACTTGTACAAGGAACACGTGACTTCAAGGTAAAGCATATCCCAATGGGTCCTTCTCTGTGAAAAAAAAGAAACTTAAAATTTTCTGCACTGTGGTCATAGCCTGGGCCAAGTCATCTTCCTCTCTCTCATGGGGGCCTGTGAGTAGTGAGCGCTCCCAGCTGGGGATCAAGAGGAGGAACATTCACAGGGGAAGCACCATTGTCCTGTGGGTGACCCAGTCAGACCTCAGGGGAAGGGAGAGGATCCTTGTTGGTCACTCATTTCCTTTATTCTTTTATTCAACAAACATTTTGGGGAGTCCTACATTGTATAAGACATTGATCACAGAGGACAGAAATAGAAAAAAAATAAAATGAAGTTAATAAAAAACGATTATCATTTTCTTGTCTATATACAGAGAGACAAACAGCTATATCTATGTCTATACCTGTCTTTCTCCATATTTATACATACACACACAGGAAGAGAGAGCGAGAGCGAGCGCAAGGTTTGCTTATTTAAAGCAGTTTACTGAGATTGTGAATCGTACAAAGTTTCTTTTTTTCCTTTTCTCTCTATCTCTTCCCTTTTGTCAGATTTTTTTAAAAAAAATAATGATGTGACAATAACATTTAAAGAAGATCTATCATCTTAACAGACTTTTGGGGTTAAATCATCAAAGAACTTTTAATTTTATTCTATGGGGTTCATTACTATGATTCCTTTTCCTTTTTATTGGTGTGTTATAATTATATGTTTCAGTGTCACATAGCTTACATGCACCCACACCTCCCCTTTCCCTCTCTTACTCCCTTCCTGTGTTCTTACCAGATGGTTTTAAGGTGATGATATTGTTTTACAGAGGGAATCCACATTACCCAGGAGATCTCTGGGCCCTGTGCATGTGCATAACTTACTCTTTGACAGTGCCTCCCCAATTCCTCACCCACTGGCCTGGCAAGTGCCATTCTGACCTTCACCGCCAGGGGTTTGACACTTTGGTGTTGAGAGCCACAGCCAAAGGGGCCCCAGCAAACTTCCAGCTGCCCGCTGATGATTGGCTCACAGCGGCCCCAGCAACATCTAGCTGATTGGCTCCTCTGCAGTGATGTTCATTGGGCTTTTTCCCTGCCCTTCAGACTGCCAGCTGATGATTGGCTCACAGTGGCCCCAGCAACATCTAGCTGATTGGCTCCTCTGCGGTGATGTTCATTGGGCTGTTTCCCTGCCCTTCAGGCTACGGAACTACTCATTGGGGGACTTCTTTGGCTCCACCCACGCGACCCAGCCAATCGGCCTCAAGAGCAGGAGGATTGTGGGAGGTGGAGAGGTTTGTGTGGGGGAGAGACTTGGGGAAGCTGGTGGTGGCAGTTGGGCTCTGAGGGTTTTTCCTGAGGAGCTGTTTTGTTTGGCGTTTGTAGTTCTAAAAATAAAGTTAGTTTCTTTTGACAAGTGGCTCCTGAATTGTGCCCAGCCAGACTGCAGCATTAAGTCCTGATGAATCCAAATTTAAAAAGTTTAGAGTAAAAAGGGTTATTTTAAGTTTATCTTTGGGGAATATATACCCCTTCCCAGGGGTTTGACACTTTGGATCCCTTATCAAAGTGGGATCATGTAGTATCTTTTTGTGACTGTCTTCTTCCAAGCTCATGGCTGTTATACTATATAGCAGGATTTGCTTGTTTTTAAGACTTCATAATAATCCAGAGTGTGTGAATGCCATGTTTAAGAGGACACTTTAAAAAGTAGGCTATGTGGCTTTTCTCTGGCAGCTGTCCACTAGTGACAGGGTCAATTGCAGAACTGCAAGCCCTGAATGCATTAACGCACATTCACAGTTGAATTCTGCTCCACTCAGAGAGAATAATGATGGCACATTTATCAGCAATTTAGCATATACCAAATCAAACTCTTCATTTGCACAATTTCACTTACTCAGACATTCAATTATCAGAGAAAGAGCTAAGAGGCAAATGCTATTATTGCTCTCATTTTACAGATGAGGGAATAGGCCTATCAATAAAATAACTTGACCGAATCAATAGCTATGAGGATGCAGACCTGGAACTCAACCCCTGGTTGACATCCATGTTTGTCACTCCATGCTAAGATAAATTTTCATATAGATCCCTACCTTCACAACCACAGCGTGGCCCCCTTTTCCCCACCTCAGACCTGCTGGCTCTAATTAAATCACTGCTAGAAATCCATTTCCCCATGAGATAGTGATGTAGGCAGATAATGGTAATCTACTGAGTGATGCATACACCTGTTTTGATTGCAAATCCAACATGAGTTCCTCAAGACAGTGACCAGTTGCTTGATGAATTTTCCTGAATGCAATTATCTATAAAATTAGGGTAATATTATCTATGTGTATCAGAGTTGTCCAGAGATGCAAAAACCAATAACTTCTATCTATCCATCCATCCATCCATCCATCCTTCTGCATTGTAAAGAATTAGCTAATGCAATTATGGAGGATGGTAAATAAAAATCTTCAGGGTGAGCACGTGAGCTGGAGACCCAGGAAGGGGAACCACTGTAGTTCAAAGGCTGTCAGAGGGACAATACTCTGACCTGGGGGAGGGTTTGTTTATTGGCCCTAGTCACGCCTTCAGCTGATTAGAGTCAGCCCCCTCTCTTCCAGTTCACCCACATACCTCCACTCCTCTGTGCTAACAGGTCACCTGCAGGGCTGTGTGGTCACCATCCTCCACACGGATGGAGAATCGCCAGAGTGAGGTTCTCTGCAGTGAGGTCTCACCTGAGCACAGGGACCAAGTCTATGAGTGGATGAGAAGGGGCCTAGCTACTTTACCAGGTGACCAACCTGCCAGGGATTACACACACACACACACCAACAACAACAACAACAACCACAACACAAAAACAGAGCAAGACTTCAGATGCTCAGGAGCCCTTCCTAGGATTTAGAAACTGGACACCTGAGAGAATCACTGAAGCTGAGGGCTTTAGCAGCGTTGTGACCAGTTAAGCACACGAGAAAATCATACTTGAAGGAGAATTTGGGACACACAGGTCAAAAGCCACCAAGCAGCCATAGGGACTTTCCCTAAGATTCTGGGCTCCAGAAATGTTTAGATGACTGAACCAAAGTGGTAAGAAAGAGTGACAGTGTCACGGGAACATAATATCCACGGGGTTACAGACTGTTTCACAAAATGGTCAAGAGAAACGTGATGACTGCGTCATTTTGGACAAATAGGTTCCATTCTTTTATTTTTAATTTTTATTTATTTTTAAATTCTAATTTGTTATATGTGACAGCAGAATGCATTACAATTCATAGTACACATATGGAACACAATTTTGCATATCTATGGTTGTAAAAACATGTATATTCATGCCATTTGTGTCTTCATACATGAATTTAGGGTAATGATTCCATTTCATTCCACCATCATTTCTACCCCCATGCCTTTCCCTTCCCCTAAAACCCTTCCACCCTATCTAGAATTTGTCTAATCCTCTCATGCTACCTCTCCCTACTCCACTGTGAATCAGCCTACTTATATCAGAGAAAACATTTATCATTTGGTTTTTGGGGATTGGCCTACTTCACTTAGCATTGTATTCTTCGACTCCATCCATTTACCTGCAAATGCCATGATTGTATTCTCTTTTACTGATGAATAATATTCCATTGTGTATATGTGCCACAACAGGGTTCCAGTCTAAACCACTCACTTGAGCATTCATTTTGGGTCTGACCTTCTGGGAAAGGGGCGTGGCCCCTCATGACAGGGAGGCTCTGAGCCCAGGCAGGGAGAGTGACAACTCAGAGTGACACCCTGGAGGTTCCTGTTCTGCTCTCTGAAATACAGGAACCCAGCAGACCCCTCTGGCTGCCTGGGCCCTGCCATGAGTCTCAGCGTCCAGTGCTGGGTGGTGACCTTTTTTCTTCTGCAGGCAGGTGGGTGCGGGAAGGCCCATGAGGTGCTCAGGCCCCAGGGCCAACCTGTGCATGGGGCTGAAGTACTGGCTTCTTTCATCTTTTCTACAGGTCCAGTGAATGCTGGGATTGTTCAGACCCCCAAATACCAAATACTGAAGGTAGGACAACCTGTGACCTTGAGATGTGCCCAGGATATGAACTATGGCAGCATGTACTGGTATCGACAGGACCCGGGGCTGGGGCTGAGACTGGTCCATTATTCACATAATATTGACAACCTGGAAAAAGGAGAAGTCCCCGAAGGGTACAGTGTCTCTAGGTCAAGGAAAGAGGACTTTCCCCTCACTCTGCCTTCAGCCACCTACTCCCAGACATCTGTGTACATCTGTGCCAGCAGTGACACCACAGTGCTGCACATCTGGCTCCTCTCTGCACATAAAAGCAAAAGAGGACCTGCACCCTGAGGATCAGCGTCATGCTGGGTCGATTCTCACCCCTGCGGACTTGGAGCTCTGAGGATCCTGGGCAGTGCAAACCTCAGTCTTTGCTGAGGTGCGTCTCCATACTGTCTCACTCAGGCCTCCACCTGACCCTGGGCTCGGTTGTCTCCTGTGTTGCTAGATGTCATTAGCCCTGTGTTATCCCTCTGAAATGGGATGCTGCTTCCCTGACTCTGAGTTCTCCAGTCCTGGGCTTCAGTGGACGGCTGCCAGGAAGGGACATGGTTGGTAACTGGCTTCCACCTCGACTCCCTGTCTCTTACTGACACCGCATTGCCTTCACTATCTAGGGTTCTCCACCAGTCCCAGCCCTCCTGTGGTCTCTGCTGCTGCCCACCTTCCCTGTATGCACCCTGTCCCCCAGTGGTACTTCAGGGACTTCCTCCTCCCAACTCCCTGCTCCTCTGCTCCAGTCACAATGCCAGCCCTCATCTGTGCCTCCTTATTCCCAGGGCAGAGACCTCCAAGGTGCCTCCTCTATCCTGGGCACAGGTGAAGTCCTACCTGGGCTTCACAGCTCAGCTAGCCCCTCCGGAGGGGTGCGTTCCTTATCTCCCTCCCCAGGTCAATTTCCCTGGCACATCCACATGTTGTTAGACAGGAGAATATAGCAAAGTTGCAATTTTCCAGATCCGTGGCCGATTGTTTCTCTTCTAACTATGTTTTAACCTCCATGAGGACAGGGACAGATACCAGCTGCTCTCTTATCCCCTATGTTGCTTTGTGCACAGTGAAACCCATTTAATAAGAAGAAATAAGTGAATGAATGATAGAAAAGATGGATTAAGAAATTATAGAAGCACCCTAGGCCCCCCTTTTCCCTGGCTGAGGTCCAATATTAACTGGGAAATGTCACGTCCCTTTGACATGGGGCGACTCTCTCCTGGGTCTCCCTGCCTGGCTCCAGGTTTCCTGCAGCACCAGATTCCCCCAGAGGTGTGCTCTGTACTTCAGTCTGTTTGTCCACAAGAAATCTCATCAGATCTGAAAGACGCTCTCAGAATTCCCTCCTGTAAGTGTTCTTCCCTTGAAACCATTTCTGGCACCAGTAAGTTTCCATCAGTGCAACAGTTGCTAGAAGCACTGTAGGAAGAGTTTTTTCAGAGAAATTACGCCTAACACACATGTGGGCAGAGCTGAGGCAGAGCAGGTCTGCAAGGGAGAAGTCAAGGGAAGGTCAAGTCAGTGCTCTTGGAACTCTGGTGTGGGAGCAGAGGCTGGAGTGGCAGGGAAGAGGGATTGTACCACACTCAGCCACCTGGTGGGACTCGCACAGGGCAGGCTGGAGAAGTGGGCGAAGCCTGCTTCTGGGGAAGCAGCTGCCTCTGTGTGGGGCATCACTGTGGCTCCAACGCCTGGCAGTGTTGGACATTGGGAGGAAAGCTAGACACAGGGTACAGAAGTAAGAGGACCTGTGGTCTGTGCACACTTGTGTAACTGTGGATCCCTAAGTTTCCCTGTCTGACCACAGTGCCCTTCCACATGCAGAAGTGGCTGTTTTGTTATATTCAAACTCTACACAATGCCTCCGTGACCAGCTCTAACCCAGAAACATTATGGAAAGATGTTTCCAAATGAGGAAAGATTGGGTTAACACCTCTGACCCAGGAAGGATTCTCCGGGGCACCCCGTCTCACCCCTGCTGTGGTCCCCATGCTCCTCCTCTGTTCCAGGTGGACCTTGGACTTCTCTGAAGTGTCTCTGATCTAGATTCCCTTCATGACTGTGGCTGAAGTCTTTCTCCTACTGAGCAGTTGGCCTGTGTCTCTTGCTTCCTTTTCTTCATGAGCTTCCATGGTGCTGGAGTCCAGCCCAGCAGGATTAATTCCTGAAGAATGCCATGCCTTCCTCTACTCAAAGGAGAGCTTCTGACTCCAAAGCAAAGAGTAGTCATTTAACTGAGAGTAAGTTGGAACTAAGTAGTAAAATAAGCTCCTAAATGTTAGTTGACCAAAAGTAAAACAAATCTTTATTGACCTGGTGGTCTCCACATTTCAGTTCCCAGTTACATAGTCCATGGTTCAGAATGAGTGAGAGTTAGTGAATCCGGGCGTCTGAGCTGGTCTGTTGTGGGTTTGTGTCAGTCACTTGTTGAAAGAGCATGGGAGAACTAATTTCCACAAGTCAAGTATTTTCTAATGTAAATCATGTGTTCTGAGGTTGTGGGGATGGACAGAGGAAATGATGTCACTGTGGGGATTGACTTGCAGTGACAAGGGACAGATCTCCTCCTCTTCTACTCTTCACAATGGCCCTGCCTTGGTGAGCCTCATCCTTCCTGACCTGCTATGGGCACTAGACTACTCTTTTGGGTGGGCTTCTGTCTCCTAGGAACAGGTGAGTCCTCAGAACACCAGCAGTTTCATTGTGTGTGTGTGTGTGTGTGTGTGTGTTGACTAATATTTTTCTGATTCTTTTCCCATCTTCTGTCTCCACAGACCACAGCCATGCTGGAGTCCCCCAGTCCCCTAGGCACAGGGTCACAAAGACAGGACAGAATGCAGTTCTCAGGTGTGACCCAATTTCTGGACACATTGACCTTTACTGGTACCCACAGACAGACCCCGGGGCAAGGCCCAGCGTTCCTGATGTCTTTCCTGAATGAACGTGCAGCAGACAAGTCAGGGATGCCCAGGGAGCGGTTCTCTGCTGAGAGGCCACAGGGATCCTTCTCCACTCTGGAGATCCAGCTCACAGTGCGGGGGGACTCGGCTGTGTACCTCTGTGCCAGCAGCTCAGCCACAGTGTGGCACAGGCTCCTCCTTCCTGCCCACAGACCCCCTGTGCTCAGCCTCCTCAAGTTCTCAGAAGCCCTGCAGGAGGCAGGGGCCAGTCTCTTCCCCATGGAAGGGAAGGAAGGCATCTGTACCTTCAGGGGTTCTTCCAACAGGAGGAGGTCAGGAAACGACCTTGAATCACTAGGATGGATAATGTTGGGGAGAGAAAATTTTGGCTTATTGTTTTCTGGTGTTTCTCAGCTTCAGTCAAGATTCAACAATTGGCTTTGAACACCAGAGCTTAGTCTCAGGGACAGTGACAACTACGTAATTTCAGTACATTATTGATAAATTCCTATGCTGGGTGTCTAACTCAGACCTCTCTAAACCAGGGAGTGAGCCAACAGAACAAAGCCATGTTAAGCCATTGGCAACATCAGCCTTAAAAAGAGAAACTTGAATCCTCAGTAAGAATTGTCATCCTCAATTATCCAGAAGGCCCTGTCCCCACAGGCATGCCCACTAACCCATGTCCATACAGTGCCATTCTATTTCTGTCAACAACCCTGCATTCAGTTTCATTCTCTTCTTCTTCAGTCTAACTTTCTTTCAAAATAGAACTCAAGTTCAGCTTGATTTCATAAAACATAACTCCAGTTGAGAAGGTGTCAAAGGGAAGTGATTCAAAGACACAATCAGCAGTAGCATCCACCAAGGGGGACTCCTGGAGGTTTTCAAAGTGGTCATACAATTTACACTCCCAGAGGGGCACAAGAGTTTCAGTTGTTGCTCTGGGGCTTTCTCCCTCCCTTTCTGTAGATTATTTTTCCAGTCTTTTGACTCTGCGTTACTCACCTATTTTTCTTAGTAGTTTAGTTGTAAATATTCACAGGGTGCAGTTAAATAATTTGCTGCATGTATACATCGTGTAGTGATCACAAGAGTTGGCATTTATATCTCATTAAACATTTTATAATTGTTTTATTTTTTTTAGTTGTCAGTGAACCTTTATTTTATTTATTTGTATGCTAGGCAAGTGCTGTATCACTGAGTTACATCTCCAGCCCCACATTTTAAAGTTTTACCTATGTGTTAGTATGCTAACTGTATATGTTCATGGGATTGTGTTTATTCACTTTTCATTGCTGTGATCAAAACGCATGGCACAAACAACGTAGAGGAGGAGAGCTTATTTTGGACTTGCGGTTTAGAGGTTCAGTCCATGGTCAACTGATTACATTTCTCTGGACCTGAGTGAGTCAGAATATTATGGCAGAAGTGTGTGGTGGAGGAGAGCTGCTCAGCTCATGGAAGATGGGAAGCAGAGAGTTATAGAAGAACCAGGGACAGAATATAATCCCCCAAAGCGAACTCCCACTGACCTACTTCCTCCAGGCATGCCCCACCTGCTTGTAGTTACCACCCAGTAATCCATTCAAATTATTAATCCTTCAAATAGAGTGATCTGGTGACACAGTCTAATCATTTCACCTCTGAACATTCCTTCATTGCCTAACACAAGGGTATTTTGGAGCTATCTCACATCCAAAAGATAACTGGGCTGGTGTATATGTTTATTTGTGGTGTGATATTTTGATAAGTATAAGGTCTAAAGCCATAGTCTTTCCATATTTTCCTGTTTCTTATGATCGTTTTGTATTTTGGTCATCACTTTGTATTAATATTAGGAAATTGTTGCCTACTTTCAAATGATCATGGTTTCTTATTTTTCATCCTAAAGTCTTTCAATTGTCAGTCCTTTAATTGAAATCTGTAATCCAGCTGCAATTAATTCTTCATTTGTGAAGAAGGGATCAGGTTATATTTTTCCACATAGTTATCCAGTGGTTAGTCCCTGGTTCAGCAATGTGGCTTATTAAAGGATAATACTTTCCTCACTGCCCTGTAATAACACTTTTGTCACAAATCAGTCATTATGCATGTGTTGGTCTGCTTTCTGGGTGTCTGTTATATTTGTCAACCTATTCAGTTCTTGCACTAATAGCACAATGTTGCTTTTATCTGTTCATTTATTCTCAGTGGTTCTAGATGACTGTTGCTTTTTAAATTTTTAAATATATTCTAGAATTGGATTACTAAAGTCTTCAAGAAAAACATGCTCACTAAGAATTTTCTTTTTCTTTTAAAAATTTCTTTCCTGAGTGACAAAAGAACATCACTGAACAAAGCTAAGATATTAACAACAATACTGAGACACCTATCACCCAAATGTATAAAATATACAACATTTGGCATCTAATCAAAGATTCCAGAGCCGGGTGTGGTGACATGTCTGTAATCCCAATGACTCAGGAGGCTGAGGATCATGAGTTCAAATCCAGCTTCAGCAACTTGAAGAGGCCTTAAAAAACTTAGCAAGACCCTGTCTCTAAATAAAATATTTTAAAAGCTAGGATTTGGTTAAGTGTCCCTGGATTCAATCCCAAATATGGAAAAAAGAGATTCCAGTCACACAAAGAAGGAGCAAATATGATCTTTAATGGGGAGAAAAATCAGTCAATAGAACCAACCCAACAGTGACAAATTGGCAGAATAAAAAAAGAAATCAGTATTATCACTGCAGCCCATAGGTTCAAGGCTTTGTAGTAATAGAGAAAATTTTAAAAGGAATGAACAGCAGATTAGACATCACAGAAGGACAGAGAATGGATTAGGAGATACAACAATAAGAAATTCAAAATGAAAGACAAAAGAAAATAAGGATATAAGTGAGCTAAGAATAACTTGAGGTAGCCTAGTATGCAATAGGAGATCCCAAATGTCCATAGTTTAATTTGAAATGTTGGAATGGATGATTTCCTATCTACCAAAACAATTCTAACACAGCCAAGTCTTGCAATATATGTTGAAATTTAAATCAATGATATTAAGAAAGGAAGAGGACTAATGACTCTATGCCATTCCATTGTAAGGTTTTCCTAACCTATGTGCAGTCACTGGAGGATAGACTGTTGAGACAGAGATGTACACTGCAAACTCAGGAATGAGCACTAACATGGTCATTAATGACATAAATGTCAACGCCCAGAGTTAGAGCTAATGAGCCAGAAAACAAGAAGAAAATTATGTAAATGCTCAATTAATCCACAAGTGAATATAAAATAAAAAGAACAAAGGAGAGATGGGAAACAAATACAAGATGGCAGACAGGAATTTAACCAAATGAACAATCCCATCAAATCTAAATAGTCTCAATGCCCCAAATAACAAGCATCAACTGTCACTTTGAACAAAACAGCAAAAAAAAAAAAAAAAAAAAAAAAAAACACAAAAATAGTCAAACTATGTCTCCTACCAGGAAGGTAAAAGCATTCTCTGATTTCAGTGGGATACATTAGAATGCAATTACACAAATAACTGTGTCTGGAAAATCCCAAATATTTCAAAATTAAACAACATTTTAAAAAACTGTTTTTATTTAAAAAATAAATCAAAAGAAAAAGTAGAAAGTGTGTTATACTGGACAAAAATGAATATTTCTTGAAGATGGTAGGGTACCACAAAAGCAGAAATAGGGAAACCTGAGGAACAGGTAATAATTTCTTATCCCTCTGAGATGAGCATTCCTCTGACATCAAAGTCAGAAATACTAAACAAATAAACAAAAAATGTGAAATAGCCGTATTCAACACAGTTTCAATTATTCGTTCAAAGTGACAGTGTGTTGAGTACAACAATATCTAAAAAGGATAAAATGTCATGGCCAAGTGGCATGACTTTAATAATGCACTGATTTACATTCAACTAAAGAAGAAAAAAATAAAGAAAGATAGCCATATAATCGCATCTATAGATGTTCAGGAAACATTTATTTAAATTCAATATCTATTCTGAAAAAAACAAAAACTATAACAAACTCTCCATAATAAAAAACTTCCTTCACTAAATAAAGGAAATTTTGTAAAATGTATGGTTAAAGAGAATATTTTACAGGTGGACTGTAGTAAGTCACAGATGCATATGTTAGTCCCTAGTTAATCATTAAAAGTACCCAAAAAGAAGATTAAAAAAAAAACCAGTCTTTTCAACAAACAGTACTGGACAGACTGCATCTTGACATGCAGATATAATGAACCTCGCTCTTATCTCATTCTGGAGGACAGACACAGGCAAACTATGACTCAGGACAAAATATGACCTGTGCTTGCTTTCACATGGCCCACAGGCAAACAGTGATTGTTTTACAATTTAAATAGTTGAAAACATTTTAAAAGTAATATTGTGTGACCTATGAAAATTATACAAAATACCAATTTCAGTACCAATAAAGTTTTACTGGAAAAAGGCCACATTGATTCCTTTATATTGTGTGTTTGCTTTTGCACTATAATGAAAATTGAGTAGTCAGTAGACCAATACTCCAGGGTGCACAAGGCATAAAATTGAGCCTCCACAGAAGGTTGCTGATCCTCAACATAAACAAAAGGTAATATCAGGTGTTTCAAAGCCCTCAGTGATGTGAGAACTCGGGTCTAAAGCTTCTGGAAGAAAGTTTCTCTAGTTTTCCTCATGATCATGGGTAGGCCAAAATTCCTAACACAGGCAGAAAACGGGCTATCCCTCAAGGATTACTTTTTTTTTCACCAAAATCAAAATGATAATCTTCAAAAGAGATCATTTAGTACATATCTGTGTATACTTAATACTTATGAGTTATTTACACATCTATATCTACATAAAATGGATAAATTATAGAGGTAATATAATAATTCCTACACATCAATCATAAAGAAAAATATCAACTCAATCTTAAGAAAAACAAAGTTAAAGAGATTGGAACAGAATATTCAAAAGAAAGAAGACATGTAGGGAGGCAGTTTCTTGTTCCTGGGGCTGGTTGGCTTATGTCCCAGCTGCTTAGAGGCTCACTGGGCATAGAAGTCCACTGTCACCCTCCAGGAACTGCCTGGGTTTGCCCAAGTTCCTTCCACTCCCAGAGAAATTGGCATCTAATGACTGGAGGGTTCTCTCTTCTTACAACATTAATTGGTAAGATTTAGAATTTTATTCAATTTCTCAGAAGAATAAAGGAATTTGCTTTATTCTCTCTCACTCCTAGATGACTGCAGAGACTATAGCAGGTTAATCTCAAATCTGTGAGTGCTCTGCTGGGTCCTGCACTTCCTGAGGCTTCATTAAAAAGCCACAGCCTACTTAGCATGCCTACAGCTGCATCTGAAACACTGCACAGTGGCCACTAGAGGGCACTGTGGGTCCACTGACTGAGCTGCAGCCAGTGCTTCTGGGAGAGGGATGGCTCAGGGGTCTTGGCTGGGGGACTGCATTTGGGATAAACCTGATGAGCCAGGACAGGTGAATCGTGTTCTCCACACATCCCATGATGTGCATGCGAATGACTCAGGGTAGGGAACCATGAACTGCACCTTGATGAATCAAGACTCTCTGGGAGCCCCTTTGACAGGGGATATGATTGGACTCTACAGGGGCAGCCCACACCACAATCCAGGTGGAGAGAGAGAAGCCCCTGGCTCCCAGGAAAGCTGGAGAGTGTGGGCATGGACTACCACCCCACACCCTGGCCTGCCCTGATCAGCAGAGCCGGCTGCCCCCGTCCCACAGAAGCTCCACAGAATGGGGAAGGAGTGCATCAACTCAGCATGTCCAGGGGCTACAGGAGACCTGCTGAACCCATAAGCACACTGGCATCAGAAGAGCCACATCACTGATGTCACAGCAAATCCTCCAAACAGAGAAAAGGGAGGAGCCAAGTGCCTGCTCTCAGCCCAGGAGACCAGCACCCTGAGTGCAAAGATGCTTAGACCTGTCCTTCCTGACCCTGCCTGGGGACCCAGGCTCCTCTGCTGCTTCACCCTTTGTCTCCTGGGAGCAGGTGAGTCCTGAGCACAGGGGACACCCCTGGAGCCACAGTCCTTTCTTGTTGCTTTGGATCAAACTCCTCCTTGGGTTAGGTGTTCACTCCTGTCTCCTTCCTCCCCAGGTTCAGTGGATGATGAAGTCATCCTGTCCCCGAGACACCTAATCAGAGCAAAGGGAGGAAAGGGCACTCTGAAGTGCTATCCCATGTCTGGACACATCAGCGTGTTCTGCTACCAGCAGGCTCCTGGTCAGGGGCCTCAGTTCCTTGTTGAGTACTTTGAAAAGATGCAGAGAGACAAAGGAAAGCTCCCTGATCGATTCTCAGCTCAGCAGTTTGATGACAATCACTCTGAGCTGAACATGAGCTCCTTGGAGCTGGGGGACTCAGCCACGTATCTGTGTGCCAGCAGCTTGCACAGCCCTGCAGAGCCCCTGGCTCTCTGTACCCTGACCTTCCTGTCCCAGCTGAGGGTGTTCTAGGGAGAGGAGCTGTGGGTGCTACCCAGACTTATCAAAGGCCCCCAAATGAGTCTAGCTCTTTGTTAACCCTTTGTCTGCCCTGCTGAGCTCAGGCAGAGTGCTCCTGGTCATTCAGGCCCCAGACCTTCTGGGTGTTCTTACATCTAACCTGGCACCTTCCAATTTCTAGCAAGTGGCAGGAACCCTATTTGGTGGAGAATGTGGGTATTCATGATGAATTTTAATGTGAGGATCAACACTTGTATCCACTCTATAGATGATCACCGTCTATCACTTTATTTAGAGGAAGTTGCACAAAGCCCACAGACTCTCCTAGTATTTCATATTTACAAGTATCAATAGCAGAATGGAAACCTACATTTCCAAAATCAAGAGTTCTGCTGGAATCCATTATCGCGCGCGCCCTGGTCTTTGTCAAGAATGTGTTTCAGAGCAGAGTCTCTTCCATTCAAAACCAGCTGGTCAGCAGGGGATGTCACATTATGGAACAGGGTTACATAGTTTATTGCCTTTCAACTTCAAAGACACATGCAATTAAGGGCATGTTTGTCTATCATAGATCCAAGTCAAGTGTACCTTTCCAACAACAGAAAATGTGTGACTTGATAAGTAATTACAAATTTAATGAAAAGACGATATTCCTGGGGGGTATACATTTCCCCAAAGAAGTTTGAGTATTATTGATAAATCAGACTATATTTTGGAAATGATCCTCAGAGCCAGGGAATGCCAGAAGTCCTCTGTTAGTGACCTTGGAACCAGCTGAGCTCTGACCACAGAAGGGAGAGCCCTTCCTAGGTTGGCCAGTTCCTGCCACACCCTCTGCTGTGGATGCTGCTCTTACCTCCTCCTGATCTCTGTCTGATTTTGTGCATTTTCTCACTAGACATCTTGTAAAGAGTACATATCAAGACTCCACTGAGGTGTGGAGACACCAAAAGAGGCCTCACAGTGAGTTATGGGCTTTACGGGAAAGAACAGCACTCAGTGCTATTGTATGACCGCCAACATGATTCAATGAATCTTCTCCTATTTGGTGGATACAAGATCATATGAACGAGGACAGAGCATTTCCCTGTGACAGTGGAGGCACGAGTCATATGCCAATATCTCATCTGCAATACTAAGGATCCATCTCTTGTTTTGATCCAGAGTATCGTCATATCGATCTAGGAAGCCAGGAATCCTGGCCTCACCTGAAGCTGAGGGAGAATCCACATATAAGACACACTGAGGCATGAGACTGTTTGGGATTCCTGACTTTTTTTGAGACTAGATTAAAAATTTTTTTCAAGTAGAAATGACCTTGATCTTGCTGCTCTTAAACCTTTTGGGGGTCAGTCAGATGACTCACGTAGTCATGAAGAGCATTGCAGACCGACATCCAATTCCGAGAATTTGGGCAAATAAAAGAACTAGTACAAGGAATCTGAAATGACTTTGGAGCAGCAAAGTTATAGAAGGCACTATGACTGACACTAGTATATTCTTAAATTGAAGAAATAAGGGGAAAAGTTAAAACAGTGCACAAATAAGAAAGTGTATAGTTCAGAGAATAAAAAATGCCTAGAGAAACAAATATCCTTCCTAAAATCAGAAAAAGAGAGTATCCACCCTAATAATTTGAAACAGACTACAAATTCTTTCCACTCAGAGCTATTGAATTGTATATATATATATATATACTCTAAATTATCATATTTCCTAATACTATATAAACATATATATGTAATTGGAAGTTGACTTTTTCCATAGGCAAGAGGTGTGGAAGGTTGTTTGTGCATCTCATGCATTTGTAGAGCAGCGTGTCATTACTCAGCCACTCATGGCAAAAGTTCTGTTTCCCCCAAACAGGGTTAGAAAACACAGAATTCCCCTTGGCCCGAAAATGGGCACCAAGCTCTTCCTCTGTGTGGCCTGCTGTCTCCTGTGGGCAGGTGAGTGCTGGGCATGGGGGCTTCCTTCTCAGGAATCCCAAGGCCTCAATCCAAGTCTTTCTCTTGAGGTGACATAAACTTGTGTCCTTCTCTACCTCAGGACACATGGAGGCTGGAATCACCCAGAACCCAAGGCACATCATCACAGAGACAGGAGCAAAGGTGACTTTGAGATGCCACCAGACCTACAACTATGACTATATGTATTGGTATCGACAAGACCCAGGGCAAGGGCTGCAGCTGATCCATTACTCATATGGTGTGAACAACACTGCCAAAGGAGACGTGTCTGACGGGTACAGTGTCTCCAGATCAAACAAAACAGACTTCCCCCTCACTCTGGAGTCGGCCACCCGCTCCCAGACATCTGTGTACTTCTGTGCCACCAGTGACTCCACAGTGCTCCAGGGCCACCTCCTGGCTGCACATAAATAGGAAGACTGTGGCTGCCTGTGCTCAGGAGCCCTGGCCACCCCAGGAAGCAGAGCCCTTGCCAGCCTGGGGACCTCAGAGCCTGGGCAACAGGCCCTCAGTGCTGAGGTCCTCCCCTGCCAGTCTCAGCCTGACCTCAGACCTCCCCGCCCCCTTAGCTTGCTGCTGCTCCCCCCAGCAGCCCTCTCCTTCTACCTGCACAAGGAAGTGCATCTTAGTGGAGGTTCCTGTGGAAGGCCTTGCCAGTCTCAGGGCCACCACCTTCTCCCCCCAGGGCTCCAGTGTCTTCCTCATCCTCCTAGAGGCTCTTTAACTTCAGCCCTGAGTCTCCTCCCCCATGACCTCAGCTCCTGGCTGCCTCCATCCTGGGGGGAAGCCCTAGGGGTCTGTGTCATGTGCCTTCCTGTCTCTCCATCCTCCCTGCACCTGTTCCCTGGCTGTCAGCTCCTGTCACACTCTCTTCTATGTGTTATTTCCCCATGAGGGCTTGTCCTCACAGGGTGTTTCTAAACATATATCCCTCCTCTCATCCCTGAGTCGACTTTATTTCTACATGAAAGTGTATTTCAGGTACACTAATCCTTAATTGTGACATGCAAAAGTTTAAATTTATTAGAAAAGATGAAGGAAATACTTCTCTCATTTCCTTGAGGGAGGATTTTATTTTATTTGAGACACAATAGAAAACATGCTATAAAAAACAATTTTGTCATCATGGCAGTTGTATTAAATTAAACCAATATTAAATTAAATCACACCTTTTAGGGTTCCAGAAGGGGACCTGTTCTCTTGTCTTTTCAGTCACTGGAGGCTACCAGCACCTGGGCTCATGGCCCCTTCCAACTTCAAAGCCACCAGTGACCACTTGAGCCTTCCCTTGGGCTGTGTTACTCTGGCTCTTCCTCCTTTTCCTTCCACATCTTAAGGCCCTTCTGATTACAAAGCCTTGGGGGACATTCCAGGGTAATCTCCTTGTTATCATTGTCCCCTGATGAGCCACCATAACTCCATTAGAAAATTTAAGTCCCCCTAGCCATGCAGTGTAACACATTCCCAGGCTCCAGGGACTAGTCACACCTATCTGCAGAGGAACATAATTTGGCCTGCCACATATAGGCACCTGGAAATAGAAGGAACAAACAATGGTGGTGGTTAGAAAGCAGTGAGGAGCATAGTCTTCCACTCTAGGTCAAGACACCCTGCAAGAGGACAGTGCCTTCAAGGGAAGCAGGCACGTCAGATGCCTCCAGCCTGCCTATAACTGTGGGTCATCTAAAGTTGTCAGGTTCTCTCAGGTTCAGGGGACTCAGGAGGCTGTCTGGGTGTTCACAGCACATGTGGACTTCTGTTCCTTCTTTGTAAGCAGATAACATAATTGAACACCCCAAGAAACAGCATGCTTCAGCTCTCCATAACGCCAACCTGAGAGGAGGTGTGCAGGGGACAAATCCTTTCAATAGGGAAGAGGCAGGTGTTCATGACATCAGTGCAGTCCCCGTAGATTCACAGTGAGTTGACCTCTTCCTCCTCCTGGGGAGACACAGGTCAGCTGGTACCTAGCAGAGGGTGATTTGGTTGTGAGTGTGTGACGGGGTCTTGTGCCATCAGTGAGAGCAGAAGCTGGTTGCAATGAGATTGGGGATTCGTGTTTCAGTGTTTGGAGTTTGAGGTGCAGATGGAAGGAGTGGGCAGGCTCTGAGGTGAGGGGTTCTGGAGAGGGGTCATTGAGATGATAATGTCAAACAAACTGCAGAGGGCCTAACGTGTAGATCTGTATCTCAGGTCTTTTAAAACTGAATCCAGTCCTGACCAGTTCATCACTCAGCTGTCTAGCCTCCTCTGAAGGGAGCTTTCAAGTTGGGGACAGTGGCTCACTGGATGATGTCACTGACAGATGCATCTTGTGAGAATAAAATGTCCCAAGATTACTTTCTTCTTCCTGTTCAGAAAGGCCCTCCAGGTCTTCCACAGCTGCTCTCATGGTGAAGATGACCTGGACTCTTCTCATGGCTTCTATTATATTTACATACATTTGGAGACCAGGAATTTCCTTGAACTCTGCTTTGCTTCTGTTTAAGTACACAACTCCCCTGCTTGGAATCTTTCAAGATACAGTGACCTCATCAAAAGTAACATTTGTCCTGTGAAAGACTGTTAGGAGGAAGAAAACAGAAGCTATAGCAATACAGAAAACATTCACAAATCACCTGTTCAACAAAAAGCTGGCATCTAGATCACTGAACCAAGACTCACAGGACTGTCCATCTAATCCATGCTCTGGAGAAGTAATAAATTGTGGCATTATATACAAGTGAGTTGTAGGGGGTGGGGGATTCACAGTATTAATTGCAGTTCCTGATTGTCATCAAATCTCATAAACTATTTCTGGTGTGTCTGAGTGATTCCCAATTGTGGTCACTAGGTTTTACAGAGACTGATATACCAACCTGGTCATTCTTAACCACTTAACTACAAATTCCCCCAAAGTCTAATTGCCTTACATGTAAAATAGTTAAGTTTCTTTGATCTTCAGAGCAGATGATTCTAATTATGCATTCATAATATCCAATCGATGTATTTGTGGTCTGTAACAGGCCTATTAACATTTCCACTTGTTCAAATAAAATGCAGAATATGTATTTGGTGGGAGGCAGCTGCAGGGTTCTGGGTCCCCCAAGATGCACATATTGTCTGACCATTTGCTCAGATACTGGGTAATTGCAATCTCCCTGTTCACTTGTAGAAGATTACAAAAAAAATACAGGGTCAATATTGATGCAAGTCTTTCAGATGGTGAGGACATACTCATTGAAAAGTCTCCTCAAGTGGTTTGTCATGGTAGAATTATTATTTTTAGGATTGTCCTAGATGACAAGGATAGTTAACCATCAACAACTGTGAGCTTCCAGACAGAAATATTAGTTTGTGGTAGGAAATGACCATAAGCACAACCACCAGGCAATTTATGTTTTAGACAAAAAGTAATGAAGAGGATACTGAAGATGATAGAAATTAGGTACACACAAAAATCCAAAGTCAATCATTTCAATGATTGCAATAGCTAGAGTATGCTCCAAAGAATGCCTGTGCTTCCCAGCATGTGACACATGGAATTAAATTTAAATCTGCTAAGAGGATAGATGAGACTCGACAGTGTTTGCAGGTTAAGCTCCTGTTTTGCCCATAGGACAGGAAAAAAAGGAAGAATATTTGTGAAAGAAAGCCTTATGGAGTTAATTATATCTTGAGCATTTCACTAGGTGTTAAAAGCATTCAGTCAGTGCCCCATCTTGCAGCAAAGGAAATTGAAGCAGAATGTGCATAATTGTCCCTCTGTCACTTAGCTAATAAAGGAAAGGGGGGTTAATAACAAGAAACTTAGGAACAAATTTATAAAAGCCTTTACAAAACATTTAAAGAAATAAAAACAAAAACATGGATTAGCTACATAGGAGATTTCTGCAGAAGCAGTACTAGCATCTTAGTGTTCCCAGGTGACAGGAGAATGGGGATCCAAAGTTCAGGAAAGTTAGACTTGAAAGGGGAAAAGAATTACAGCCAGGGCAAGCTGCTCTCAAAGGGGGTAGTAGGAAACAGGAGGACTGGGTCTAGTTATTGCCATGGTAGATAAGATGACTGGGCCTCAGAAAAATGCACTGGGAAAAACCTTCAGGATCTCACAGACACCCTGGAGCAATCCCCCAAAGGAACAGAAATTTGGGGTGTGTGATGAATGTCTCTGAAAATCACTTGTCTATGAAGGTCACATACATCTGGAAAGATTGTGAAAGAAGGTGCTTGGAGAGATCAATGACAAAACTCACACCATCATGTGATCTTCAGCGATCATCTGAGCCTCAAGGAGCTGCCTAAGTACTTGCGAAACTATGATTCTTAGGAAGGTAATGCACAATGGGACACATGAAAGAAAAAGCAGGAAGAACAAAAAGAGGGAACCTTAGAAGTGGGACTGCAGGACAGGGGAGAGTGAAGGCAGCAGTGTTTGTTGTAATAGTGCTTGTTTAAGACCCAGACCTCACTAATTTCACATCTCAGTTATTTCACAGAGTTCAAGCCTACAGAATATATTAGGAAGCTAATGATGTGGATCAGAAAGAAAACATAAAATCAAAGAATCTGGTCAATGCCTCTGAAGATTGCTAACACTATTTGAGCAGGAAAAAAAGAAATTTTAAAAACATTTTAAAAAATAAGAGATTCAGCTCAATCTTTTTTATAGTAGAGCGAGAGCTGATTAAAGTGTATCATTCTAGTAGAAATTTTAAAAAGAACTGCAATGCAAACAAACACTGTTCAATGCCTGGAACACATGAGATTTGAGAAGAGATAGAGTCGAGGATTAGATTGGCCTCCCTTTGGTCTTTGAAAGGAATTTTTGGGAGAAGTGGTACATAGTCCAATTGCAGGCGGCTCTGGTGTTGGCATTTGATCATTGGTGATTCAGTAGGAGTCCTTTAAGCTTGTCAAAGGATCTTTGTTTCATCAAAATGAGAAATATAGAAAGGTAGATTAGGGAAGAAAAGGTGACTAGAAAACTAATTCTGAGCCTTTCAGCCAGATGGCCTTGGAGTTACTTAATTGCCACACTGTCATGAACCATTTCACCTGTTCTGCGGCCGGAGCTGTATTCAGGGGAACAGCGGTTGATTCTGAAGGAGACACCTCCAGGAGGTGGTAGCAGCGTCGTCCTCACAGCCTGCCCCTCTCCTGGCCCACCCTGTAATGGCTGAGTCCAAGGTGTGAGGGCCATGCAAGCCTTGAGCATCTTAGGGGAAATGATCATTGCCTGGAGAGCTGCCCTGGATGGGAGGGGTGGGATCCTCTGGAGCAGTGTTTCTTCCCCTCCCTCCTCTCTCTAGTGGGAAGACCCAGTGATCTGATTGTGATGTTGAAGGAAGGAACTGGGCATGCTCAGCTCCGGCCCTGTTTTACCACCTGTGAGGAAGATGCTTTCCAGTCTCCTGCACAGAATTACAGCACAACTAGCAGCAGACTCTTCACTCAGGAGGAGAGTTGGCTACTCTAGGACAGGAGGATCAAGGGTTGGCACGGTCATTCCAGAGGGACACTGGCCAGCCACAGCTGCATGGGTGAGCCCCTCCCACCCTAGCACCAAGGCAGACATTTGGACTTCATTTTCTCTGAGCTCAGCATTCCTCTCTCAAGTGTTTTTGATGTTGGACCAGAAAGAATGGCGGTGCTCTTGGACCTAAAACACCAACAACTCTACCCCCATTGCCCCTGAACCAGGGGAACACAGCATCATTCATCCATGGTCTTGGCCAAGGGCTACTCCAGGGAGCCTGCCCGTTGGCCACTATGGGACACTGTGGCTCTTCCATCACTCAGTGACTTCAGAGGAGCAGAGAAGTGTCTGGCAGGGGGAGTTAATGGAAGGCTCAGGCCTGGTTTCTGCACCATAAACCATACTTGTGTCTTCCAGGAAAACACCAGAAAAAGAAAGGTGGGACTCAAAAGCCTTGTATTCTTGTGCACATTAATTAAAACTAATAGTGAACACGGGATTTTTAAGCAATTTGGAATGCCTAAAAAAAGCAGCCAGTAGTATTGCAGCAGCACAATAAAGTAAGATTAACAGAGGTCTTTCTTTGGTGGAGATGCACACATATGGAAAAGAGGAGGAGCAATGATTCCCACCTCCTGCCGCAGTCTCATGAACCCACAGAGATGTTTGCTGAGGGGCAGAGCTGTAGTAAACAAGGACCCTGTCCTGAACCCCTCCACATAGCCATGGAGACAAGAGGGCAGCACACATCTCTGTGACAGTGTAACCACAAAAGTCTCCTCCTGCTGTAGGAGTGCCCAGATGACAAGGAGAATCTTGTTCTGTAATTGAAGGGGGACCACTGAGGCAGCTGTGAGCTGGTGACTGAATGAGGTGTGGAAATGCACCTCCGGGGCCCTCTGTGCATGCTTCACAGGCCACCTCCAGGCTTGCATAGGACACCAGGGAAAAGGAGCTGGTGGGACAGCTGTGATCCCCAGTGTAGGAAAAGCAGCCCACAGATGGTTCCCATCAGAGCTGATGGAAAGGGCTTTCCTGTAACACAGGCCGGGTCTGTCCTGCTGTGATGCTCCGGGATTTCAAGTCAGGGCCCAGAGATAGGCAGTGCAGTTATTCTGAGTCAGAGAGGCTCTCAACTTCAGAAACCTACAAGTCTACTGAATCACCAGAAAAAACAATTTCAGGGCCCAGGTTGGCCACAGTCTGCTTTTCCCTAATAAGGATCAAAGTACCAAGGAAAGAAATGCCCCAGTCATGGGCTGAACTTCTTATTTGCTCACCGTTCCTCTTTCATGCTCCTCATACCCTAGACATCAGCCCTGGGTGCAGGTAGAGATTCCCCATCCTGGAATACTGGGTCCTGATGCAAAGTGATGTCTATGTGTTAGGGGTACCATCTTCTCCCCAAGCCCTGGATCCGCTTCTGCCTTCTTCATGCCAGGGTCCCTGGATACTGCAGAGCCTCAAGACACCTGGCCAGGGAGACAGGAAAAGAGAGAACAGAATGTACACATATGCAGGTACGTGTGTGTGTGCGCACGCACACACACACACACACACACACACACTCACACACACATTGGCACAAATATGCTATAGGCCAAGAAGACGTGAACACAGCTGATTCTCTACATCATGACAGTTTCACTATCTGACTCCTAAGAGAGTTGATCACATGTCTTCTCTTTTGCAGGACATATATCCCAGCTTGGGGCATAGGATGGCTATATCTCTGTGCCAACATCAAAGACACAGGCCTAGTATGCTCTGTCACCTCTATGAACAGAGACTGTGTAATCCATAATGTAAGCACCTGGCATCTCTCATATTTCCTTCTCCCCACCTGAAAGAATTAATCTTGGTATCTTACTGTTCAATGTCAGATGTTAATCATTGAAAACCTTTGCTAGTTGTAAGAAGATTACACGCAACTGCAGAGTGCTTTATTGAGGTGCTTTAGGAAAAGTTAAAAGCCCAATTATTCTGTTCAATTCACAATAGGGCCTAAAGTATGAACAGAATTTATAGTCTTCCCTGTGCTCTGGGCTGGGGTAGGCCCTGCAGCACATGAGTGCCAGTCTTTAGCCTTCACCAAGAATAAAACCGGATAGTCCCAGCTCCCAGGGCATCTGCTCTGTCTTCTTCATGATGACTGAAGCCAAAGGCTTAAGGGGGAATCTTGGGAAGTTCCTACGTAAAAAATGAATCATTTTGTTTTTGTGTGTCTGGGAGATAGAACTCTCGAGGGAGAGGAAAAATCAAGTTCTTGAAATTCAAAAGGTAATTTATTGGTATCCTGATCATGAGCTGCTACAGGCACATCCAGGTGGAGATATCCAACAGGACCCATCAGGTAGAGTGGAAGATGTGACATGTGATAGTCACTGCAGCACAGGGCTAGGAGAGGTAGCATCTGGTGGAGATGCTTGGAGTTTGAAAGAGCCCACCACATCCCAGAGTAACTATAATTTATTTTGGTCAATCTTCTGTAGAGGATCAATGCTCATCTTTGGAAGGAAGTCCTCACAGTCCTGACAGAGTCACTGCCAGGCCACATTCTATGCTGGTGAGAAAAGAGGTCCTAGAATCCTCGACTGCACTCTTCATGCTCACAAGGTTTTCTGTGGGTGAAACCTCCTCCTTCCACACCTTGTCATGGTCACCAGGATTCTTTACTCTGTGGTTCATTGTTTCCCAAGAGCAGGTGAGACCCCAGATATAATGAACCTGAATTTCTGGGCATTTTTAGATATGACTGCAGTTTTGATCTGTAATCTGTTCCCCACTTCTGTGTCTCTTCAGAATCTATGGATCCTGGAGTTACCCAGGCACCCAGGCATGAGTGGCACAAAAAGATAAGCAGTAACTCTGAGATATGACCCAATTTCAGACCATGACAACCTTTTCTGGTACAGACAGACTGTGGGGCAGAAGCTGGAGTTGCTGACTTACTTCCATAGCAGATGTCTTAATGATGATGGTGGAATGCCCAAGGATCGATTCTCAGCTGCCATGCCAGAGACCTTTTCCACCCTCAAGTTCCAGCCCACAGCACGTGGGGACTCAACTGTGTACCTCTGTACCACCAGCTTAGACACAGTGCTGCAGAATCACCCTGTACAGGTACAGAAACCGTGGTGCTTCCCTTCTGTGTCTCCCAGCCTCTCAGCAGTCCTCCTAAGCTGCTATCCTATCTCCAGAAGGGTAGGGGTTTGGTGGTGTACCCGACTTGGGCAAGTAAGGGAGATGACATTCATGCATCACACCAGGAAGCTTTTGGACGCTGGGAGTTGGCTCCTGATGCTTCAAAACTTTTTCACAAGAGCCACTGTGTCCAATACATTGTCAAAGACGATGCTTCTGTGTAGTTAGGTAAACCTAACATTCTGCAGCCAGAGAACGCAGTCCTTATCTCCCATTTTTGCTTTTCATTATGTCTTCTGTACTGTTTCTTGACTCTTCTACCTTACAGCTCCCAGCTTCCTTCACTGCTTCCAATATCTATTTCATGCTTTGTCTTCTCAGTTTCTTTGCTTGTTCAATTCCAATGATCACTTCCTCCAACCCAACTCAGTTATTCACTTCCATTCTCATATTTTAGACTTAGAATGGAGACATGATTTGGACAGCCTGCAAAACAGCCCTCTTAAATCTCATATTTGCCTTCCACAGTCTTCTCATCTCCTCTCTAATGCTACCTGAGAGCAGTGCCACACCCCATTAGGACCACTAATATGCATCTTCTGCAAATGGCACTGGGTTTCACCTGCTTATGTACTCACTTCCTTCCTTATTCTACTAGAGTCTGTAATAAAATGAGGAAATCTTTTATATATTTTTAAATTGCATTCCTTTTCTGTTTTCTACCTGGAAAGAAAATGGCACACTTTCTGTGCCCTTTTGCATGGTGCAATGAACCATAAAGATCCTTATGCTCATAAAGCATATTCTAAGAGGGGTGAGTATCCTTAGGTCTGTAAGATCATCTGTCTATGCATTGGAATTTCATGAGCTTGCTATTTTGGATTGTTTGAATCCTTCAAGCTTATTCAAGCTTTTTTCTTGGTGGGAGACTGGTTACCAGGGATTGAACCCAGGGTTGCTTAATCACTGTGACACATGGCAAGCCATTTTTTATTAGGATTATTATTTCATTTAGACACATGGTCTCCCTCAATTGCATAGGGTCTCACAAGTGTGCTAAGGCTGGATATAAACTTTAAATCCTCCTGACTCAACATCTAAAGCAACAAGGATTGCAGGGGTACACCACCATTCCTGGCTATGTTTAAATTTTTGACAATAATAAAAACGTTAAAATTGTGCATACAAACTGGATAATCTATTCTCATTGGTGTGTGCATGTGCTTCACTTCTTATGCACAAAGAAGTTGAGAGGTAGTAAAAAAAAAAAGCCCATTTATGAATGTTCTTGCAGGAGTATCAAACTGTGAAGGGGAATTCCCATAGTCGATTCCTTTTGTCTGTTTTCTTGTTGTTTTTTTATCACATGATCATGTTTCCTCCTACACCAGGTAATTTATTGGAATGCAATATATTGCATTTGAGAACTGTAGATGCAGTGAGACTCCAAATTATTTTATCTTCAGAAAAGATATATTTTTCGCTTTTGTTCAGAAATTATAGCAAGGACATGTAGGGGGCACAGGTCACCTTAATTTAGTTCATGTTTGAACTGGATTGAAGCTGGCTTCTGCCTTTGTGGTGACTTTCCATTCTTGCTCTGAGGTGTACCTATTTAAGTTCCAAACATAATGTCTGGGAGATTTTTAACAGCTTCACTGCAGTGAAATTCACAAAAATTCACAAAACCATTTCAAGTTTACAACTGAATGTGTTCTGATACATTTGGGGAGTTGTAAACTATCACCAGGACCCAGTTTGAAACCATTTTTAACCCCACACCTTCAAATTACATTTGTGCTCCTTTTAGGTGAACCCCTGCTCCTGAACCCAGGCCAAGACCTGGGATCTTTACCAGGGTGTTCTCCTGCAGTCACTGAACATAACGGTTATGCTATGAACCAGAAAGTTGATGGACACTCCTCTCAGCCTCACATGCCCTCAGTATCCTCCTGCATCAGATGTTTCTCTGAGGATATTAAATTGGAAAATGGCTTACAAGGAAAAAATTATTCATCAGATTTATCTTTTCTCCTTGAAACATTAGTCTATCACATTCTTAGCACCTCCATTAGCACTAAATGCTGTCCAATGTGAACCTTTTATATTTTAAATATAAAATATCATATTTTCTAGATGACTAGGAGTATTTTTCTGAAACAACCTAATGTACTACCACTAAAACCCAGTTTTATGTGCTTTAACGTTGGGGTGCATTTGAGTCTGTTTGTATTTGGGGTGAAAGTAGCCTGAAGAGAGGAAGGAGGGAAGGAACCTATCACTTGTTCTAGAAACCTCATGTCAAATATCATCACTTCATCTATTATCTCCAAATGTTGGTGTTACCCATCTGTGAAATATCTTACTAGAAAATAACTCCTAGAAAACAGACCTCTCCAGATTCTTTAAAAATGTGGGGCTTATTAATTTGTTATAATTAAAGCTTCATCCCAGGGTTTCATAAACTGACTTCCAGACCACTCACATATAATCGAATCAAGCCTTTATTGAAGCACACCACTGGAGGCTGACCAGAACATAAAGCTGTTCCCCTGACGAGCCCTGAACAATTGCAAGGGCACTCCTTAGAAGCCTGAAAACTGCAAAAGGGATGTTCAGAGGGTCTAGCCAATGCAAGCCAGCCAGGTTCAGAAGCGGGACAGTGCAGTCAAGCGGAGGGAAGCCTAACCAATCACAGTTAGCCCAGTCACCCCTGTTACAGAAATAGAGCCCCTAGTTTACAGAAACAATACCCCATTAGGTAGTTTTTTTGTTCTTAAAGGTTTCTATAGCAAAAGGAAAAGAACATTTTGCCCCAGTCATGACTCTTCTACAGGATGAAGTCATAAAACAAAATGGAATCACATTTGCTTCTACTACCACAAATTTCTGTTATTTCAAGTCTTCACTCTGTCAATGTTTATCAAATGGTTCAGCTGATATTTGGGATGGAACACTTCCATTTTGAATGAAAATTATCTGGTAAGAATGTCAGCCATTAGAAAGTCAAACAACAACAAGTGCTGGTGAGGACTCAGGGAAATAGGTACACTCATACATTGCTGGTGGGACTGCAAATTGGTGCAGCCAATTTGGAAAGCAGTATGGAGATTCCTTGGAAAGTTGGGAATGGAACCACCATTTGACCCAGCTATTCCTCTTCTCGGACTATACCCCAAAGGCCTAAAAACAGCATACTACAGGGACACAGCCATATCAATTTTTAGAGCAGCACAATTCACAATAGTTAGACTGTGGAACCAAACTAGATGCCCTTCAGTGGATGAATGGATAAAAAAAATGTGGCATTTATACACAATGGAATATTACTCACGCTAAAAAATAACAAGATAATGGCATTTGCAGGAAAATGGATGGCATTAGAGCAGATTATGCTAAGTGAATTTAGCCAATCCCTAAAAAACAAATGCTGAATGTCTTCTCTGATTTAAGGGGGAGGGTGCCTCAAAATGGAGTAGGGAGGAAGAGCATGAGAGGAAGATTACCATTAAATAGGGAAGAGAGGTGGGAGGGAAAAGGAGGGAGAAGGGGAATTGCACATAAGATGGAAGGAGACCCTCATCATTACACAGAATATATGTATGACAATGTGAGTGGAAAAAAAAAAAGAATTGTGTCACATTAGATTGGGTAGAGAGAAGTGATGGAAGGGGAGGGGAGGGGGAGGGGGGTAGGAAGGGCATCAGAATAAAATAGACATTATTATTGCTATATATATATATATATATATATATATATATATATATATATAAAACTGCATGACCAATATGATTCTGCAACCTGTACACTCAGAAAAATGAGAAATTATACCCCATCTGATGCAAATGTATGATATGTCACTGTAATTGTACTGTCATGTTTAACTAATGAAAAAAAGAAAACTATCTGATAATTTTGGGAATCAAAATGCCCTTACACATTTAAAAATGTCCCCAAGAGGTACAAAGCACACAGTCTCCAATAGACAACAGCTAGAACATGCTATTCTATGTAGAATCTTGGGTTCTGATATTTCCCCCAAATCACCAAATCATCACCACTGAGAAGCTATTCCACAGTCCTCTCCCAGTCCCCATCTCTGGGCTTATCATCCCAGGTTCTGAAGTCCCTTGGAGGTGCCACTGCCACATGGCTTACCTTCTGGTGTGGGCCTGGACCATATGCTTGGCCTCCTCCCTCTGAGAGGCAGAGGGAGTCCTGGTCACACTGGTGTCTTCCTGGGGTGGAGGCTCCTTCTCTTCCTGTGGAAGCCGCTTCTAAGGCTGAGGTGCCTCAAAGACAATGAAATCACTGTTCCACTAGCCTGCAGTGGCCCTTTTCTTTCTTTCTTTCTTTCTTTCTTTCTTTCTTTCTTTCTTTCTTTCTTTCTTTCTTTCTTTCTTTTTTTTTTTTTAGGTCTTGCAGATGTTTATTTTGTAGGTGCCTATTTTTTTTCTTTTTTTATTTATTTTTTTATTGGTTGTTCACAACATTACAAAGCTCTTGACATATCATATTTCATACATTAGATTGAAGTGGGTTATGAACTCCCAATTTTACCCCAAATGCAGATTGCAGAATCACATCGGTTACACATCCACAATTTTACATAATGCCCTATTAGTAACTGTTGTATTCTGCTACCTTTCCTATCCCCTACTATCCCCCCTCCCCTTCCCTCCCATCTTCTCTCTCTACCCCATCTACTGTAATTCATTTCTCTCCTTGTTTATTTTCCCATTCCCCTCACAATCTGATGGCCTGAAGCCTGACCTTGGAGAACTCCCTGCCTGCTTTGCTCACACAAGGGGCACCAGGTTCTTCAAAAGGGGGCATTTTGAGAAATATGTCTGGATTGACAAGGCAGGGACTGATTACCATCCTCTCTCCCCTCCCATGTGGTCTCTGTTTCTAAGACCCTTACCACCATGCTGCTCTTGGTGTTCTGCAGGACCAAGTCCTTGCACTCCTGACCCTGCAGCCACATGGGGGAGCTGTGACCCTGTAGAGAACTAGCAAATTCTGAGCAGGGCTTCAGAGAGTGCTCTGGATGGGAGAGGGTTAAGAGGAAGTCTGGGTTCATACATCTGGGAAAGTGTGGTCTGCAGGAGCTGAGCTCAGTGCTGTGGTGTGGGCTGTTATGGGCCCAGCTCTGCCCTGTGCGGTGAAGAGCAGGTGTTGCTGTGTCAGCCAACAGCCTGGACTGTCAGATGGTTGCGAGGGAGCATCCTGGGACCCGAAGGAGGAGGGTTTGAGCTGAGGAGGTCTGGAGACTCAGGCAGGTGCAGATGGGGGACCTGTGCCTGAGGGAAGGTCAAGAGGCTGTGGGGAGCAGTCTCAGCTCAGTTCAGCCCTATCCAACCCAGCCCTGTGGCAATGATCTTGAAAGGCCAGTGTTCCCTTACTCCAGATACCAGGAAATTGAACTAGAAATGGTGTTCCTCTTCTTCACTTACTGGGTGGTCCTTTGTGATCTTAGAACAGGCTGTTCTACTAATGGCAGGCCAGTTCCTTTCTGGATAAGAAACGGTTCCTTAAAATAGCAGCAATCTCCCCCCTCTGAACCTACTTCTCACCCCTGTCTCCACCTCGAAAGACCCACAAAATCTAGAATTGTCCAACTGCCAAAACACCAGATAATTCCAAGTCATCTAAGGATAGAACAAGTTGGTTCTAAACTCTATCCACCAGGAAGATCAGAGCTGGGACTTTTCACTTTGTCTCAAGGCAGGTGTTTCATTTTAAAAAAATTCTGGAACTTCCCTCTCTTCTTTGTAATCTAAGAATGCAACAAAGTTCTATTTTATGGTGGCTCTAATGGTCCTGCAGGAGAAGGGAGCTTCCAAATGTTTCTCTATGCTCCCGTGTTTATTCAATCACATGCCTGAAATAAAAGTCCAGGAAAACTGTTGAACAGGAAAACAGATCCCACTTGTGAAGGTTGATCTTGCAGTTCATCTTGAAAGGAGCAAAGGAATCCATTAAGAAGGCTCATGTTTCTGCACCAAAATTAAATTTTACTAACTTTTTTGTGTTATGAGACATTTTCAAAATTTGTTAGAAGTCATTAAACAACAGAAAATGCAGAAACAAACTTTTTTTTTTTAAGTTTTGGGGATTGAACCCAGAAGCCCTTTACCACTGACTACATGACTATGTCCCCAGCCCTTTATAAATACATACTTTTTAAAGATATTTTTGACAGGGTCTCATTACATTGCTGAGACTAGCCTCAAACTTGCCATCCTTCTTCTCCAGCCTTCCAAGTCTCTGGGCCTACAGATGTGCATCACTGTTCCCAGCAGGAACATTAGGCAATTAAATATTAAAATTGAGTAACTTTAACTCAAGGTTTGGGAATTCAGAGTTCTCCTGGATTTTTCTTACTCCTTCCTCTACCAATCATCTATACCTCATTCCCAATAACAAAAATAGCATGACTTATAGTCATTTTCAAACTTAATAAATAAGGCAAAGGAAGGGTCCAGAGAAGGAAAACCTTATTTTGACACTGTCCTGAAAAGGAGTGGAGGGGCAGAGGTGGCTCCTCCTGGGGCTCTGAGGGAGGGAGGGAGCTGCTGGTGCAGGAATGGCTGTCAGACCAGCCTGGAGGCAGCAGGCCCAGCCTGCTACACCTCCTCCAGAAGTTCCATACTCACCTGGGACAGGAGCAAGCTCAAGACAGGAAGAGGAGGAGGCTGAGTTCATGGAGACCTTGAGAATAAGGAAAGTGTCACAACTGTGATGTCACCAGCAAGCTCCCTGGCAGAGCTGTGGAGGCTGCAGCTGCTCTAACTCTGCTGGGGCCTGGCCTGACCTGGCGACTTACCATGGGCTCCAGGCTGCTCTGCTGTGTGGCCCTCTGTCTCCTGGGATCAGGTGAGTCCTGGGCCCATGGGACATGGTACTGTTGACCTTGCCTAAATTCAGGACTATCTCCTGGGATTTTCCTGAATTCTGCTTCTTTCTTTCACAGGCCCCTTGCACTCAGGTGTTTCCCAGACTCCAAAATATCTCCTTGCACAGACAGGAAAGAAGCAGTTCCTTAAATGTGAGCAAAATCTGGGTCACAATGCTATGTACTGGTATAAGCAGGACTCCAAGCAATCACTGAAGATAATGTTTAGCTACTATAATAAGGAAATGACTGCAAATGAAACGGTTCCAAGTCGCTTCTCACCTGAATCTCCAGACAAAACTCATTTAAACCTTCATGTCAAGTCCCTGGAGCCAGAGGATTCTGCCTTGTATCTCTGTGCCAGCAGCCAAGACACAGCCCTGCAGAGTCACCAGCTGCCTGTGCACAAACCTGCCAGGCAGCCAGGAAGCTGTGGTGACAATGAGTTCCCTGTGCCTGAGGCTCTACTCTCCATTCCTGTGCACCCTGTGGAGTGTCAGTGTGCAGCAGCCTCCAGGGTGAATGGTGGGCAGCTGAGTTCTCCACACACAGAGCCCTGCAGAATCCCTCTGGTCAGCTGAGCAGGGACTCCACTAGCATCACCTGCCCATCCAGATCCACCAATGATGGGGGACTGAGGATATTGACATGGAGCAGCTGTTCCTTGTCCTCTTCTGCTGTGCATATAGCCACATCTTGCCCATTATGTTATCAATAAAGATACAGTTGTTAACAATGTTTGAAAAGCACAAGCCTGAAGAGAGGCCAGGATGAATCCTCCTATGATCAAAAGGAATTCAGATTATCAAAGGCTTCATTTCCCCACCCCCCCAAAAATAAATATAATATAAATATGTATGTAATACATAAATATATAAATATTCAATAATATATATAAATATACATTACAATGTAATCCAAATATTATTTTATCTATGAACATATATATAAATAATAATGATGATAATAATAATTACATACATTTTCTTTGAAGAAACATGTCCATCATTGGCTCCAGGTGAACCTGAAATCAAGGGTGGCAGAGAAGTGAATCCAAGATGCTTATGCTTTGGACACTGCAGCCCTCAGGAAATGTGCGGCAGGATCCTGTCCCCATTCCCACTGACTGTCGTCTTTGAACCTTCCTCACAAGCAGGAAGCAGCCAGATGATGAACCATGCTGGGAGCTTGGGAAGGACTGGGGCACAAATCTCTAGGCAAATCTCTACTGTTGGTCCCACCTGACGGAGAAGGCATGATCAGATTTGCATTTGGGTGAAGAACATGGGCAGCAGTGTGGTGTAGAAGGCTGATAGATTTTAGGGAGAATGGACAACTAGGACTCTTCTAAAATATTTCATGTGAAAGATTATGAAGCAGTTTGTATAGTGTGCTGTGGAAAACAGAGGGTAGAGGCTCTGTATCATGTTATATCCTTCTAAACTGTGTTAAGTTTATGCAGGTAGATTGAACACAAGATCTTCAACTTTGCCCTCCCATTGGGCTGTCTTAGCATGGGGTCATCATTTCTGAAACATGAACTTTTGGGGTCTCAGAGCAATTCACAGCAGTTTCACAAAAGACTCTCACTCTGAATCAGAATGACAAAGTCCTCCAAGTTGTGTATCTTCTGAAATATCTCCTTAGGTCTCCATCCTTCCTTCCAGAACTTCTTTTCTGCTTACCCTTCTGTTGTCTCACCTTCTGCACATGGAACTTAAGAATTTCCCAGGGAAAAAGAGAGAGAGAGAGAGAGAGAGAGAGAGAGAGAGAGAGAGAGAGAGAGAGAGAGAGAGAGAGATCATTATACATGTTCTTGAGCTCCTTTTCAATTATCTATGCCCTAACTTCCTGCTGTTTTGCAGTCATATAAGAATTTTTCTATTTATCACCAAGTATTATATTGTTTTCCATTTATATAGTTATGCTTATTTTAGTTTATTTTATTATTCTACTTTGTACTCTTATTTTTTATTTATTATCATTATCTTGCTTCACTAAAATGGAACTCCATGGACAAAAATATGTGTGTTCTTCTGCTTGTTTCTAGCTTTTGTTCTGTGCACATCTGTTGAGCAAAGCACGCTGGTCAAAAATCAGGGCTGGGTAGTCAGTATTTGCTCAGCTCACTGCTAGGAGTCCTGACATGGCCAGTCTCTGGATTGTAAAACGGGCAGTGTCCTGGGTGTGTGGCGCCTGGTGCTGGGGCCAACTCTTTCTGTTGTTTCAGATGCTTTTCTCCTTCTCTTTCTCTCCTGGCAGTTCCAGCACTCCCTAGGGAGTGCTGGCTGGAGGGGTAGAGGCCTGAGGTCTGGCGAAACTTAGCTTTGGCCACAGGGTGGCGCTGTGCTGCGTGGAAGCATGTGAGGCAGGGCTGAGAGGAGTAGAGGGAGGGGAGAGTGTAGAGGAGGGCAAGTCCATCTGACTGCATTCTCTCTGCTGGGAGCATTTCTTTGCACAAGTCATCGAGTCAATTCCAAAGTGACTCCCCTTGTCTTGTAGCACCCTTGCTATGGCATTCTCTTTCTGAATCTTGTGTGCCAGATATGTTTGTAATAAGCACAGCCAAACCCCACAGTCTCAAAGACAGGGACAGAGACAGAGGTTACTCCTCTCAGCACATCCTCAGGGCCTGGCTCCTGGCTGGAGTCACAGTCATGCTCCTTAAATTCTCCTTAAGTGGTCCAGAAGGGCACCATGGTCATCTAATCATCCTCCTTCCTCAAAGCCAGGGCATCAGAGTTAGACATAGAAGGAGAAATCTTTCCAAAGTGCTGTCCCTGAGCTGTGACTGAGCAAAGGAGAAGGGGAAAGTGGTCTGCCATGAGAGGTGTCCTGGGACAAAGGGTGGAGGGGTTCCCAGGGGCTGTCCTGGGACTTCAAGCCTGTTCCTTGGGGCTACAGTCAGCACCTTCCTCCTGGGCTCAGTCTGAATTTTGTCCTTTTCTCCCTGTAGCCCCCATGGACACCAGCATTACCCAGAGACCAGGACACCTCATCATGGAGACAACACATAAGAAGTCCCTAGAACGTGAGCAACCTCTGGGACATAATTCCATGTGTTGGTACAAGCCCCTGAGCTCATGTCCTCTGCAATCACAGGGACTGGTTGAAAACCAGACTGTGCCCAGGTGCTTCTCACCTGAGTGCCTGACACTCTCACTATCCCTGGGTTCCCAGCACTCAGCTGTGTTCCTCTGTGCCAGCAGCTGAGACACAGCTCCAGAGTCACCCACCCCCTGTACAGAAACCTGGGGCGACAGCCTGGAAGCAGGGGCAGCTGAAGGCTTTGATCATCCCTGTAGGACCCCAGACAGGAGCTGCAACCATGAAAGTCCCTGCCACCTCTGCCCACTGGCAGCCCTATATTTGATGGCATCTATATCAGGGGGTTTCTTGCACTGCTGTGACTCTGCTCTGTCAACTGCTGAAAAGATGAACATGTTGGGTCTAGGTTGTTATATTTCATTTTTACTTTTTGGTACTGGTGATTGAACGCAGGGGCACTTTACCACTGAGCCACATCACCAGCCCCTTTTAAAAATAACGTTATTTAGAGAGACAGTCTTGCTTGAATTGCTTAGGGCCTTGCTTATTTGCTGAGACTGGCTTTGAACTCCCAATCCTCCTGCCTCATCCCCTAGAATCACTTGGATTATAATCATGCGCAATCTAGTCCAGCTTCTTGTATTCATTTTCTAGCATCAAATAAACCATAGTGCTGCACAGTGGATCTTTAATTTGAGTTCACTTAGGTCCTCTAAACAAGTACCTGTGCTGCCTCAGTCACCTATTGTACAGGGCCAGAGGGAACAGGCTATCCACCCAGGTGTCCTGCTCTCTAAAGTTCAGATCTACCACTTCCAAGCTTCTTCTCACCACCAAGAATTCCCTACACTCAGGATTGCTGCCACCCAGGGTTAGCATCATCAAGATCAGGAAAAAGGAGGTGGGTTTTCCAAAATGGGTCCCAAGATGGAGCCAGCTCCAAAGGACAATAGGAGATCCCACCTTTGGGAATTATCTTTTCAAAAATTTATGTATAAATGTATGTATTTATAGAGAGATACACAAATACATACATATATGTGTGTGTGTGTGTGTGTGTGTGTGTGTACACACACACACAGTCTTTTCCAATTCTATCCTCCTTTGTTTCAGCTTGTCTCTAATTGAATTTCTATTTCACTTTCAAGCTGCACTCTGAATCCTTCCCCTGATGGATGCTCCACATCTGCATGCTCACTTTCTCTGAACCTCAGTCAGGAAACATGGCCCGTGACCCACTCAGCTTGGAGCTTGCTGTTTTCCCATTCCTCTTCCCTTGCTCTGAAATGTCCTTGTCAGTTTCTCTCTAGATTGCCTCCCTTCAAAGACATTTAGAGCATCACCTTCTCCATCCTTTATCCTTTTTTTCCCCCACCAATTGAAGCCATCAGGGTCAGAGGACTTTGCATAGACCTGTGGGGAGGAAAGTGGATCCTGCTATTGTATTTGGGTCTTATGCTCTACCTCACTGTCCTGACCCAGGTGAACAAAGGTCCCCTGTCAATCATGCTACGTAACCCCTCCTGCGCACTTCAGGATGCTCAAGCGCTGCCTAGAGGCATCTGTTTCCACAATGCTACTTAGGTCTCTGTTGTCTTGGGGGAGTCCTTGAGTCAGTGGGTGCAGCACAGGCTGAGATGTCACTGAATTTCCTCCTGGGACTGCTGAGCACCACAGGCCCAGCTGGTTGAGGCCTCAACCTGCCCAACCCTGCCATGGACAGCAGCCTCCTCTGCTGGGTGATCTTTGGTCTCCTGGGCACAGGTGAGGCCTGGGAGGGCTTGGGCAATTCCCGTCTTACCTTTACCTGAGGGCAGTCCCAAACTTGCCCTTCATTCTCTCCTTGCCCTCTGCCTCCTCCACAGCACATATGGAGCCTGGAGTCAGACAAGCCCCCAGTCACGCTGTCACAGAAGCAGGACAGGATGTGGCTCTGGGTTGTGACCCTGTTGCTGGTCATGCTTCTCTCTATTGGTACCGACAGACTCCAGGAAAGGGACTGGAGTTCCTGGTTTCTTTCTATAACAAGCAGCCTTTAGAGAAGGCCAACTTTTTCAGGGATCGATTCTCAGCTGAGAGGCCTGAGGGATCCTTGTCCACCCTGAAGGTCCAGCCCACACAGCTGGGGGACTCGGCCACCTATCTCTGCAGCAGCAGCTTAGGCACAGCCCCTCAGAGACACTTCCTGCCCTTGCAGAAACTCCAGGGTTCTGCCCCAGCTCTCATCAGCCCTTCCTGCCTCAGGAGGGTGGGCAGTGTGTGGGACTGCAGGGGTCCAGTGGAGGTTAAAGTAACTGTAACAGAGGCTTAATACCAATGGGGGTGTCAGGTCTAGGGCACTAGGGAATGCCCATAGGCATCAGAGCAGTTGACTGTGAACCCAAGGATGGAACAAATACTGCTAAAAAGTGGATCTCTGTTCTGGTTCAGTTAATGGTGAGTGTGACTCTGTGACACTGTGGGCCATGGACCACTTGGGGGCACTGTGGTTTCATAGAGCTGCAGGGCACTTGAGAGGCCTTCCAAAGTGGCCCAGGAGTGCAGGGCTGAGGGCATGCTGGCTGCTTGCTTGGAACAGAGAGGCAGATTGAATTCTCTGAGTGGGTCCTGAACACTTGGATATAAACACAGTCGTCACTGTTCAGTGCAGAGAAGACTGCACGGGACTGAAAGAGTCTCTGTGTTCCTATATGGACTGGGGAGGGGAAGAGTGTGGGGAGAGCAGAGTGGGGATTAGTTAAGGCTGCAGTGGGAACAGCTGGGAGGAACCTGCATGGAAGGAAGTGGGATATGGAACTGGCCCAGGAGGAGCCACCTTCAGATCAGGGGCTGTGCAAGGCAGGAGGAGTGCAGGGGTACAGCCTGGGTCTTGTCACTGGGTGCAGTGGGCCAGGTGGCCTGCAGGGAGGGTCATGTGAGAGCATGACATATGACGCTCTTGGGGAGACTAGAGCTTCAGAGATTTAAATGCTGAGCCCAGGAGGCCCCACCCCTCAGCCAGGAGTCCTTGGGTTCCTGATGCTGCCATGGGCTCCAGGCTCCTCTGCTGGGTGGCCCTTTCTCTGCTGGGAGCAGGTGAGTCCTGGGTGCAGCTTCTCCTCTGTGTTCATTATTCCTGGAGCACATGTCAGTCCAGGATGGCTCAGTGGGACCCTTGCTCCTGGGCTCTGCTCTTAGCTCCATCTCCTCCCACAGGCCCAGTGGACTCTGGAGTCAAGCAAACCCCAACACATCTCATCAAAGCAAAAGGACAGCAAGTGACACTGAGATGCTCCCCTCTCCCTGGACACCCCTCTGTGTACTGGTACCAGCAGACCCCGGGCCAGGGGCCTCAGTTTCTCTTTCGGTATTACAATGGGGAAGAGAGAGAAAAAGGGAAGAACATCCCCAGTCGATTCTCAGCGCAGCAGTTCCCTAACTCCAGCTCTGAACTCAACCTGAGCTCCTTGGCGCTGGGCGACTCGGCTCTGTTCCTCTGTGCCAGCAGCCCGGCACAGCCGCCCATGAGCATCAGCCTTCAGTACAAAATCATTCCTGCCTGTGTCAGGAAGTGGCCAGGAGGGTGGAGCCTCAGCCAAGCGAGTTCAGGTCTGGGAAGCTGCCAACCTGTCCCAGACACCTGTTGTGGAGTGCATTTAGCTGCTCTAGTGCCACAGCAGTGGTGCAGGGCAGTGTCATTCACCTGGTTCCATACCTGAGTGGATGCAGCTTCCTGGTCTCATGCATTCATTTTCTGATGTCAGCTCCTCAACCCAGGTGTTCCCCCACCCCTCAGTTTGCAAATCTGCCCCCTCCACTGGCTTCCCTCTCCCAGGTCCCCACTAGCAAGTTGAGAAGGTCATGCAACATGCATCTTAACCTCCTGTGTGACTTGTCCAAGGAACATGTGACTTTAAGGTAAAGCATATCCCAATGGGTTCTTCTCTGTGAAGAAAAATAAAAGGTGACATTTTCTGCACTGTGGTCCTCTTGCTCTGGTACAGACCAGGGCAGGTCATCTTTGTCTCTTTCATGGGGCCATGAGAATAGTGAACATTACCAGCTGGGGTTCAAGAGCAGGGGCATTATCAAGAGAACTTCCATCGTCCTGAGGGTGACACAGTTAAACCTAAGGGAAAGGAAGAGGATTAATGTTACTCACTCATTTCTTTATGTTTTATTCAACAAACATGTTAGGGTACACACTTTGTTTACTGAAGACAAAACATGAGGGGAAAGTGAAAATGGGGGGAATTAGGAAAACAGAAAAAAATTTTTAAAAAAACCTGTGCTCCGTGCCTTTGAATATACATTTACTGTATAGTTTACTCAATTTCTGAATTAGGCAAATTTTCTTATTACCTAAATACCCATTTTACAAGCTTAAAAAAGATACTTAATTGTGCCAAAAACTTTTCAATGAGATCTCATGCCTTATCAAGTTTTGAGGAGTGTTGATTTATTAGGGCACAGTGTTGTAGAGCAGGTCTCCAGAACTCGTGCGTCTTGCATAACTGAAACGTCTTACACTTTGACAAGGACTCCTCACCCCCACCTGCCAGTATTGGCAACCACTATTCAGGTCTCTGCTTCCAGGAGTCTGACTATTTTAGACGCCCCCTATAAGGTGAATCATGCAGTACTTGTCTACCTGTGACTGGCTTACTTCAATATACATGTCCTCCCTGGGTGTGGCTGTTGTGTCATAGGGCAGGACTTGCTTCATTCTGAAGGCTTCATACTACCCCATCATGTGTGCATACCATATTTAGGTGGACATTTTTCACATTGTACACTGGCTTTCCTATGGAAACCACAGGTCACCCTAGTGGAAGGGTCAGTGGCAGAGCCATAAGCTCTCACTCAATTGCACACTCACCACTCAATTCTACTATGTATTGAAGACTCAGGAAAAATAACAATGGCATCAGTTATTAACAATTTGCTATATAGCAAAAAAAACCCAGCATTTGGAACATTTCATTGAATCAGAAGTGCAGTTATCAGAGGAAAAACTTAAGAAAAAAAATGCTATGATTGTCCTCATTGTCAGTTGAGGTCATTGACCTATAAATAAAACAACTTGACCAAATCCAATAGCTATTAGGATGCAGACCTGGAACTCAACCTCTGGTTTAAGGCCTATGTTTGTGACTCTTTGCAACAATGAACATTCAATAAGAGAGATCACTATCACTGTGTCATCCTCTTTGTCCTCTCAGACCTGTTGTATTTCATTAATAGAAATCCATTCTTTGGGAGAGAGTAGACACAAAGATCCAGGGAGCTCCACATACACCTGCTGCTGACTGCAGCTCCAACATGAGCTCCCCAAGACTGGGGCCAGTCTCTTGACATGTTTGGCTGAGTGTATTCCTCTAAGAATCTCTATTTATAGGGGTCAGAGTTCTCCAGAGAAACAGACTACTAAGATCGATTGATCTATCATCTATCCATGTTCATTATAGGTTATTGGCTAATGCAATTAAATCCGAAATCTGCACAGTGGGCTGGAGATTCAGGGAGAGCAGACACTGCGATTCAAAGGCAGTCAGTGGACAATTCTCTGATCTGGAGAATGGACTGTCTATTCATTCTAGTCACATCTTCAACTGATTCAATGAAGCCCCCTCACATTATGGAGGACAATGTAATTTCCTCTCCTGATGAAAATGTTAATTCACTGGCATGTGAAACTCTCCTGATTAAATATTAATGTCATCCAAACTACCATCAAAGAGAGATCTAGATTAATGTCAAACTTAACTCTCCTGGCAGTGGCCCAGTGAAGTTGACAACTCGCCACCCTCAGGGATGTATGCAAAGGTAATAAATATAAAGTCCACTGCACATAGTAGAAGGCAGATCTCTTGATTTCCTTGGCTTATATTAGAGTCTTGTCCAACACTCCTTCTGTGAAAATGCAAATAACCACACATTTTGCCTAGTTGTCTTAGAGTTGAAAAACTCAAAAACCGCAGAAATGGAAATATATATGCCTGTTCACTACATGAAATTAACTAACATTGGAACTACATTCCAAGTCAGACATTGGAAAAATCAACCTTATTGATATATAAGCCACAGGTAATAAACATTACACATTTTAAATAAATTAGTCCATGATTTTTGAGCAATATATATGCAGCCATGTAGCCTCCCATATAAAGGCATAGGATATTTCCACACCAGGTAAATTCCCTCATGCCCCTTTCCAATGCATCTCTTCATCTTTGTTAATCCATAATGTGATTTGTATCACCATAGAATAGTCTTTCCTCATACATCTTTTTAACAGAAATTTAAAATCTCTACCCATTAAAACACTTCCTCTTCAATACTTCATTAAACAGACAAGAGATGAAGGTGCTCCTGGAAAGTCTTATGGCTTCAGTATGTTTGAAACCAAGTGAATACCTGACCCACAATTGGGACAAGCCCATCTCCAGAGAGAGGACGTGGTAAATGATTTTCAGAAGGTCTTCCCAGCCTGCACAGGTAGATTCTACTCACTTATATTCATTTCTCATCTATTCACTCACTCAAATTCTTTTATATTTATACTTTGACAAAATGGATCATTTCCCAGGATGTTGAGATTTCATCAGAGAGCTTGTGCCTGGTTCCCTTTGTACACACTGAATGTTCTGGAGCTGAGCACACCAGGCAGTAGTGACTTCACTGAGGGACAGTACCACACCAGGAGAGAGCTCTCTTTGTGTTGACCTTGAGTATTTCACCAATTGAACACGAACGTTGAGCTACGTCTGGCCGTGACCTAGAGACCAGGCTGCTATGCAGTGTGTCCCTCTGTCTCCTCACAGAGAACTCCTGGGCACAGACACAGAGCCTTCCGGTGGCCTTGCCACCTTACAGTCTCAGTTAGGGGCATGGCACCAGTCTCCCCATAATTTCCTCTCCTGATGAAAATGTCAATTCACTCGCATGTGAAACTCTCCTAACTTAAATATGAATCTCATCCAAACTACTATCAAGGAGAGATCTAGATGAATGTCTAACTTAACTCTCCTGGCAGTGTCTCTGGATTTCAATTCTGTGTCCTTCTTTCCTGAGCCCCACAGGTTCTGAGTGACCTTGACACCAGAAATGAGCTTGTGCCAAAAAGAAAAAAATCACCAGGGAGAGCAGGAAGAATCGGAAACACAAAATCATGTACTATAAACCAGCTTCATACTGTTGCTGCATCTTTGCTCAAATATTGTTGAGAATTTTCTAGATCATAACAAAAGATTATTAAACCAAGGATGAGGTCCTTCTACCTTAGGAGCTCTGTGTACCTGGATACAGTGTCTTAGCTCCCTATCTTTAGCACTTAATAATGACAGGCACATGAACAAGGGTCTGTTCCCTATGAAATATAACATCCCAAAGAAGAAGAGAGTTTTTTTCTCACCTTTGGGACCACCTTCCCCGAGTCCCCCACATACTTCCTCTCTGTGCCAACAGGCCACCTACAGGGCTGAATGGTCCCCATTCTCCACAAGGGGGGGGAAATCACCTCTGCAGTGAGGCCTCACCTGGGCGCAGGAACAAAATGCTCTGAGTGGATGAGAAGGGGCCTTAGGTACCTTTGCCAGGTGTCCCACCTGCCAAGGAATCTACAAATAAACACCAAAACCTTCCTCGGATGCTCATAAGCCCCTCCTGGGATTTGAATCTGGATCCCCAGGATTATCATTCATTGCAGGCCTAGGGCTTGAGCAGCACAGTGATCAGTTGAGCAAATTTGAAAATCATACTTGATCGCCTTCGGTAACTGATGTGATACAGCAATCTGTATACGGGGTAAAATTGGGAGTTCATAACCCACTTGAATCAAACTGTGAAATATGATGTATTAAGAACTATGTAATGTTTTGAATGACCAACAATAAAAAAAAAAGAAAAAAAAATCATACTTGAAGGAGAATTTGGGACACACAGATCAAAATTCACCAGGCAGCCATGAGGACTTACCCTAAGATTCTGGGCTCCAGAAATGTTAGATGACAGAACCAAAGTAGTAAGAAGGAGTGACAGTGTCACTGGAACATAGTATCCATGGGGTTACAGACTGTTTCACAAAATGGTCAAGAGAAGGTGACCTTTCAGAAAAACGGGTTCCGTTCTAAGCCACTCACTTGGCCACTCATTTTGGATCTGACCTTCTGGGGAAGGCGCATGGCCCCTCGTGACAGGAAGGCTCTGGGCCCAGGCAGGGAGAGTGAGGACTCAGAGTGACACCCTGGAGGTTCCTGTGCTGCTCTCTGCATCACAGGGACATTTTACTCTCAGGCTGGAGTGTGAACCTTGCAGGATGGAGTGTGGTTTGTAATTTAGATCCACCTAGACTC